>NC_057797.1:109864155-110464155 GCF_018294505.1 Triticum aestivum | reverse complement strand
TTTGAGAGAGACTCATGATACGTCCATTTTGCATCATGCTTTTATATCAATATTTATTGCATTATGGGCTGTAATTACACATTATGTCACAATACTTATGACTATTCTCTCTTATTTTACAAGGTTTACATAAAGAGAGAGAATGCCGGTAGCTGGGATTCTATGCTGGAAAAGGAGCAAATATTAGAGACCTATTCTGCACAGCTCCAAACGTCCTGAAACTTCACGGAAGATGTTTCCAAATATATAAAAATACTGAGAGCAAGAACTTCACCAGGGGGGCCACACCCTGCCCACGAGGGTGGGGGCGCGCCCTACCCCCCTGGGCGTGCCCCCCTACCTCATGGGCCCCCTGGTGGCCCTCCGGTGGCCATCTTCTGCTATATGTTGTCTTTTGATGGAAAAGATCATAAGCCATCTTCTCAGACGAAACTCCGCCGCCACGAGGCAGAACCTTGGCGGAACCAATCTAGGGCTCTGGCGGAGCTGTTCTGCCGGGGAAACTTCCCTCCCGGAGGGGGAAATCATCGCCATCGTCATCACCAATGCTCCTCTCATCGGGAGAGAGCAATCTCCATCAACATCTTCATCAGCACCATCTCCTCTCAAAACCCTAGTTCATCTCTTGTATCCAATTCTTGTCTCCAAGTCCGGGATTGGTGCTAGTAGGTTGCTAGTAGTGTTAATTACTCCTTGTAGTTGATGCTAGTTGGTTTATTTGGTGGAAGATCATATGTTCAGATCCTATATGCATATTAATACCCCTCTGATTATGAACATGCTTATGTTTTGTGAGTAGTTACTTTTGTTCCTGAGGACATGGGAGAAGTCTTACTATTAGTAGTCATGTGAATTTGGTATTCGTTCGATATTTTGATGAGATGTATGTTGTCTCTCCTCTAGTGGTGTTATGTGAAAGTCGACTACATGAAACTTCACCATTATTTGGGCCTAGAGGAAGGCATTGGGAAGTAATAAGTAGATGATGGGTTGCTAGAGTGACAGAAGCTTAAACCCTAGTTTATGCGTTGCTTCATAAGGGGCTGATTTGGATCCATATGTTTCATGCTATGGTTAGGTTTACCTTAATACTTTTGTTGTAGTTGCGGATGCTTGCAATAGAGGTTAATCATAATTGGGATGCTTGTCCAAGTAAGGGCAGCACCCAAGCACCGGTCCACCCACATACCAAATTATCAAAGTACCTAACGCGAATCATATGAACGTGATGAAAACTAGCTTGATGATATTCCCATGTGTCCTCGGGAGCGCTTTACATCATATAAGAGTTTGTCCAGGCTTGTCCTTTGCTACAAAAGGATTCGGCCACCTTGCTGCACCTTATTTACTTTTGTTACTTGTTGCGCATTAAAAATTATCTGATCACAAAACTATCTGTTACCACTTATTTCAGTACTTGCAGAGAATACCTTGCTGGAAACCGCTTATCATTTCCTTCTGCTCCTCGTTGGGTTCGACACTCTTACTTATCGAAAGGACTACGATATATCCCCTATACTTGTGGGTCATCAAGACTCTTTTCTGGCGCCGTTGCCGGGGAGTGAAGCACCTTTGGTAGGTGGAATTTGGTAAGGAAAAATTTATATAGTGTGCTGAAATTTACTGTCACTTGTTACTATGGAAAGTAATCCTCTGAGGGGCTTGTTCGGGGTATCTTCACCCTGACCAATAGAGCAAAGAGTTGCTCCTCAACCTACTGAACCTACTAAAAATGAAAATGAAAATGAAAATGCTTGTTTTGAAGTTCCTGTGGGTAAGATAGAAAAACCGCTAGCTAATCCTTTTTTAGGAGATGGAACAAAACATCCTGATGAACATCTGATATATGTGGATGAAGTTTGTGGATTATTTAAGCTTGCAGGTGTACCCGGAGATGTTGTTAAGAAGACGGTCTTCCCTTTATCTTTGAGGGGAGATGCATCGACATGGTCTAGGCTATGTGATGATATGAGGTCTTGGAATTACAAATGATTGAAATTGGAATTTCATCAGAAGTTTTACCCTATGCATCTTGTTCATCGTGATCGCAATTACATATATAATTTTTGGCCTCACGAAGGAGAAAGCATCGCTCAAGCTTGGGGGAGGCTTAAATCAATGTTATATTCATGCCCCAATCATGAGCTCTCAAGAGAAATGATTATTCAAAATTTTATGCTCGGCTTTCTAGTAACAATCGCACCATGCTTGATACTTCTTGTGCTAGCTCTTTTATGATGAAGACTATTGAATTCAAATGGGATTTATTGGAAAGAATTAAACGCAACTCTGAAGATTGGGACCTCGACAATGGTAAGGAGTCATGTATGACACCTAGTTTTGATTGTGTTAAATCTTTTATGGATACCGATATTTTTCGGAAATTTAGCACTAAATATGGACTTGACTCTGAGATAGTAGCTTCTTTCTGTGAATCTTTTGCTGCTTATGTTGATCTCCCCAAGGAGAAGTGGTTTAAATATCATCCTCCCATAGAAGTAAAAGTAGATGCACCTATTAAAGTTGAAGAAAAGACTATCACTTATAATGATCCTATTGTTCCTACTTCTTATGTTGAGAAACCACCTTTCCCTGTTAGGATAAAGGATCATGCTAAAGCTTCAACTGTAGTTCGTAAAAGCAATATTAAAACATATACACCTCCTGAGCAAGTTAAAGTTGAACCTAATATTGCTATCGTTCAAGATCTCTAGTCTGATAATATTGATGGGCATGTTATTTATTTCTGTGATGAAACTACTAGAATTGCTAAACCCTGTGCTAAAGATAAACCTAGACCTGTGGTAGGCATGCTTGTTATTTCTGTTAAAATAGGAGATCATTGTTATCATGGCTTATGTGATATGGGTGCCAGTGCTAGCGCAATACCTCATTCCTTATACAAAGAAATTATGCAGGAGATTGCACATGCTGAAATAGAAGATATTGACGTCACAATTAAACTTGCCAATAGAGATACTATTTCACCAATGGGAATTGTTAGAGATGTTGAAGTCTTGTGTGGGAAAACTAAATATCCTGCTGATTTTCTTGTTCTCGGTTCCCCACAAGATAGCTTTTGCCCCATTATATTTGGTAGACACTTCTTAAACACTGTTAATGCTACCATAGATTGCAAAAGGGATGTTGTTACTGTAGGTTTAGATGATATGACTCATGAATTTAATTTTTCTAAATTCAGTAGACAACACCGTGAAGAAGAATTACCTAGTATGGATGAAATTATTGGTCTTGCTTGTCGTACCTCCTAGTGATCCTTTAGAACAATATTTTCTAGACCATGAAAATGACATGTTTATGAATGAAATAAGGGAATTAGATAAAGTATTATTTAAACAGGAACCTATTTTGAAAAACAATATACCTGTTGAAATCCTAGGGGATCCACCTCCACCCAAGGGTGATCCCGTGTTTGAGCTTAAACCATTACCTGATACTCTTAAATATGCTTATCTTGATGAGAAAAAGATATATCCTATTACTATTAGTGCTAACATGAAGAAGAGAGATTATTGAAAACTCTAAAGAAGCACCGTACTGCTATTGGGTATACTCTTGATGATCTTAAGGGCATTAGTCCCACTCTATGTCAACATAAAATTAATTTGGAAGAAGATGCTAAACCAGTTCGTGATCATCAACGCCGGCTGAATCCTAAAATGAAAGAAGTGGTAAGAAAGGAGATACTAAAGCTCCTTGAGGCAGGTATAATTTATCCCATTACTGATAGTCAGTGGGTAAGCCCTGTCCATTGTGTCCCTAAGAAGGGAGGTATTACTGTTGTTCCTAATGATAAAGATGAATTGATTCCTCAAAGAATTATTACAGGTTATAGGATGGTAATTGATTTCCGCAAATTAAATAAGGCTACTAAAAAGGATCATTGCCCCTTACCTTTTATCGATCAAATGCTTGAAAGATTGTCCAAACATACACATTTTTGCTTTCTAGATGGTTATTCTGGTTTCTCTCAAATACCTGTGTCAGCCAAAGATCAATCAAAGACTACTTTTACATGCCCTTTTGGTACTTTTGCTTATAGACATATGCCTTTTGGTTTATGTAATGCACCTGCTACCTTTCAAAGATGCATGATGGCTATATTCGCTGACTTTTGTGAAAAGATTTGTGAGGTTTTCATGGATGACTTTTCCGTCTATGGATCTTCTTTTGATGATTGCTTGAGCAAACTTGATCGAGTTTTGCAGAGATGTGAAGAAACTAATCTTGTCTTGAATTGGGAAAAGTGCCACTTTATGGTTAATGAAGGTATTGTCTTGGGGCATAAAGTTTCTGAAAGAGGTATTGAAGTTGATAAAGCCAAGGTTGATGCTATTGAAAAGATGCCATGTCCCAAGGACATCAAAGGTATAAGAAGTTTCCTTGGTCATGCCAGTTTTTATAGGAGGTTCATTAAGGACTTCTCAAAAATCTCTCGGCCTCTGACTAATTTATTATAAAAAGATAATACCATTTGTCTTTGATGATGATTGTGTAGAAGCATTTGAAATACTTAAGAAAGCATTGATCTCTGCACCTATTGTTCAGCTACCTGATTGGAATTTACCCTTTGAAATTATGTGTGATGCTAGTGATTATGCTGTAGGTGTTGTTTTAGGACAAAGAGTTGATAAGAAACTAAATGTTATTCAATATGCTAGTAAAACCCTTGACAATGCTCAAAGAAATTATGCTACCACTGAAAAAGAATTCTTAGCAGTTGTATTTGCTTGTGATAAGTTCACACCTTATATTGTTGATTCTAAAGTAATTATTCACACTGATCATGCTGCTATTAAATATCTTATGGAAAAGAAAGATGCTAAACCTAGAATTATTAGATGGGTTCTCTTGCTACAAGAATTTGATTTGCATATTGTTGATAGAAAAGGAGCAGAGAACCCCATTGCAGACAACTTGTCTAGGTTAGAAAATGTGCTTGATAACCCACTACCTATTGATGATAGCTTTCCTGATGAGCAATTAAATGTCATAAATGCTTCTCATACTGCTCCATGGTATGCTGATTATGCTAATTACATTGTTTCTAAGTTTATACCACCTAGTTTCACATACTAACAAAAGAAAAAGTTCTTCTATGATTTGAGGCATTACTTTTGGGATGACCCACATCTTTATAAAGAAGGAGTGGATGGTGTTATTAGACATTGTGTAGCTGAGCATGAACAGGAACAGATCCTACGCAAGTGTCACTCCGAAGCTTATGGAGGACACCATGCTGGAGATAGAACTGCACATAAGGTATTGCAATCTGGTTTTTATTAGCCTACTCTCTTCAAGGATGCCCGTAAGTTTGTCTTATCTTGTGATGAATGTCAAAGAATTGGTAATATTAGTAGACGTCAAGAAATGCCTATGAACTATTCACTTGTTATTGAACCATTTGATGTTTGGGGCTTTGACTATATGGGACCTTTTCCTTCCTCTAATGGTTATACACATATTTTAGTTGATGTTGATTACGTTACTACGTGGGTAGAAGCTATTCCAACTAGTAGTGCTGATCATAACACTTCTATTAAAATGCTTAAAGAAGTTAGTTTTCCAAGATTTGGAGTCCCTATATATTTAATGACTGATGGTGGTTCACATTTTATTCATGGTGATTTTCGTAAAATGCTTGCTAAATATGATGTTAATCATAGAATTGCATCTCCTTATCACCCTCAGTCTAGTGGTCAAGTAGAATTGAGTAATAGAGAACTCAAATTAATTTTGCAAAAGACTGTTAATAGGTCTAGAAAGAATTGGTCCAAGAAACTAGATGATGCATTATGGGCCTATAGAACTGCATATAAAAATCCTATGGGTATGTCTCCGTATAAAATGGTCTATGGAAAAGCATGTCACTTACCTCTCGAACTAGAACACAAGGCTTATTGGGCTATTAAAGAACTTAATTATGATTTTAAACTTGCCGGTGAGAAGAGGTTATTTGATATTAGCTCACTTGATGAATGGAGAACCCAAGCCTACGAAAATGCCAAGTTGTTTAAAGAAAAGGTTAAAAGATGGCATGACGAAAGAATACAAAAGCGTGAGTTTAATGTAGGTGATTATGTATTGCTATACAACTCTCGTTTAAGATTTTTTGCAGGAAAACTTCTCTCTAAATGGGAAGGTCCTTACGTTATCGAGGAGGTCTACCGTTCCGGTGCCATAAAAATCAACAACTTCGAAGGCACAAATCCGAAGGTGGTGAACGGTCAAAGAATCAAACACTATATCTCAGGTAATCCCATAGATGTTGAAACCAATGTTATTGAAACTGTAACCCTGGAGGAATACATAAGGGACACTTTCCGGAACGTTTCAGACTCCGAAAAGGAATAGGTATGTGGTACGGTAAGTAAACCGACTCCAAAACAGTTTTTAAGGCAATATTTCTCCGTTTTGGAATATTTAGAAAAATAGAAAAATAAGAAGCAGTCCGGGAAGGACACGAGGCCTCCACGAGGGTGGAGGGCGTGCCCTACCCTACTGGGCGCGCCCCCTACCTCGTGGGCACCTCGTGTCCTCTCCGGACTCCGTTTTCGTACACGACACATATTTTGGTCGGTAAAAATTCATTATATAATCTCCCGAAGGTTTTGACTCCCATATCACGCAAAAATCTCATGTCTTTGTTTCGAGCTGTTTTCTGTTAGGGTTGTCAAGGCCAGGCATTATGTCATCTCCCTCCTCCTCCAACCATGAGGGCAACGATGCTTGGCTAATGAAGATAGAGCTGAAGAGAGAAGAACCCATGGAGATCAAAAAGGATGAAGGGATCAAGAAGGCCATGGAGGACCAAGTTCCGGCAATAGAAGACACCCTTCAACTGAATCACAATCTCCTTACCCCAACAGAAATCGAAGCTTTCAAGATGATTGAGTTAGCTCATATACAAAATAAGTATCTCACATGTGAAAATATTTTGTTGAAGGAGCACATCATCGCACTCAAGGGCATTATCCGCAAGTTACAAGACCTCCTACGCTCAATGTGCGACTATCCATCATCAACATCCCCACCTTCTTCACCAACAAAGAAGAATTGAGTATCTGGTATGGGCACTCCACTTGGCAACTGCCAAGCTTGGGGGAGTGCCCCGGTATTGTATCACTATCACTTTTATCTTTACCGTTTTCCTTAGTTCGATCCTTTTGGTAGTATCTTGATCTAGTAGAATAAAAGTTCTTAGTATGATTTAGTCGTGAGTTTTGCTTTATAATCCTTCTATGTAATCGAGTCCGTGAGCTATATAATAAAGATTAGTGTTGAGTCAAGGGCTTGATTATTTTGCCATGATCCTAAGGGAATAAAAGAAAAGAGAAAGAAATAAAAAGAAACAAAGAGATCATGTGAGTCTTATGGAGAGTAATGAGCTCACATAGAAAGAGTATGATGAACAAAAGTTGTTGAGGGTTGACAAACACAGTTTTGGTCATCGTTGCAATTAACAGGAAGTAATAAAGAAAGAGAGGTCTTCACATATAAATATACTATCTTGGACATATTCTCTGATTGTGAGCACTCATTAAAATATAACATGCTAAAGAGTTGACATTGGACAAGGAAGACAATGTAATGGGTTATGTTTTCTTACATCTGAGATGAATTATATTGTCTTGGATCTTCCAACATGATGAGCTTGCTTTTCCCCCTCATGCTAGCCAAAATTCATTGAACCAAGTAGAGATACTACTTGTGCTTCCAAATACCCTTAAACCGGTCTTTCCATAAGAGTCCACCATATCTACCTATGGATTGAGTAAGATCCATCAAGTAAGTTGTCATCGGTGCAAGCAATAAAAATTGCTCTCTAAATATGTATGATTGATTGGTGTGGAGGAAATAAGCTTTATACGATCGTGTGATATGGAAGTAATAAAAGCGACAGACTGCATAATAAAGGTCCATATCACAAGTGGCAATATAAAGTGATGTTCTTTCGCATTAAGATTTTGTGCATCCAACCATAAAAGCGCATGGCAACCTCTGCTTCCCTCTGCGAAGGGCCTATCTTTTACTTTTATCTCCTACATTGCATAAGAGTCATGGTGATCTTCACCCTTCCTTTTTACATTTTATCCTTTGGCAAGCACAATATGTTGGAAAGATCCTAGTATATATGGCTAATTGGATGTGAGTTTTCATGAACTATTACTGTTGACATTACCCTTGAGGTAAAACGTTGGGAGGCAAAGCTATAAGCCCCTATCTTTCTCTGTGCCCGATTAAAACTCCATACCCATAAGTATTGCGTGAGTGCCAGCAATTGTGAAAGACTATATGATAGTTGAGTATGTGGACTTGCTGAAAAGCTCTTATACATTGACTCTTTCCTATGTTATGATAAATTGCAATTGCTTCAATGACTGAGATTCTAGTTTGTTAGTTTTCAATGAAGTTTACGATTCATACTTGATATTGTGATTGAATTATTACTCTAGCATAAGTGATTATATGACAAGAATTATATAAGTTGTTGTTCTAAGAATGATCATGATGCCCTCATGTCTGTATTTATTTTTATCGGCACCTCTATCTCTAAAGATGTGGACATATTTTTTGATTTCGGCTTTTCGCTTGAGGACAAGCGAGGTCTAAGCTTGGGGGAGTTGATACGTCCATTTTGCATCATGCTTTTATATCAATATTTATTGCATTATGGGCTGTTGTTACACATTATGTCACAATACTTATGCCTATTCTCTCTTATTTTACAAGGTTTACATAAAGAGGGAGAATGCCGGCAGCTGGGATTCTGTGCTAGAAAAGGAGCAAAAAATAGAGACCTATTCTGCACAGCTCCAAAAGTCCTGAATCTTCACGGAAGATGTTTTCCAAATATATAAAAAATACTGAGAGCAAGAACTTCAACAGGAGGGCCACACCCTGCCCACGAGGGTGGGGGCGCGCCCTACCCCCCTGGGCGCGCCCCCCTACCTCGTGGGCCCCTGGTGGCCATCTTCTGCTATATGGAGTCTTTCGATGGAAAAAAAATCATAAGCCATCTTCTCGGATGAAACTCCACCGCCACGAGGCGGAACCTTGGCGGAACCAATCTGGGCTCTGGCGGAGCTGTTCTGCCGGGGAAACTTCCCTCCCGGAGGGGGAAATCATCGCCATCGTCATCACCAATGCTCCTCTCATCGGGAGAGGGCAATCTCCATCAACATCTTCATCAACACCATCTCCTCTCAAAACCCTAGTTCATCTCTTGTATCCAATTCTTGTCTCCAAGTCCGGGATTGGTGCTAGTAGGTTGCTAGTAGTGTTAATTACTCCTTGTAGTTGATGCTAGTTGGTTTATTTGGTGGAAGATCATATGTTCAGATCCTATATGCATATTAATACCCCTATGATTATGAACATGTTTATGTTTTGTGAGTAGTTACTTTTGTTCCTGAGGACATGGGAGAAGTCTTGCTATTAGTAGTCATGTGAATTTGGTATTCGTTCGATATTTTGATGAGATGTATGTTGTCTCTCCTCTAGTGGTGTTATGTGAACTTCGACTACATGACACTTCACCATTATTTGGGCCTAGAGGAAGGCATTGGGAAGTAATAAGTAGATGATGGATTGCTAGAGTGACAGAAGCTTAAACCCTAGTTTATGCGTTGCTTCGTAAGGGGCTGATTTGGATCCATATGTTTCATACTATGGTTAGGTTTACCTTAATACTTTTGTTGTAGTTGCGGATGCTTGCAACAGAGGTTAATCATAAGTGGGATGCTTGTCCAAGTAAGGGCAGCACCCAAGCACCGGTCCACCCACATACCAAATTATCAAAGTACCGAACGCGAATCATATGAACGTGATGAAAACTAGCTTGACGATATTCCCATGTGTCATCGGGAGCGCTTTACATCATATAAGAGTTTGTCCAGGCTTGTTCTTTGCTACAAAAAGGATTGGGCCACCTTGATGCACCTTATTTACTTTTGTTACTTGTTGTCGTTACAAATTATCTTATCATAAAACTATCTGTTACCACTTATTTCAGTACTTGCAGAGAATACCTTGCTGGAAACCGCTTATCATTTCCTTCTGCTCCTCATTGGGTTCGACACTCTTACTTATCGAAAGGACTATGATAGATCCCCTATACTTGTGGGTCATCAAATCACATGATTGGGAATTTATTAGAATACTCTATGTGCTTCACTTATATCTTTTGAGCTATATAGTTTTTGCTCTAGTGCTTCACTTATATCTTTTAGAGCACGGTGGTGGTTTTGTTTTATAAAAACTATTGATCTATCATGCTTCACTTATATTATTTTGAGAGTCCTTTAGAACAAAATGGCAATAATAAAAACTTTCATACAAGTGCATTGAATACTATGACAAGTTTGATACTTGATAATTGTTTTGAGATATGGAGATGGTGATATTAGAGTCATGCTAGTTGAGTAGTTGTGAATTTGAGAAATACTTGTGTTGAAGTTTGAGATTCCCATAGGATGCATGTATGGTGAACCGTTATGTGATGAAGTCGGAGCATGATTTATTTATTGATTGCCTTCCTTATGAGTGGCGGTCGGGGATGAGCGATGGTCTTTTCCTACCAATCTATCCCCCTAGGAGCATGCGCGTAAAACTTTGTTTCGATAACTAATAGATTTTTGCAATAAGTATGTGAGTTCTTTATGACTAATGTTGATTCCATGGATTATACGCACTCTCACGTTCCACCATTGCTAGCCTCTCTAGTATCGCGCAACTTTCGCCGGTACCATAAACCCACCATATACCTTCCTCAAAACAGCCACCATACCTACCTATTATGGCATTTCCATAGCCATTCCGAGATATATTGCCATGCAACTTTCCACCGTTCTGTTATTACGCTTCATCATTGTCATATTGCTTGCATGATCATGTAGTTGACATCGTATTTGTGGCAAAGCAACCGTTCATAATTTCCATACATGTCACTCATGCATCATTGCACATCCTGGTACACCGCCGAAGGCATTCACATAGAGTCATATCTTGTTCTAAGTATCGAGTTGTAATTTTTGAGTTGTAAGTAAATAATGTGTGATGATCATCATTATTAGAGCATTGTCCCAGTGAGGAAAGGATGATGGAGAGTATGATTCCCCCACAAGTCGGGATGAGACTCCAGACGAAAAACAAAATTAAAAAAAGGGGAAAAAGAGGCCAAAAAGAAAAAAAAGGCCCAAAGAAACAAATAAGAGAAAAAGAGAGAAGGGACAATGCTACTATCCTTTTCCACACTTGTGCTTCAAAGTAGCACCATGATCTTCATGATAGAGAGTCTCCTATGTTATCATTTTCATATACTAGTGGGAATTTTTCAATATAGAACTTGGCTTGTATATTCCAATGATGGGCTTCCTCAAATTGCCCTAGGTCTTCATGAGCAAGCAAGTTGGATGCACACCCACTTAGTTTCTTTTGTTGAGCTTTCATACACTTATAGCTCTAGTGCATCTGTTGCATGGCAATCCCTACTCACTCACATTGATATCTATTAAATGGGTATCTCCATAGCCCGTTGATACGCCTAGTTGATGTGAGACTATCTTCTCCTTCTTGTCTTCTCCACCACCACCATTCTATTCCACCATATAGTGTTATATCCATGGCTCACGCTCATGTATTGCGTGAAGATTGAAAAAGTTTGAGAACATCAAAAGTATGAAACAATTTCTTGGCTTGTCATCAGGGTTGTGCATGATTTAAATATTTTGTGTGGTGAAGATAGAGCATAGCCAGACTATATGACTTTGTAGGGATAACTTTCTTTGGCCATGTTATTTTGAGAAGACATGATTGCTTAGTTAGTATGCTTGAAGTATTATTATTTTTATGTCAATATTAAACTTTTGTCTTGAATCTTATGGATCCGAACATTCATGCCACAATAAAGAAAAATTACATTGAGAAATATGTTAGAAAGCATTCCACATCAAAAATTCTTTTTTTATCATTTTCCTACTCGAGGACGAGCAGGAATTAAGCTTGGGGATGCTTGATACGTCTCCAACATATCTATAATTTTTGATTGCTCCATGCTATTAAATTATCTATTTTGGATGTTAATGGGCTTTATTTTACACTTTTATATCATTTTTGGGACTAACCTACTAATCGGAGGCCCATCCCAAATTGTTGTTTTTTGCCTATTTTAGGGTTTCGAAGAAAAGGAATATCAAACGGAGTCCAAACGGAATGAAACCTTCGGGAACGTGATTTTCTCAACAAATGTGATCCAAGAGACTTGGAGTGGGCGTCAAAAAACAAAGGAAGCCACGAGGCAGGGGGCCGCATATACCCCCCTGGGCGCGCCCTCCACCCTCGTGGGCCCCCCGTTGCTCCACCGAGGTACTTCTTCCTCCTATATATATCCACGTACCCCCCAAACATCGAGGAGCGTCACGAAAACCTAATTCCACCGCCGCAACCTTTTGTACCCGAGAGATCCCATCTTGGGGCCTTTTCTGAAGCTCCACCGTAGGGGGCATTGATCACGGAGGTCCTCTACATCAACTCCACGGCCTCTCCGGTGATGTGTGAGTAGTTTACTTCAGACCTTCGGGTCCATAGTTATTAGCTAGATGGCTTCTTCTCTCTCTTTGGATCTCAATACAAAGTTCTCCTCAATCTTCTTGGAGATCTATTCGATGTAATCTTCTTTTGTGGTGTGTTTGTCGAGATCCAATGAATTGTGGGTTTATGATCTTGTTTATCTATGAACAATATTTGATTCTCCTCTGAATTCTTTTATGTATGATTGGTTTATCTTTGAAAGTATCTTCGAATTATCAGTTTGGTTTGGCCTACTAGATTGATCTTTCTTGCAATGGGAGAAGTGCTTAGCTTTGGGTTCAATCTTGCGGTGTTCGATCCCGGTGACAGAAAGGGAACCGACATGTATTGTATTGTTGCCATCGAGGATAAAAAGATGGGGTTTATATCAATTTGCATGAGTTTATCCCTCTACATCATGTCATCTTCCTTAAAGCATTACTCTGTTCTTATGAACTTAATACTCTAGATGCATGCTGGATAGCGGTCGATGTGTGGAGTAATAGTAGTTGATGTAGAATCGTTTCGGTCTACTTGTCTCGGACGTGATGCCTATATACATGATCATACCTAGATAGTCTCATAACTATGCTCAATTCTATCAATTGCTCGACAGTAATTCATTTACCCACCGTAATACTTATGCTCTTGAGAGAAGCCACTTGTGAAACCTATGGCCCCCGGGTCTATCTTCCATCATATTAATCTTTCAATACTTAGTTATTTCTATTGCCATTTATTTTACTTTGCATCTTTATTTCTCTTTATCATAAAAATACCAAAAAAATTATCTTATAATATATCTATCAGATCTCACTCTCGTAAGTGACCGTGAAGGGATTGGTAACCCCTTTATCTCCTACTGGATTGATACCTTGGTTCTTCAAAACTAAGGGAAATACTTACGCTAGTTTACTGCATCACCCTTTCCTCTTTAAGGGAAAACCAACGCAGTGCTCAAGAGGTAGCAGAACACCACAGCGTAATGGTGTGTCCGAACATCGTAACCGTACTTTATTAGATATGGTGTGATTTATGATGTCTCTTACTGATTTACCGCTATCGTTTTGGGGTTATGCTTTAGAGACGCCTGCATTCACGTTAAATAGAGCACCATCGAAATCCGTTGAGACGACACCTTATGAACTATGGTTTGGCAAGTAACCCAAGTTGTCGTTTCTTAAAGTTTGGGGTTGCGATGCTTATGTGAAAAAGCTTGAACCTGATAAGCTCGAACCCAAATCGGAGAAATGTGTCTTCATAGGATACCCAAAAGAGACTGTTGGGTACACCTTCTATCACATATCCGAAGGCAAGATATTCTTTGCTAAGAATGGATCCTTTCTAGAGAAGGAGTTTCTCTCGAAAGAAGTTAGTGGGAGGAAAGTAGAACTTGATGAGGTAACTATACCTGCTCCCTTATTGGAAAGTAGTTCATCACAGAAATCAGTTCCAGTGATTCCTACACCAGTAAGTGAGGAAGCTAATGATGATGATCATGAAACTTTTGATCAAGTTACTACCAAACCTCGTAGGTCAACCAGAGTAAGATCTGCACTAGAGTGGTACGATAATCCTATTCTGGAGGTCATGTTACTTGACCATGACGAACCTACGAACTATGAGGAAGCGATGATGAGCCTAGATTTCGCGAAATTGCTTGAGGCCATGAAATCTGAGATGGGATCCATGTAGGAGAACAATGGGTGGACTTTGGTTGACTTGCCCGACGCTCGGCAAGCCATAGAGAATAAATGGATCTTCAAGAAGAAGACTGACGCTGATGATAATATTACTATCTACAAAGCTCGACCTATTGCGAAAGGTTTTCGACAAGTTCAAGGAATCGACTATGATGAGACCTTCTCACCCGTAGCGATGCTTAAGTCCGTCCGAATCATGTTAGCAATTGTCACATTTTATGATTATGAAATTTGGCAAATGGATGTCAAAAGTGCATTCCTTAATGGATATCTTAAAGAAGAGTTGTATATGATGCAACCGGAAGGTTGTGTCGATCCAAAAGGTGCTAACAAAGTGTGCAAGCTCCAGCGATCCATTTATGGACTGGTGCAAGCCTCTCGGAGTTGGAATATACGCTTTGATAGTGTGATCAAAGCATTTGGTTTTGTACAGACTTTTGGAGAAGCCTGTATTTACAAGAAAGTAAGTGGGAGCTCTGTAGCATTTCTGATATTATATGTGGATGCCATATTGCTGATCGGAAATGATACTGAATTTCTAAATAGCATAAACGGATACTTGAATAAGAACTTTTCAATGAAAGACCTCAGTGAAGCTGCTTATATATTGGGCATCAAGATCTATAGAGATAGATCAAGACGCTTAATTGGACTTTCACAAAGCACATACCTTGATAAAGTTTTAAAGAAGTTTAAAATGGATCAAGCAAAGAAAGGGTTCTTGCCTGTGTTACAAGGTGTGAGGTTGAGTCAGACTCAATGCCCGACCACTGCAGAAGATAGAGAGAAAATGAAAGTCATTCCCTATGCTTCAGCCATAGGTTCTATCATGTATGCAATGCTGTGTACCAGACCTGATGTGTGCCTGCTATTAGTTTAGTAGGGAGGTACCAAAGTAATCCAGGAGTGGATCACTGGACAGAAGTCAAGAACATCCTGAAATACCTGAAAAGGACTAAGGATATGTTTCTCGTTTATGGAGGTGACAAAGAGCTCGTTGTAAACGGTTACGTCGATGCAAGCTTTGACACTGATCCAGATGACTCTAAGTCACAACCCGAATACGTATTTTTATTGAATGGTGGAGCTGTCAGTTGGTGCAATCCCAAGCAGTGCGTCGTGGCGGAATCTACGTGTGAAGCGGAGTACATGGCTGCTTCGGAAGTAGCAAATGAAGGAGTCTAGATGAAGGAGTTCATATCCGATCTAGGTGTCATACCTAGTGCATCGGGTCCAATGCAAATCTTTTGTGACAATACAGGTGCAATTGCCTTGGCAAAGGAATCCAGATTTCACAAGAGAACCAAGCACATCAAGAGACGCTTCACTTCCATCCTAGATCAAGTCAAGGAGGGAGACATAGAGATTTGCAAGATACACGCGGATCTGAATGTTGCAGACCCGTTGACTAAGCCTCTCTCATGAGCAAAACATGATCAGCACCAAGACTCCATGGGTGTTAGAATCATTACTGTGTAATCTAGATTATTGACCCTAGTGCAAGTGGGAGACTGAAGGAAATATGCCCTAGAGGCAATAATAAAGTTGTTATTTATATTTCCTTATATCATGATAAATGTTTATCATTCATGCTAGAATTATATTAACCGGAAACTTAGTACATGTTTGAATACATAGACAAACAGAGTGTCACTAGTATGCCTCTACTTGACTAGCTCTTTAATCAAAGATGGTTAAGTTTCCTAGCCATGGACAAGAGTTGTCATTTGATGAATGAGATCACATCATTAGAGAATGATGTGATTGACTTGACCCATCCGTTAGCTTAGCACTATGATCGTTTAGTTTATTGCTATTGCTTTCTCCATAACTTATACATGTTCCTATGACTATGAGATTATGCAACTCCCGAATACCGTAGGAACACTTAGTGTGCTATCAAACGTCACAGCATAACTAGGTGACTATAAAGATGCTCTATAGGTGTATCCGATGGTGTTTGTTGAGTTGGCGTAGATCGAGATTAGGATTTGTCACTCCTATTGTCGGAGAGGTATCTCTGGGCCCTCTCAGTAATGCACATCACTATAAGCCTTGCAAGCAAAGTGACTAATGAGTTAGTTGCGGGATGATGCATTACGGAACGAGTAAAGAGACTTGCCGGTAACGAGATTGAACTAGGTATGATGATACCGACGATCGAATCTCGGGCAAGTAACATATCGATGACAAAGGGAACAACGTATGTTGTTATGCAGTTTGACCGATAAAGATCTTCGTAGAATATGTAGGAACCAAGATGAGCATCCAGGTTCGGCTATTGGTTATTGACCGGAAGTGAGTCTCGGTCATGTCTACATAGTTCTCGAACCCGTAGGGTCCGCACGCTTAATGTTCGATGATGATCGGTATTATGAATTTATGTGTTTTGATGTACCGAAGGTTGTTCAGAGTCCCGGATGTGATCATGGACATGATGAGGAGTCTTGAAATGGTCGAGACATAAAGATCGATATATTGGAAGGCTATGTTTGGACATCAGAATGGCTTCGAATGAGTTCAGGCATTTGCCGGAGTACCGGGAAGTTACCGGAACTCCCCGGGGGCTTAATGGGCCTACATGGGTGAGGGAGTCCTGGATTAGGGGGTGTTCGGATAGCCGGACTATACCTTTAGCCGGACTCCTGGACTATGAAGATACAAGATTGAAGACTCCGTCCCGTGTCTGGAAGGGACTTTCCTTGGCGTGGAAGGCAAGCTTGGCGATACGGATATGAAGATCTCCTACCATTGTAACCGACTCTATGTAACCCTAACCCTATCCGGTGTCTATATAAACCGAAGGGTTTTAGTCCGTACGACAACATACACATCAACAATCATACCATAGGCTAGCTTCTAGGGTTTAGCCTCCTCGATCTCGTGGTAGATCTACTCTTGTACTTCCTATATCATCAATATTAATCAAGCAGGACGTAGGGTTTTACCTCCATCGAGAGGGCCCAAACCTGGGTAAAACTTCGTGTTCCTTGACTCCTGTTACCATCCGGCCTAGACGCGCAGTTCGGGACCCGCTACCCGAGATCCACCGGTTTTGACACCGACATTGGTGCTTTCATTGAGAGTTCCTCTGTGTCGTCGCCATCAGGAAGGATGCCTCGCCCCGTCTTTAAAGACGGCACTGTTGCTAAGGGAGCTTTGGCTGTCGGCCAAACCCTTCGGCTAGGTGGTTTTCTTATGACCGCCTGTTCGGCTTCTGCGCCGACGATGACCTCTCGAGCCATCAAAAACAATCTTCATGTCAGCTCGGAACTTGCTGAGCAGTTAGATCCAATGGATCTTTCCTCCATAAACGAGCTCTTGGATCGCTTCGCCGCCCTGGGAGTCGCTACGGATTATGACCAGATCAGGCCTAAAACCAATCTGAGAGAGATTAACTCTCCCCAAGTCACCCATCACGTTGCCGTGGTAGAGGGACAGTGCGGCGACCCTTCATCTATCTTAAGGACTCGCTACATCCGGATTCCCGATCCCTCCAAGCTGGATACCCACGGAGGGGAGGATATCACTCAAGACCTGAACTTAGAGTCAGGCGACGGGCTGGATTCATTAGACAACATCCAGGAATCCAAATTTTCGAGTTCGGAAATTCCTCGGCATCTGAGCCTTAGATGGGGTGAGGCTTCGGATTTAATTCCACCCACCCACCCCAACATAAGCGATCTATCCAAAATCAGGCAAGAACCCGATGAAACAGTACATCATTACTGGGCCAGATTCCTCCTGGTTAAGAACAGGCTAAGGGACTGCCGCGAGGAAGACGCAATCTCAATCTTCTGCAATAATTGCACGGACAAGGGAATACTCAACGCCATAAGTCGCCGTGATATTACACGCTTCGCTGACTTGGCGTCCATTGTACGAAAGTACTGTGCGATGGAAAGCGCCTGGAAAACCGAAATAAAATTTTGGGACAATCCGGCCCTGAATACAAACCCAGTCCGAAATAAAAGGGTGCATCATCACCAGTCACCCGGGTCAAGCACTAAAAAGCAAAAACCCTCTACAGGGCATGGAACCGTACTGGAAGGATGGCTTAATGGACCCTGTAAAATTCACAGTACAGAGGACGCCACACCAACTCACAGCCTCAGAGCATGTTGGATACTCCGGCAGGTGGCCAAAATTGGCGAAAATCTCCTAATTCCGGAGGCCACAGAAAGCCACCCCAGAGACACCAATACGGTATTAACAGTCTTCGAGACTTTCGCATCAAATAATATGCGAAAAAGGACACTCCGCAGCCTTGCCGAAGTCTACCAAGTAGCAACAATAAACCCATGGAGTGACACGGCTATTACCTTTAACGCCAGTGATGAACCTAAATTCCGAACAGCCCGAGCACCAGCCGCATTGGTCCTCAGTCCAATAGTGGACGGCTTTCGTCTTACCAAGGTACTCATGGACGGCGGCAGCGGATTGAACCTCATTTATGAGGAGACCCTTCAAAAAATGGAAATAGACTGGAACCGCATTGAGCGAAGCAGCACAACCTTTAGAGGAATAATCCCCAGTCGGGAAGCGCGCTGTACAGGAAAAATCACACTAGATGTGGTGTTCGGCACGCCGGATAATTACAGGTCCGAAGAGGTCACGTTCCAGGTGGCTCCGTTCAGCAGCGGTTATCACGCTCTGCTAGGGCGGGAAGCGTTTACAATCTTCCAAGCAATACCCCATTACGGGTACATGAAGCTCAAGATGCCCGGGCCTAACGGGATCATCACTCTCGCTAGTGATCCGGACATAGCACTCCGCGCCGAAAACAAGACAGCCGCACTGGCCCTCGAGGCACTATCCGAAGCCCTAGCGGCTGAGGAGCTGACTGCGCTGCGCTCTACGGTGAATAGGGACGATGTGGTACTCGACAAAAGATCCAAGTCCACCTCCTTTAAACCGGCGGACGAAATAGTCAAATTCCAAGTCCATCCAACGGACCCCAATAAAACAGCTTCCATCGGGGCACAGTTAAACCCTGATGTCGACGCCGCATTGCGAGAGTTCCTACGAGAGAACTGGGACATTTTCGCCTGGCACCCTTCAGACATGCCAGGAATCCCACGCAGGCTGGCCGAGCACAGCTTAAATATCCAAACAGGATTCAAACCTGTCAAACAGGCTCTTCGGCGTTTTTCCGAACCTAAGAGACAGGCCATGGGAGAGGAGCTAGCAAAGCTATTGGAGGCCGGATTCATCAGAGATATAAAACATCCGGACTGGCTAGCAAACCTGGTGATGGTACCAAAGAAGGACAAATCCTGGCGCCTGTGTGTTGATTTTAAAGACCTTAACAAGGCTTGCCCAAAGGATCCCTTCCCCCTCCCCCGCATCGATCAAATTATCGACGCTACCGCAGGACACGATTCGTTGTGTTTCCTCGACGCATATTCTGGCTACCATCAAATCAAGATGGCAGAACCAGACCAAGCCGCAACGGCATTTATCACACCATACGGGCCATTCTGCTTCAACACGATGCCCTTCGGGCTCAAAAACGCCGGCGCAACATATCAGCGCATGATTCAGACATGTCTGGCAAGCCAGATCGGCAAAACAGTGGAGGCATATGTAGATGATGTGGTCGTCAAAACAAGACATGTTGAATCTCTAGTAGACGACTTGAGGCTCACATTTGATAACCTCCGAACATACGACATCAAGCTCAACCCGGAAAAATGCGTTTTCGGCGTTCCAGCCGGAAAGCTCTTGGGCTTCATTGTATCCGGTAGAGGAATTGAAGCAAATCCAGCCAAGATCCGAGCTCTGTCGCAACTGGATATCCCAAAGGACCTCAAACAAATACAAAAGTTAACCGGATGCGTGGCGGCTCTAAGCCGCTTTATCTCCCGCTTGGGAGAAAAGGCCCTACCCCTTTACCGCCTCCTTCGGCGCACCGAACACTTCAAATGGACGGATGCAGCCACGGCCGGACTCGACGAAATAAAAGCCATACTGGCAACAAACCCAGTCCTGGCCGCGCCAAACATTGGCGAACCAATGCTATTATACATTGCAGCAACACATCAGGTTGTAAGCGCAGTGCTCGTCGTCGAACGAGAAGCGGACGGACACAAATTCCCCCTTCAAAAGCCGGTCTATTATGTGTCCACTGTCCTCACTCCCTGCAAATCACGGTACCCGCATTATCAAAAGATTGCGTACGCGGTATTCATGGCATCCCGGAAGCTACGACACTACTTTCAAGAGTGTTCAATAACAGTAGCCTCGGAAGTACCACTTAACGATATTATAAACAACCGTGACGCAACGGGCCGGATTGCAAAATGGGCCATTGAGCTCCTCCCGTTCGACATAACTTATAAGCCACGACGAGCCATCAAGTCACAAGTCTTGGCCGACTTCGTCGCAGAATGGACGGAGGCCGAACTCCCTAAAGAGTACGGCACATATTCAAATTGGATCATGCATTTCGACGGCTCCAAGATGTTGGCCGGACTGGGGGCTGGCGTCGTTTTGACGTCCCCCACAGGAGACACAGTTCAATACGTACTACAGATTATGTACACGGACTCCAACAATGCAGCCGAATATGAGGCCCTTTTACATGGTCTCCGGATGGCAGTATCCATGGGCATCCAACGCCTAGAGGTGCGCGGGGACTCGAACCTCGCAATATCCCAAATAAATGGAGACTTCGATGCCAAGGATCCAAAAATGGCAGCTTACCGCAACGCCGTCCTAAAAATGTCAGCTCGGTTCGAGGGGCTTGAATTTCACCATATAGCCCGGGAAAATAATCAGGCGGCAGATGTCCTGGCACGCATCGGCGCAAAACGCGATGTAGTCCCCCCCAACATCTTCTTGGAAAGGTTGTTCAAGCCATCCGTAGCATGGGAAGGGGAGCCGAACAATAACAGCCCGGACCCAACCGCACTGCCCGACACCGAACATTCTGACACAATCGGAGGCTCTGCCAATGAAATAACACCTTCAGCCCACGTAATAATGGCCGTCATCGCCCCGTGGACAGAACCATTCCTCGCCTACCTTACTAGGCAGGAACTCCCCGAGGACCAAAATGAGGCACGCTGCATAGTGCGGCGATCCAAAGCCTACAGAGTCCACGAGGGAGAGCTTTATAAGAAAAGCACTACCGGAGTCCTTCAAAGGTGCATCTCCGAAGAGGAGGGGCGGAACCTCCTGGCTGAAATTCATGCCGGACTCGGCGGTCATCACGCTGCAGCCCGGTCCCTTGTAAGCAAGGCCTTCCGTACAGGCTTTTATTGGCCGACGGCCCGGGCAGACGCTCAGGACTTAGTCCAACGATGCACCGGTTGCCAGCTCTTTGCAAACCAAAGCCATATGCCACCCACCGCCCTCCAAACTATCCCCATTACTTGGCCCTTCGCGGTCTGGGGGCTTGACATGGTTGGACCCCTTAAAGGCGGAACCCACAAGCAAAAATACTTACTGGTCATGGTGGATAAGTTCACCAAATGGATAGAAGCCAAGCCTGTTAAGACGGCCGAATCCGGACCGGTGATAGACTTTATATCCGGGGTTGTACACCGTTACGGCGTCCCCCACAGCATCATCACTGATAACGGCACGAACTTCACGGCCGACGAGGTAAAACTCTGGTGCAAAAACATGGGCATCAAGCTCGATTATGCTTCCGTCTATCACCCACAAACTAACGGCCAGGTCGAACGTGCAAATGGTCTTATCATGAGCGGCATCAAACCCAGATTAGTGCGGTCCCTCAAGGAATCTAACACGCACTGGGTAGAGGAGCTCGACTCCGTACTCTGGGGGCTGCGGACCACGCCGAATCGCACCACCGGATACACACCATTCTTTATGGTGTACGGCGCAGAGGCAGTTTTGCCTTGCGACATAATTCATGACTCACCTCGAGTGCGCATGTACGAAGAAAGAGAAGCCGAGCTCGATCGGCAGGACAACTTGGACGCATTGGAGGAGGAGCGTGACGTGGCAAAAGCCCGTTCCGCATTCTATCAACAGCAGGCTCGAAGATACCAAAGCAGAGAAGTACGGGCCAAAAATTACAATGTTGGCGAATTAGTTCTACGACTACCAGACAAGAAAAAGGAAAAACTCAAGCCCAAGTGGGAAGGTCCCTTCATAATTGACCAAGTCCTGACTGGTGGAGCGTACCGCCTGCAGGATGCATCGGATAACCGACTCGAGCCAAACCCATGGAACGCAGCCCGTCTCTGAAGATTGTATGCCTAGCGTCGGACTCTGTGTTCGTCTCCTTCCTCTGTCCATTTTTTATTTTTTCTATCTTACATTTCTCTTCTTCTCTCTCTCTCTTATAGCCTCTAAAGGCTCATAAAGTGACGCGCTATCCGCGCTCATTAAACCTGGGGGCTTCTTTAAACAGAAGCTTATTCATGCATGCTTCATGCCCAACACATGTGTCACACTTCCGCATGTACCTTTTATTCACCATTATATGCATCGATATGACTTAAGTTTTGGCCAAGCTGGGTTGCCTGGCTCCTGTGCTTACCCCTACGTTCCCGATTGTTCGGCTAGGTGGTAAAGGGAGCACCTCTGCGATTGTTACTGCCGGGTCAGCCGGACGTGTACCTCAGACTGGGTGAAGCCGAAAGCTAGCATTCTTAAGGGAATATTCGGTCGGTGAACTAAAGATGATCTTTTTTTTTTATCTATACGCCCCCAGATGTTTTTCCTGCGTTTCTTTTTGCAGCATGGACATGCACCTTAGGGCATGCCTCCCAGGGAAAGGAACCCCTAACAGAACTATTCTCCCTGGAAGATGTTTCTTACTAACCATGTAATATAACATACCTAGTCGGGCACTTGTCTGTTCACGCCCTAATGACCCCTACGCCTGGTCTCCATGCATTCCCCGGTTCCTATATAACCGCATGGGAATTCGGACACACTCCGGACCATCAGGTCCCAAGGCTGAAGCGAAAAGGTCGGCCATGACAAATGATCTACAATCCGGCTAGAAGGCATTATAAATGTCAATTAAATTACATAGTCATTTTGACTGGTTGTATTCCTCTTCAATACCATCTAACAGGCTGTCTAATTTACAGTCCTGCTGGGAATACTTTGCGGCCAACTCTACTTGGCCGTATACTAAGCTTACAGGGATCTCCTTCCCATCGGGCCCTACAGGACCGACCTCGGCCATGTGGTTGGGGTCAGCCTTTGCGTACCGCGTCTTCACCATGGCCCAGGCCTCCCTGGCGCCTTGACGGCATGCTGATATCTTCCACAATCGGAAGCACCGCCGTGCTCCCTTTAGCTTCTCCGCAAGCTCTCCAAGACCTTCGGGCATGGAGACGGATGGCCACAGGGCCTAGGCGACGCCTCGCATCGCCTGCCGAACTCGACCGAGCAGTTGCGAGAGCTCGGGAAGAAGGTCACCCGTAGAACCGGGCATCTCCTCCGCAGAGACCTGTTAGCACACCTACAAACATTGCTCTGTTAGTCGACTTCCTCGACGAACTTTCTTTCAAAAGGTTCGTTCAAGCACTTACTAAATATGCCGCGCCGAAGCCGCTGATTCTCCTTCAGGAGTCTGACAGCTGGGCACGAAGCCCAGCTTGGTGTTGGCATCTTGGAGATCGTTCTTCTCCCCCATCACCTTTATCAGCACCCTCTCACCAGCCTTTAGCTGGCGTAGGAGGTGTTGCCTTTCCGGATTCAATCCGGCGCCATCTGCAATTTCATTTGTCAGATTCGCAACAAAGTCGTGCTTCGCAAAATACTTATCTTTTGAAGTGTATATTACCAGAGGGGGTCTCCTTAGGCTCCCCTGCCGCGGCTAGTGTGGCCTCAAGTTGGGCTTTGCACTCTTCTAGCTCCTTGGACAGTAGGGAATTATTTTCCGTAAGAACCTGCATCACAAATGATCCTTAAATCAGTTATTCTAGCTGTTTCAAGTCTCGGGGGCTACTGGTATATACATATAATTACCAGAATTTTCTTACCCGTATGTCTTTTACATACCGCTCCGTGGCTCTAGCTAGACCATTTTGAGCGGCACGGAGATATGCATCTCCCGAGTTAGAGGCATCTAACGCCCCTTGGGAGAAACAAGCGTCGCGAAGAACTGTCCGGCGACGCCTGTGGTTCATGGCACTCTCCACCTCAGAGTTGGTGGCAGACAACCTGTCCACATCCTCCGTCGGAGGAGCGTCTGGCGCGCGCCTTTCGTTCGCCTCCGCCTCCTGACCAGGCTTTGGAGCTTGGCTGGTGGAGGCGCGATTGGCAGCCTCTCCGGATGTAGTCTGGCGAGGTCTCTTTGTCCTGAAAAGAGCGCGAGTGTCAATATGCCTCTAAGGTATAACACCTGGGATAAGGGGGCGCGCCATACCTTTGCGCTGATGCCTCGGTCCGGACTGCACTTCTTTTCTGCCCGCGGGGCCCTACGGCCCCTCGTTGGCTTGTCGCCGCAGGTTCGGCCTTCCGCCTTAAATACCTCCCCCGCAAAGTTCGCTTGCAATCAGGAAACTGAACACGAGTGGGCGGACACCTATTCGGGGTACTGGGACTTTGATCTCAGGTACCTGGGGGTCAGGATTAGCCCTGGGTAATCGGCCGTAATGGCCACCAAGGCGTTGTCCTTGCTCAGTTGATGGAACACTCCATCAATCAGCTCCACAGATATGTCCGGATCCTCTTGGGAGGCCGGGTCGAGGGACCGTCCTGGGTCCTCGGGTTGTGGAGGAGGGCTGCTTATTTCCTTAACAGCCCGGCGCAGTTCCTGCGTTGAAGTCGTCAGACTGAATATTTAACAATGGGAATACAAAACGGATGGACAAGTAAATACGGCCGCTTACCCAGCTTGGGGGATTGTGCATGGAGAATCCGCCCTGAGGGTTGACGCGGAGAAATTCCTCCTCTTCTCCCTTATATAAAGTGGACAAGATCTTTAGTAGAGCGGCAGCTGAATCTGGCCCCTTACGGCCGTAGCGGGTGGCGTCGTCCTCCCCGTTGAAGTCCCACATGGGGTGGCTTCTATACTGAAGCGGCCGCACCCCCCGCATAATGCATTCAGCCATAACCCCGATCATGGTTAGTCCGGAATGGGCTAACAATCTTATTTGGCCCATCAGGTAAATGATGTCCCTGTCACCTCCCCTCTGAGGGCTCCGTGGGCACCAGCTTAGGCGCTTCTTTAAGGGAGCACTGTTGAATTCAGGGAGGCCGATCCGGATAGGATCCAGCAGCGAGACGTCTTCTATATAAAACCACTCCGAGGGCCAGTCTTCGGACGCCTTCTTTGGGGTTCCGGACAGATATTCAGTCCCGGCGATGCGCCACACTTTGGCTCCGCCCACTTGATACATTGACCCCTTATTGGAACAAGGCACGAGGCAAAATATCTCCTTCCACTGTCCGAAATGAGCTTCGACACCCAAGAACAGCTCACAGAGGGCTACAAAGCCCGCAATATGCAGTACTGAGGCAGGCGTGAGATTATGTAGCTGGAGGCCGTAGAACTCCAGCAACCCCCGGAGAAATGGATGGATTGGAAATCCGAGCCCCTTTATTAAGTAAGGGACGAGGCACACCCGCTCTCCTTTGGAGGGATTAGGGGCATTCTCTGCTTGCTCTCCGCCATTGTAGACGGCAAGACCGGCTCGAACCGGGACCATATAGGCCGAGGGGAGAAATCCCTTGGTCTGGAGTGTCACTAGCTCGCTATGGGGGATGGAACATCTCTCCCAATATCCAGGCTTAGGGCTAGAAGGGTGAGGGGAGGAGTTGCGACGGCTGGCCATGGTGGAATGGACCTTTGTCGGATGCGTCTGATGAACACTCGCGGAGGGGAGATGGTGTAGATTGGATCTAAATCCTCGTCCCCTTAAATAGGGCAGCTCATTTACGCGGCTAGAGGTGTGAATGTGAAAACACTCAGACTTTTCATATTTGTTTGACACGTGGGGAGCGGCCATTATTGGGCGTAGAAGCCAAGGAGCGCAACATCTACAAGAAACCGGACTTTATTCAAACAGGTACACGGAATTTGGAGGAGAACCCGCCTTGCAATGTCGAAGACAATCTGCGCGCCGGACTCATCGTCATTGAAGCCTGGTTCGGGGGCTACTGAGGGAGTCCTGGATTAGGGGGTGTTCGAATAGCCGGACTATACCTTCAGCCGGACTCCTGGACTATGAAGATACAAGATTGAAGACTCCATCCCGTGTCGGAAGGGACTTTCCTTGGCATGGAAGGCAAGCTTAAAGATACGGATATGAAGATCTCCTACCATTGTAACCGACTCTATGTAACCCTAACCCTATCCGGTGTCTATATAAACCGGAGGGTTTTAGTCCGTAGGACAACGTACACATCAACAATCATACCATAGGCTAGCTTCTAGGGTTTAGCCTCCTCGATCTCGTGGTAGATCTACTCTTGTACTACCCATATCATTAATATTAATCAAGCAGGACGTAGGGTTTTACCTCCATCGAGAGGGCCCGAATCTAGGCAAAACTTCGTGTCCCTTGCCTCCTGTTACCATCCGGCCTAGACGCGCAGTTCGGGACCCCCTACCCGAGATCTGCCGGTTTTGACACCGACAATGGGCTTTAGTGGAAGAGAGAGGAGAAGGCCAAGAGGAGGGGTGCGCCCCCCCAAGCCCAATCTGAATTGGGAGGGGGCCGGGCCCCCTTTCCTTCCTCTCCTCTCTCCCTTCCTTCCCCCTCCTAGTAGGACTAGGAAAGGGAGATCCTACTCCTAGTAGGAGTAGGATTACCCCTTGGGGGCGCGCCCAAGGTGGCCGGCCGGCCTCCTCCTCCACCCCTTTATATACGGGGGAAGGGGGCACCCCATAGACACACAATTTGATTGTTTAGCCGTGTGCGTTGCCCCCCCCTCCACAGAATTCCACCTCGGTCATATCGTTGTAGTGCTTAGGTGAAGCCCTGCGTCGGTAACTTCATCATCATCGTCATCATGCCGTCGTGCTGAAGAAACTCTCCCTCGGCCTCAGCTGGATCTAGAGTATGAGGGACGTCACCGAGCTGAACGTGTGCAGATCACGGAGGTGTCGTGCGTTCGGTACTTGATCAGTTGGATCGCCGAAGACGTTCGACTACATCAACCGTGTTTCATAACGCTTCCGCTTTCGGTCTATGAGGGTACATAGACATACTCTTTCCCTCTCGTTGCTATGCATCTCCTAGATAGATCTTGCGTGATCGTAGGAATATTTTTGAAATACTACATTCCCTAACAATATCGAGCTACGTTCATAACGTATGCATCTACTCCTGCAATAGGTCTGTCACCTAGCGGTGCATCAAGGACATAATTATTCTATGCAGCAATGAGGATAATCCTCAGATCACGGACCCAGTCCGCATTATTGGTACAAACATCTTTCAACTTAGTTTTTCTAGGAGCATATAAAAATAAGGGAGCTAAATCACGAGTTATTGGTCTACAACATAGATATGCAAATACTATCAGGACTAAGTTCATGATAAATTAAGTTAAAATAATCAAATTACTTAAGAACTCCCACTTAGAGATAGACATCCCTCAAGTCATCTAAATGATACATGATCGAAATCAACTAAACCATGTCTGATCATCACGTGAGATGGAGTAGTCATCAATGGTGAACATCTCTATGTTGATCATATCTACTATATGATTCACATTCGACCTTTCGGTCTCCGGTGTTCCAAGGGCATGTTTGTACATGCCAGGCTCATCAAGTTTAACGTGAGTATTCCACATGTGCAAAACTGTCTTGCACCCGTTGTATGTGAACGTAGAGTCTATCACACCCGATCATCAGGTGGTGTCTCAACACGACGAACTTTCACAATAGTGCAAACTCAGGCAGAACACTTATACCTTGAAATTTTAGTTAAGGGATCATCTTATAATGCTACCTCCGTACTAAGCAAAATAAGATGCATAAAAAGATAAACATCACATGCAATCAGAATATGTGACATGATATGGCCAGCATCATCTTGTGCTTTTTATCTCCATCTCCAAAGCATCGTTATGATCTCCATCGTCACCGGCTCGACACCTTGACCTCCATTGTAGTGTCGTGGTCGTCTCACCAACTATTGCTTCTACAACTATCGGTAAGGCATAGTGATAAAGTAAAGCAATTACATGGCGTTTGCATTTCATACAAGAAAGAGACAACCATAAGGCTCCTGCCGGTTGTCAGATATCTTACAAAACATGATCATCGCATACAATAACATTTATCACATCATGTCTTGACCATATCACATCACAACATGCCCTGCAAAAACAAGTTAGACGTCCTCTACTTTGTTGTTGCAAGTTTTACGTGGCTGCTACGGGCTTCTAGCAAGAACTGTTCTTACCTACGCATCAATACCACAACGGTGTTTTGTCAAGTTTGTTGTTTTAACCTTCTTCAAGGACCGGCCGCAGTCAAATTTGATTCAACTAAAGTCGGAGAAATAGACACCCGCCATACACCTTTATGCAAAACTAGTTGCATGTCAGTCGGTGGAACCGGTCTCATGTGCATGGACATGTAAGGTTGGTCCGGGCTGCTTCATCCCACAATACCGTCGAATCAAAATAAGACGTTGGTGGTAAGCAGTATGACTAGCACCACCCACAACTCTTTATGTTCTACTCATGCATATCATCTATGCATAGACCTGGCTTGGATGCCACTATTGGGGAACGTGGAATGGAAAACAAAAAAACTACGCTCACGCAAAGATCTATCCATGGAGATGCATAGCAACAAGGGGGGAGTGTGTCTAGATACCCTCGTAGACCGTAAGCGGAAGTGTTTCACAACGCGGTTGATGTAGTCAAACTTTCTTTGCACTCCACCGATCGAGTACCGAACGTACGATACCTCTGAGTTCTGCACATGTTCAGCTCGGTGACGTCCCTAGCCTTCTTGATCCAGCAATGTGTCGAGTGTTGGGGAACGCAGTATTTCAAAAAAATTCCTACGATCACGCAAGATCTATCTAGGAGATGCATAGCAATGAGAGGGGAAGAGTATGTCTACGTACCCTCATAGACCAAAAGCGGAAGCATTATGAAACGCGGTTGATGTAGTCGAACGTCTTCGCTATCCAACCGATCAAGTACCGAACGCACGGCACTTCCGCGGTCTGCACACGTTCAGCTCGGTGACGTCCCTCGTACTCTTGATCCAGCTGAGGCCGAGGGAGAATTTCGTCAGCACAACGGCTGATGACGGTGATGATGAAGTTACCAACGCAGGGCTTCACCTAAGCACTACAACGATATGACCAAGGTGGAATTCTGTGGAGGGGGGCACCGCATGATACGTCTCCAACGTATCTATAATTTTTGACTGCTCCATGCTATATTATCTACTATTTTTGGACTATATTGGGCATTATTTTCCACTTTTATATTATTTTTGGGACTAACCTATTAACCGGAGGCCCAGCCCAGAATTGCTGTGTTTTTGCCTATTTCAGTGTTTCGAAGAAACGGAATATCAAACGGAGTCCAAATGGAATGAAACCTTCGGGAACGTGATTTTCTCACCGAATATAACCCAGGAGACTTGGACCCTACACCAAGGAAGCTTCAAGGTGGGCACGAGGTAGGGGGCGCACCCTATACCCCCAGGCGCGCCCCCCACCCTTGTGGGCCCACCGAAGCTCCACCGACGTACTTCTTCCTCCTATATATACCTACGTACCCCAAAACGAACAGAGACAGAGCCAAGAACCTAATTCCACCGCCACAACTTTCTATATCCACGAGATCTCATCTTGGGGCCTGTTCCGGAGCTCCGCCGAAGAGGGCCGTCATCACGGAGGGCTTCTACATTATCATAGCCTCTCCGATGAAGTGTGAGTAGTTTACCTCAGACCTTCGGGTCCATAGTTAGTAGCTAGATGCCTTCTTCTCTCTTTTTAGATCTCAATACAAAGTTCTCCCCCTCTCTCGTGGAGATCTATTCGATGTAATCCTCTTCTTTTTTGCGGTGTGTTTGTTGAGACCGATGAATTGTGGGTTTATGATCAAGTCTATATATTAATAATATTTGAATCTTCTCTGAATTCTTTTATGTATGATTGGTTATCTTTGCAAGTCTCTTCGAATTATCAGTTTGGTTTGGCCTACTAGATTGGTTTTTCTTGCCATGGGAGAAGTGCTTAGCTTTGGGTTCGATCTTGCGGTGTCCTTTCCCAGTTACAGAAGGGGCAGCAAGGCACGTATTGTATTGTTGCCATCGAGGATAACAAGATGGAGTTTATTTCATATTGCATGAATTTATCTCTCTACATCATGTCATCTTGCTTAAAGCATTACTCTGTTTTTAACTTAATACTCTATATGCATGCTGGATAGCGGTCGATGAGTGGAGTAATAGTAGTAGATGCAGAATCGTTTCGGTCTACTTGTCACGGACGTGATGCCTATATACATGATCATGCCTAGATATTCTCATAACTATGCTCAATTCTGTCAATTGCTCAACAGTAATTTGTTCACACACCGTAGAATACTTATGCTCTTGAGAGAAGCCACTAGTGAAACCTATGCCCCCCGGGTCTATTCTCATCATATCAATCTCCATCACTTTAATCTTGCTTTTCTTTTTTACTTTGCCTTTTACTTTTCACTTTGCATCTCTATACCAAAAATACTATCTATCAGATCTCACTCTCGTAAGTGACCATGAAGGGATTCACAACCCCTAATTGCTTTGGTTGCGAGTAGCTATCGTTTTGTGCAGGTAAGAGGGACTTGAGCATGGCCTCCTACTGGATTGATACATTGGTTCTCAAAAACTGAGGGAAATACTTACGCTACTCTGCTGCATCATCTTCTCCTCTTTGGGGAAAACCAACGCAAGCTCAAGAGGTAGCAAGAAGAATTTCTGGCGCCGTTGCCGGGGAGTCTACGCAAAAAGTCAACATACCAAGTACCCATCACAATCCCTATCTCTCGCATTACATTAGTTGCCATTTGCCTCTCGTTTTCCTCTCCCCCACTTCACCCTTGCTGTTTTATTCGCCCTCTCTTTCTCCTCCTTTCTCCGTTTGCCTTTTCCTCGCTTGCCTTTTGTTTGCTCGTGTGTTGGATTGCTTGTCTATCACGATGGCTCAACTGAGATTTGGTGATCTTCACCTTAAAAGGTTAGAGGAGATCGGAAACAACATTAGGAAGTTTATGGTTTTGCAATTTGAGCATAATAATTTCTTTAGAAACGAGCTTAAGGAACAAAGAAGTTATATGAGTTATATGAATAAAGAGCTTGATGATATGTCTAAAGAATTTGATGGTATAAGATCCCAAATTGCTCGTCTAGAAAAGATGACTGCTAAAATTTCGGATATGCAAGCCACCTTAGTCAATAAGATGGCCGCTAAACCGAATTCCTATGAAAATCAAGATGAAGATCTAAAAGTTATTGATGTGTCCCCTATCAAATCTTTGTTTTGCAATATGAATCTTGATTAAACTGAATATGATCTTGCTTTACCTAGAAGGCGTTCTAAAAATTCAGAGTATTTAGATCTTTATGATGAAATTGATGAAAGTGGGATTGAAAGAAATAAAAATCTAGATGTTGCTAAACTCACTATATTGGATTTCAAGGAATTTAATTATGAAAGTTTCTCTTTAATTGATTGTATTTCCTTGTTGCAATCCGTGCTAAATTCTCCACATGCTTATAGTCAAAAGAAAGCCTTTACCGAACATATTGTTGATGCCTTGATGCAATCTTATGAAGAAAAGCTTGAATTATAAGTTTCTATCCCTAGAAAACTCTATGATGAGCGGGAACCAACTATTAAAATTAAAATTAAAAATCATGAGTTTTATGCTTTGTGTGATGTGGGTGCTAGTGTTTCCACTACCCCCAAAACTTTGTGTGATTTGCTAGATTTCCGCGATTTTGATGATTGCTCTCTAAACTTGCATCTTGCGGATTCCACTATTAAGAAACCTATGGGAACAATTAATGATGTTCTTATTGTTGCAAATATAAATTATGTGCCCGTAGATTTAATTGTTCTTGATATAGATTGCAATCCTTCTTGCCCTATTATTCTTGGTAGACCTTTCCTTAGAACGGTTGGTGCCATTATTGATATGAAGGAAGGGAATATTAGATTTCAATTTCCATTAAAAAAGGGCATGGAACACTTTCCTAGAAAGAAAATAAAATTGCCATATGAAACTATCATGAGAGCCACTTATGGATTGCCTACCAAATATGGCAATACCTAGATCTATCCTCGCTTTTATGCCTAGCTAGGGGCGTTAAACGACAGTGCTTGTTGGGAGGCAACCCAATTTATTTTAGTTTTTTGTGTTTTTCTTCTGTTAGGGAATAAATAACCCATCTACCTTCTGTTTGTATATGGTTTTGTGTTTTAATTAGTGTTTGTGCCAAGTTAGACCTATTGGATCTTCTTGGATGATAGTTATTAGATCTTGCTGTAATTTCCAGAAACTTTGCGTTCAGTGCCCAAATTATTAAAAATCATCAGAATGTGATAAAATACTGATTCAAATTGCTGCTGATCAATAAACAAATTTTCTAGGTCTTCCAATTTTTTTATATTTTTTGGAGTTCCAGAAGTTTGCGTTAGTTACAGATTACTACAGACTGTTCTGTTTTTGACAGATTCTGTTTTTCGTGTGTTGTTTGCTTATTTTGATGAATCTATGGCTAGTAAAATAGTTTATAATCCATAGAGAAGTTGGAATACAGTAGGTTTAACACCAATATAAATAATGGATGAGTTCATTACAGTACCTTGAAGTAGTCTTTTGTTTTCTTTCTCTAACGGAGCTCACAAGATTTCTATTGAGTTTTGTGTTGTGAAGTTTTCAAGTTTTGGGTGAATTCTTTTGATGGATTATGGAACAAGGAGTGGCAAGAGCCTAAGCTTGGGGATGCCCATGGCACCCCCAAGATAATCCAAGGACACCAAAAAGTCAAAGCTTGGGGATGCCCCGGAAGGCATCCCCTCTTTCGTCTACTCCCGTCGGTAATTTACTTGGAGCTATATTTTTATTCATCAACATGATATGTGTTTTGCTTGGAGCGTCTTGTATTATTTGTGTCTTTGTTTGCTAGTGCGCCACAATCATCCTTGCTGTACACACCTTTTAAGAGAGCCATACATGAATTATAATTTGATAGAATACTCTATGTGCTTCACTTATATCTTTTGAGCTATGTAGTTTGCTCTATGTGCTTCACTTATATCTTTTGAGCGTTATTATTTTGCTCTATGTGCTTCACTTAGATCTTTTAGAGCACGGTGGTGGATTTGTTTTAAAGAAACTATTGATCTCTCATGCTTCACTTAAATTATTTTGAGAGTCTTAATAGCATGGTAATTTGCTTAATAATAACATGCTTGGTATTCAAGATTTGTGAAACTTCCTTTTGAGTGCGTTGAATACTAAGAAAAGTTGGATGCTTGATAATTGTTTTGAGGTATGGAGGTAGTAATATCAAAGTCATGCTAGTAGAGTAATTGTGAATTTGAGAAGTGCTTGAGTTAAAGTTTGCAAGTCCCGTAGCATGCATGAATGGTAAACGTTATGCAACAAAATTTGAACATGAGGTGTTATTTGATCGTCCTCCTTATGAGTGGCGGTCGGGGATGAGCGATGGTATTTTCCTACCCATCTATCCCCCTAGGAGCATGCGCTTAATCCTTTGGGTTTTGATGGCTTGTAGATTTTTGCAATAAGTATATGAGTTCTTTATGACTAATGTTGAGTCCATGGATTATACGCACTCTCACCCTTCCATCATTGCTAGCATCTACGGTACCGTGCATTGCCCTTTCTCACATCGAGAGTTGGTGCAAACTTCGCCGGTGCATCCAAACCCCGTGATATGATACGCTCTTTCACACATAAACCTCCTTATATCTTCCTCAAAACAGCCACCATACCTACCTATTATGGCATTTCCATAGCCATTCCGAGATATATTGCCATGCAACTTTCCACCATCCAGTTTATCATGACACATTCATCATTGCCATATTGCTAGCATGATCATGTAGTTGACATAGTATTTGCCGCAAAGCCATCATTCATAATTCTTTCATACTTGTCACTCTTGATTCATTGCATATCCCGGTACACCGCCGGAGGCATCCATATAGAGTCATACTTTGTTCTAGTATCGAATTGTAATCATTGAGTTGTAAATAAATAGAAGTGTGATGATCATCATTCAATAGAGCATTGTCCCAAAAAATAGAAAGGCCAAAGAAAAAAAAAGAAGGCCCAAAAAAAGGGGCAATGCTACTATCCTTTTTTCCACACTTGTGCTTCAAAATCTTCATGATAGAGAGTCTCGTGTTTTGTCACTTTCATATACTAGTGGGATTTTTTCATTATAGAACTTGGCTTGTATATTCCAACAATGGGCCTCCTCAAGTGCCCTAGGTCTTCGTGAGCAAGCAAGTTGGATGCACACCCACTTAGTTTCTTTTGTTGAGCTTTCATACATTTATAGCTCTAGTGCATCCGTTGCATGGCAATCCCTACTCCTTGCATTAACATCAATCGATGGGCATCTCCATAGCCCATTGATTAGCCTCGTTGATGTGAGACTTTCTCCGTTTTGTCTTCTCCACATAACCCCCATCATTATATTCTATTCCACCCATAGTTCTATATCCATGGCTCATGCTCATGTATTGCGTGAAAGTTTATGAGTTTGAAATTATTAAGGTATGAAACAATTGCTTGGCTTGTCATCGGGGTTGTGCATGATGAGAGCATTCTTGTGTGACGAAAATGGAGCATGACTAAACTATATGATTTTGTAGGGATGAACTTTCTTTGGCCATGTTACTTCGAGAAAACATAATTGCTTTGTTGGTTTGCTTGAAGTATTATTATTCTCTATGTCAATATGAATTTTTGTCTTGAATCTTTCAAATCTGAATATTCATACCACAATTAAGAACATTTGCATTGAAATTATGCCAAGTAGCACTCCGCATCAAAAATTCTCTTTTTATCATTTACTACTCGAGGACGAGCAGGAATTAAGCTTGGGGATGCCTGATACATCTCCAACGTATCTATAATTTTTGATTGCTCCATGCTATATTATCTACTGTTTTGGACTATATTGGGCTTTATTTTCCACTTTTATTTTATTTTTGGGACTAACCTATTAACCGGAGGCCTAGCCCAGAATTGCTGTTTTTTTGCCTATTTCAATGTTTCGGAGAAACAGAATATCAAACGGAGTCCAAACGGAATGAAACCTTCGGGAACGTGATTTTCCCACCGAATATGACCCAGGAGACTTGGACCCTACGCCAAGGAAGCTTCGAAGTGGGCACAAGGTAGGGGGGCGCGCCCTATACCCCCAGGCGTGCCCCCCACCCTCGTGGGCCCACCGAAGCTCCACCGACGTACTTCTTCCTCCTATATATAACTACGTACCCCCAAACGAATAGACACGGAGCCAAAAACCTAATTCCACCACCGCAACTTTCTGTATCCACGAGATCCCATCTTGGGGCCTCTTCCGGAGCTCCGCCGGAGAGGGCCGTCATCACGGAGGGCTTCTACATCATCATAGCCTCTCCGATGAAGTGTGAGTAGTTTACTTCAGACCTTCGGGTCCATAGTTAGTAGCTAGATGGCTTCTCCTCTCTTTTTGGATCTCAATACAAAGTTCTCCCCCTCTCTCGTGGAGATCTATTTGATGTAATCTTCTTCTTTTTTGCGGTGTGTTTGTTGAGACCGATGAATTGTGGGTTTATGATCAAGTCTATCTATGAATAATATTTGAATCTTCTCTGAATTTTTTATGTATGATTGGTTATCTTTGCAAGTCTCTTCGAATTATCAGTTTGGTTTGGCCTACTAGATTGGTTTTTCTTGCCATGGGAGAAGTGCTTAGCTTTGGGTTCGATCTTGCGGTGTCCTTTCCCAGTGACAGAAGGGGCAGCAAGGCACGTATTGTATCGTTGCCATCGAGGATAACACGATGGGGTTTATTTCATATTGCATGAATTTATCTCTCTACATCATGTCATCTTGCTTAAAGCGTTACTCTGTTTTTAACTTAATACTCTATATGCATGCTGGATAGCGGTCAATGAGTGGAGTAATAGTAGTAGATGCAGAATCGTTTCGGTCTACTTGTCACGGACGTGATGCCTATATACATGATCATGCCTAGATATTCTCATAACTATGCTCAATTCTGTCAATTGATCAACAGTAATTTGTTCACCCACCGTAGAATACTTATGCTCTTGAGAGAAGCCACTAGTGAAACCTATGGCCCCCGGGTCTATTCTCATCATATCAATCTCCATCACTTTAATCTTGCTTTGCTTTTTTTACTTTGCCTTTTACTTTTCACTTTGCATCTCTATACCAAAAATACTATCTATCAGATCTCACTCTCGTAAGTGACTGTGAAGCGATTGACAACCCCTAATCGCATTGGTTGCGAGTAGCTATCGTTTTGTGCAGGTAGAGGGACTTGAGCGTGGCCTCCTACTGGATTGATACCTTGGTTCTAAAAACTGAGGGAAATACTTACGCTACTCTGCTGCATCATCCTCTCCTCTTCGGGGAAAACCAACGCAAGCTCAAGAGGTAGCACCGCACATGGCTAAACAATCAAGTTGTGTGTCTACAGGGTGCCCCCTCCCCCGTATATAAAGGGGTGGAGGAGGGAGCCGGCCGGCCACCTTGGGCACGCCCCCAAGGGTGGAATCCTACTCCTACTAGGAGTAGGTTCCGCCCTTTCCTAGTCGTACTAGGAGGGGGAAGGAAGGGAGAGAGGCGAGGAAGGAAAGGGGGGCCGGCCCCCTCCCAATTCAGATTGGGCTTGGGGGCGCGCCCCTCCTCTTGGCCTTCTCCTCTCTCTTCCACTGAAGCCCATGTAGGCCCATTAAGCCCCCGGGGGGTTCCGGTAACCTCCCGGTACTCCGATAAATGCCCGAACTCATACGGAACCATTCAGATGTCCAAACATAGCCGTCCAATATATCGATTTTTATTTCTCAAACATTTCGAGACTACTCATCATGTCTATGATCACATATGGGACTCCGAACTACCTTTGGTACATCAAGACACATAAACTCATAATACTGATCGTCATTGAACGTTAAGCGTGCGGACCCTACGGGTTCGAGAACTATGTAGACATGGCCGAGACTCACTTCTGTTCAATAACCAATACCGGAACCTGGATGCTCATATTGGTTCCTACATATTCTACGAAGATCTTTATCGGTCAAACCGCATAACAACATACGTTGTTCCATTTGTCATCGCTATGTTACTTGCCCAAGATTCGATCGTCGATATCATCATACCTAGTTCAATCTCGTTACCGGCAAGTCTCTTTACGCATTCCGTAATGCATCATCCCGCAACTAACTCATTAGTCACATTGCTTGCAAGGCTTATAGTGATGTGCATTACCGAGAGGGCCCAGAGATACCTCTCCGACAATCGGAGTGACAAATCCTAATCTCGATCTATGCCAACTCAACAAACACCATCGGAGACACATGTAGAGCATCTTTATAGTCACCCAGTTACATTGTGATGTTTGATATCACACTAAATGTTCCTCCAGTATTCGGGAGTTGCATAATCTCATTGTCGTATGAACATGTATAAGTTATGGAGAAAGCAATAGCAATAAACTAAACAATCATAGTGCTAAGCTAACGGATGGATCAAGTCAATCACATCATTCTCTAATGATGTGATCCCGTTCATCAAATGACAACTCTTGTCCATGGCTAGGAAACTTAACCATCTTTGATTAACGAGCTAGTCAAGTTGATGCATACTAGTGACACTCTGTTTGTCTATGTATTCACACATGTACTAAGTTTCCGGTTAATATAATTCTAGCATGAATAATAAATATTTATCATGATATAAGGAAATATAAAAAATATAAATAACAACTTTATTATTGCCTCTAGGGCATATTTCCTCCAGTCTCCCACTTGCACTAGATTCAAGAATCTAGATTACATAGTAATGATTCTAACACCCATGGATTCTTGGTGCTGATCATGTTTTGCTCGTGAGAGAGGCTTAGTAAACGGGTCTACAACATTCAGGTATCTTGCAAATCTCTATGTCTCCCTCCTTGACTTTATCGCGGATGGAATTGAAGTGTCTCTTGATGTGCTTGGTTCTCTTGTGAAATCTGGATTCCTTTGCCAAGGCGCCAGTATTGTCACAAAAAAAATCATTGGACCCGATGCACAAGGTCTGACACCTAGATCGGATATGAACTCCTTCATCCAAACTCCTTCATTTGCTGCTTCCGAAGCAGCTATGTACTCCGCTTCACACGTAGATCCCGCCACGACGCTCTGCTTGGAACTGCACCAACTGACAGCTCCACCATTCAATAAAAATATGTATCCGGTTTGTGACTTAGAGTCATCCGGATCAGTGTCAAAGCTTGCATCGACGTAACTGTTTATGACGAGCTCTTTGTCACCTCCATAAACGAGAAACATATCATTAGTCCTTTTCATGTATTTCAGGATGTTCTTGACCGCTATCGAGTGATCCACTCCTGGATTACTTTGGTACCTCCCTACTAAACTAATAGCAGGGCACACATCAGGTCTGGTACACAGCATTGCATACATGATAGAACCTATGGTTGAAGCATAGGGAATGACTTTCATTTTCTCTCTATCTTCTGAAGTGGTCGGGCATTGAGTCTGACTCAACTTCACACCTTGTAACACGGGCAAGAACCCTTTCTTTGCTTGATCCATTTTAAACTTCTTTAAAACTTTATCAAGGTATGTGCTTTGTGAAAGTCCAATTAAGCGTCTTGATCTATCTCTATAGATCTTGATGCCCAATATATAAGCAGCTTCACTGAGGTCTTTCATTGAAAAATTCTTATTCAAGTATCCTTTTATGCTATTAAGAAATTCAGTATCATTTCCGATCAACAATATGTCATCCATATATAATATCAGAAATTCTACAGAGTCCCACTCAGTTTCTTGTAAATACAGGCTTCTCCAAAAGTCTGTATAAAACCACATGCTTTGATCACACTATCAAAGCGTATATTCCAACTCCGAGAGGCTTGCACCAGTCCATAAATGGATCGCTGGAGCTTGCACACTTTGTTAGCATATTTTGGATCGACAAAACCTTCCGGTTGCATCATATACAACTCTTATTTAAGATATCCATTAAGGAATGGAGTTTTGACATCCATTTGCCAAATTTCATAATCATAAAATGCGGCAATTGCTAACATGATTCGGACGGACTTAAGCATCGCTACGGGTGAGAAGGTCTCATCGTAGTCAACTCCTTGAACTTGTGGAAAACCTTTCACAACAAGTCAAGCTTTGTAGACAGTAATATTACCGCCAGCATCAGTCTTCTTCTTGAAGATCCATTTATTCTCTATGGCTTGCCGATCATCGGGCAAGTCAACCAAAGTCCACACTTTGTTCTCATACATGGATCCCATCTCAGATTTCTTGGCCTCAAGCCATTTCGCGAAATCTGGGCTCATCATCGCTTCCTCATAGTTCGTAGGTTCATCATGGTCAAGTAACATGACCTCCAGAACAGGATTACCGTACCACTCTAGTGCGGATCTTACTCTGGTTGACCTACGAGGTTCGGTAGTAACTTGACCAGAAGTTTCATGATCATCTTCATTAGCTTCATCACTTACTGGTGTAGGAATCACTGGAACTGATTTCTGTGATGAACTACTTTCCAATAAGGGAGCAGGTACAGTTACCTCATCAAGTTCTACTTTCCTCCCACTCACTTCTTTCAAGAGAAACTCCTTCTCTAGAAAGGATCCATTCTTAGCAACGAATATCTAGCCTTCGGATCTGTGATAGAAGGTGTACCCAATAGTCTCTTTTGGTATCCTATGAAGACACATTTCTCTGATTTGGGTTCGAGCTTATCAGGTTGAAGCTTTTTCACATAAGCATCGCAACCCCAAACTTTAAGAAATGACAACTTGGGTTTCTTGCCAAACCACAGTTCATGAGGTGTCGTCTGAATGGATTTCGATGGTGCCCTATTTAACGTGAATGCAGCCGTCTCTAAAGCATAACCCCAAAACGATAGCGGTAAATCAGTAAGAGACATCGTAGATCGCACCATATCTGATAAAGTGTGAACGAGGTTCGGACACACCATTACGCTGTGGTGTTCCAGGTGGCATGAGTTGTGAAGCTATTCCGCATTGTTTCAAATGAAGACCAAACTCGTAACTCAAATATTCCCCTCCACGATTAGATTGTAGAAACTTTATTTTCTTGTTACAATGATTTTCCTCTTCACTCTGAAATTCTTTGAACTTTTCAAATGTTTCACACTTATGTTCCATCAAGTAGATATACCCATATCTGCTCAAATCATCTATGAATGTCAGAAAATAACGATACCCGCCATGAGCATCAACACTCATCGGACCGCATACATCAGTATGTATTATTTCCAATAAGTCTGTTGCTCGTTCCATTGTTCCAGAGAATGGAGTCTTAGTCATTTTGCCCATGAGGCATGGTTCACAAGCATCAAGTGATTCCAAAAGTCCATCAGCATGGAGTTTCTTTATGTGCTTTACACCAATATGACCCAAATGGCAGTGCCACAAATAAGTTGCACTATAATTATTAAACTTATATCTTTTGGCTTCAATACTATGAATATGTGTATCACTACTATCAAGATTTAGTAAAAATAGACCACTCATCAAGGGTGCATGACCATAAAAGATATTACTCATATAAACAGAACAACCATTATTCTGTGATTTAAATGAATAACCGTCTCGCATCAAACAAGAGCCAGATATAATGTTCATGCTTAACGTTTGCACCAAATAACAATTATTTAGGTCTAAAACTAATCCCGAAGGTAGATGTAGAGGTAGCATGCCGACGGCGATCACATCGACTTTGGAACCATTTCCCACACGCATCATTGATGTCTACTACACAACCTGCTTCTTGTAGATGTTGTTGGGCCTCCAAGTGCAGAGGTTTGTCAGACAGTAGCAAATTTCCCTCAAGTGGATGATCTAAGGTTTATCAATCTGTGGGAGGCGTAGGATGAAGATGGTATCTCTCAAACAACCCTGCAACCAAATAACAAAGAGTCTCTTGTGTCCCCAACACACCCAATACAACGGTAAATTGTATAGGTGCACTAGTTCGGCGAAGAGATGGTGATACAAGTGCAATATGGATGGTAGATATGGGTTTTTGTAATCTAAAAATATAAAAACAGCAAGGTAACTAATGATACAAGTGAGCACAAACAGTATTGCAATGCGTTGAAACAAGGCCTAGGGTTCATACTTTCACTAGTGCAAGTTCTCTCAACAATAATAACATAATTGGATCATATAACTATCCCTCGACACGCAACAAAGTGTCACTCCAAAGTCACTAATAGCGGAGAACAAACGAAGAGATTATGGTAGGGTACGAAACCACCTCAAAGTTATCCTTTCTGATCATCTATTCAAGAGTCTGTAGTAAAATAACATGAAGCTATTCTTTCCGTTCAATCTATCATAGAGTTCGTACTAGAATAACACCTTAAGACACAAATCAACCAAAACGTCACCTAGATACTCCAATGTCACCTCAAGTATCCGTGTGTATGATTATATGATACGCATCACACAGTCTCAGATTCATCTATTCAAACCAACACAAAGTACTTCAAAGAGTGCCCAAAAATTCTACCGGAGAGTCAAGACAAAAACGTGTGCCAACCCCTATGCATAGTTTCATGTGCGGAACCCGCAAGTTGATCACCAAAACATACATCAACTGAATCACATGATATCCCATTGTCACCACAAATAAGCACGTGCAAGACATACATCAAGTGTTCTCAAATCCTTAAAGACTCAATCCGATAAGATAACTTCAAAGGGAAAACTCAATCCATTACAAGAGATTAGAGGGGGATAAACATCATAAGATCCAACTATAATAGCAAAGATCATAAGATACAGCTCAAGAACACGAGAGAGAGATAAAAACACATAGCTGCTAGTACATACCCTCAGCCACAAGGGTGAACTACTCCCTCATCGTGATGGAGAGCGCCGGGATGATGAATATGGCCACCGGAGAGGGATTCCCCCCTCCGGCAGGGTGCCAGAATGGGTCTAGATTGGTTTTCGGTGGCTATGGAGGCTTCTGGCGGCGGAACTCCCGATCTATTATGCTCCCTGAAGTTTTTAGGGTATATGGGTATATATAGGAGGAAGAAGTACATCGGTGGATCTGCGGGCTATCCACGAGGCAGGGGGCGCGCCCCCACCCTCATGGGCAGCCCGGGACTCTTCTGGTCCATCTCCGATACTACGTGGGCTTCTTCTAGTCAAAAAATAAGTTCCGTGAAGTTTCAGGTCAGTTGGACTCCATTTGATTTTCCTTTTCTGCGATACTCTAAAACGAGGGAAAAATAGGAAGTGGCACTGGGCTCTAGGTTGATAGGTTAGTCCCAAAAATAATATAAAAGTGTATAACAAAGCCCATTAATCATCCAAAATAGAATATAATATAGCATGAAGCAATCAAAAATTATAGATATGTTGGAGACGTATCAAGCATCCCCAAGCTTAATTCCTACTTGTCCTCGAGTAGGTAAATGATAAAAACAGAATTTTTGATGCGGAATGCTACTTGGTACAATTTTTTTAATGTAACCCTCTTAATTTTGGTATGAATATTCAGATCCGAAAGATTCAAGATAAAAGTTTAATATTGACATGAAAGCAATAATACTTCAAGCATACTAACTAAGCAATTATGTCTTCTCAAAATAACATGGCCAAAGAAAGTTCATCTCTACAAAATCATATAGTTTAGTCATGCTCCATTTTCGTCACACAAGAATGCTCTCATCATGCACAACCCCGATGACAAGCAAAGCAATTGTTTCATACTTTAGTAATCTCAATCTTTTTCAACCTTCACGCAATACATGAGCGTGAGCCATGGATATAGCACTATGGGTGGAATAGAATATAATGATGGGGGTTATTTGGAGAAGACAAAAAGGAGAAAGTCTCACATCAACACGGCTAATCAACCGGCTATGGATATGCCCATCGATTGATGTTAATGTAAGGAGTAGGGATTGCCATGCAACGGATGCACTAGAGCTATAAATGCATGAAAGCTCAAAAAAGGAAACTAAGTGGGAGTGCATCCAACTTGCTTGCTCACAAAGACCTAGGGCATTTGAGGAAGCCCATTGTTGGAATATACAAGCCAAGTTCTATAATGAAAAATTCCCACTAGTATATGAAAGTGACAAAACAAGAGACTCTCTATCATGAAAATCATGGTGCTACTTTGAAGCACAAGTGTGGAAAAAAGGATAGTAGCATTGTCTCTTTTTATTTTATCTTTTTTGGGGCCTTTGTTTTTTTATTTGGCATTTCTTCTTTTGGGGGGGGGGACAATACTCTATGAATGATGATCATCACACTTCTATTTATTTAAAACTCAATGATTACAACTCGATACTAGAACAAAGTATGACTCTATATGAATGCCTCCGGCGGTATACCAAGATAGCAATGAATCAAGAGTGACATGTATGAAAAATTATGAACGGTGGCTTTGCCAGAAAATACGATGTCAACTACATGATTATGCAAAGCAATATGACAATGATGAACGTGTCATGATAAACGAAACGGTGGAAAGTTGCATGGCAATATATCTCGGAATGGCTATGGAAATGTCATAATAGGTAGATATGGTGGCTGTTTTGAGGAAGATATAAGGAGGTTTATGTGTGAAAGAGTATATCATATCACGGGGTTTGGATGCACCGGCGAAGTTTGCACCAACTCTCAACGTGAGAAAGGGCAATGCACGGTACCGAAGAGGCTAGCAATGATGGAAGGGCAAGAGTGCGTAAAATCCATGGATTCAACATTAGTCATAAAGAACTCATATACTTATTGCAAAAATCTACAAGTCATAAAAAACCAAGCACTACGCGCATTCTCCTAGGGGGGTAGATTGGTAGGAAAAGACCATCGCTCATCCCCGACCGCCACTCATAAGGAAGACAATCAAAGAACACCTCATGTTTCAAATTTGTTACATAACGTTTACCATACGTGCATGCTACGGGACTTGCAAAGTTCAACACAAGTATTTCTCAATTTCACAACTACTCAACTAGCACAACTTTAATATCACTACCTCCATATCTCAAAACAATCATCAAGCATCAAACTTCTCTTAGTATTCAGCACACTCATAAGAAAGTTTTAACTAGTCTTGAATACCTGACATATTAGGATTAATTTCCCAATTTAAGAAAATTACCATGCTGTTTAAGACTCTCAAAATAATATAAGTGAAGCATGAGAGTTCATCTATTTCTTCAAAATAAAACTACCGTCGTGCTCTAAAAGATATAAGTGAAGCACTAGAGCAAACAACAAACTACGCTAAAAGATATGAGTGAAGATCAATGAGTAGTTGTATAATTATGTAATGATGACCCATAGGTATAGGGGATCTATCATAGTCCTTTCGATAAGTAAGAGTGTCGAACCCAACGAGGAGCAGAAGGAAATGATAAGCGGTTTTCAGCAAGGTATTCTCTGCAAGTACTGAAATAAGTGGTAACAGATAGTTTTGTGATAAGATAATTTGTAACGAGCAACAAGTAACAAAAGTAAATAAAGTGTAGCAAGGTGGCCCAATCCTTTTTGTAGCAAAGGACAAGCCTAGACAAACTCTTATATAAGGAAAAGCGCTCCCGAGGACACATGGGAATATCGTCAAGCTAGTTTTCATCACGTTCATATGGTTCACGTTCGGTACTTTGATAATTTGACATGTGGGTGGAACGGTGCTTGGGTGCTGTTCTTACTTGAACAAGCATCCCACTTATGATTAACCTCTATTGTAAGCATCCGCAACTACAACAAAAGTATTAAGGTAAACCTAACCATAGAATGAAACATATGGATCCAAATCAGCTCCTTACAAAGCAACGCATAAACTAGGGTTTAAGCTTCTGTCACTCTAGCAACCCATCATCTACTTATTAATTCCCAATGCCTTCCTCTAGGCCCAAATAATGGTGAAGTGTTATGTAGTCGACGTTCACATAACACCACTAGAGGCTAGACAACATACATCTCATCAAAATATCGAACGAATACCAAATTCACATGACTACTAATAGCAAGACTCCTCCCTTATCCTCAGGAACAAACGTAACTACTCACAAAGCACATTCATGTTCATAATCAGAGGGGTAATAATATGCATAAAGGATCTGAACATATGATCTTCCACCAATTAAACCAACTATCATCAACTACAAGGAGTAATTAACACTACTAGCACCCTACTAGCACCAATCCCGGGCTTGGAGACAAGAATTGGATACAAGAGATGACCTAGGGTTTTGAGATGAGATGGTGCTGATGAAGATGTTGATGGAGATTGCCCTCTCCCGACAAGAGGAGCATTGGTGATGACGATGGCGATGACTTCCCCCTCCGGGAGGGAAGTATCCCCGGCAGAACATCTCTGCCGGAGCCCTGGATTGGATCCGCCAAGGTTTCGCCTCGTGGCGGCAGAGTTTCGTCCCGAAAGGTTGCTTCCTATTTTTCTCTCGACGAAAGACTTCATATAGGAGAAGATGGTCATCGGAGAGCCACCAGGGGGCCCACGAGGTAGGGGGCACGCCCTAGGGGGGGCGCCCCCCACCCTCATGGAAAGGGTGTGGGCCCCTGGTCTTCATCTTTGGAGAGGATTTTTCATTATTTATTATAAGGTATTCCATGGAGTTTCAGGACTTTTGGAGTTGTGCAGAATAGGTCTCTAATATTTGCTCCTTTTCCAGCCCAGAATTCCAGCTGTCGGCATTCTCCCTCCTTATGTAAACCTTGTAAAATAAGAGAGAATAGCCATAAATATTGTGACATAATGTGAAATAACAGCCAATAATGCAATAAATATCGATATAAAAGCATGATGCAAAATGGACGTATCAACTCCCCCAAGCTTAGACCTCGCTTGTCCTCAAGCGAAAGCCGATAACAATAAATATGTCCCCATGTTTAGAGGTAGAGGCGTCGATAAAAATAAAATACGTACATGAGGGCATCATGATTATTCTCATAACTGCAACATACATAGATATTGTCATATGCTTACTTATGTTCAAGTGATGATCTATTCACAATGCAAAAGTATGAATCAGAAACCTTATTGAGACCCAACAAACTATAACCTCAGTCATTGAAGCATTTGCAATTTATCATAACATCAGAAAGAGTCTATGTCAGAGCTAAAAAGCAAGTCCACATACTCAACTATCATCTAGTCCTTCATAATTGCTAACACTCGCGCAATACTTGTGGTTACGGAGTTTTAATCGGACATAGAGAAAGATAGGGGCTTATAGTTTCGCCCCACAACCTTCTACCTCGAGGGTAATGTCAACAATAATAACTCATGCACCCCTACATCCAATTAGATATATCTATCAGGATCTTTCCAACACACTGGGCTTGCCAAAGGATAAAATGAAAAAGGGAGAGGTGAAGATCACCATGACACTTGCATAAGGTAGAAGATAATAATAAAAGATAGGCCCTTCGCAGAGGGAAGCAGAGGTTGCCATGCGCTTCTATGGTTGGATGCACAAAATCTTAATGCGAAAGAGCGTCACTTTATATTGCCCCTTGTGATATGAACCTTTATTATGCAGTCTGTCGCTTTTATTACTTCCACATCACAAGATCCTATAAAGCTTATTTCTCCCAGACTAATCATACATATTTAGAGCAATTTTTATTGCTTTGCACCGATGACAACTTACTTGAAGGATCTTATTCAATCCATAGGTAGATATGGTGGAGTCTCATGGAAAACTGGTTTAAGGGTATTTGGAAGCACAAGTAGTATCTCTACTTGGTGCTGAGAATTTGGCTAGCATGAGGGGGAAAGGCAAGCTCAACATGTTGGATGATCCATGACAACATACTTTATCTCAGATATAAGAAAACATAACCCATTATGTTGTCTTCCTTGTCCAACATCAACTCTTTAGCATGTCATATTTTGATGAGTGCTCCCAATCATAAAAGATGTCAATAATAGTATATGTATATGTGAAACCTCTCTTTCCTTATTACTTCCTATTAATTGCAACGATGACCAAAGCTATGTCTGCCAACTCCCAACAACTTTTAATCATCACACTCTTTCTATGTGAAGTCATTAATATCAATAAGATCAATATGAACTTTTGTTTGTTCATATTCTTTTTCTCTTTTCTTTTATTCACCCAAGATCATAGCAAGAAAATCAAGCCCTTGACTCAACACTAATCTTTATTATATAGCTCATGGACTCGATTACATAGAGAGATCATAAGGTAAGACTCAAAACTAGATCATGCCATAAACTTTATTCTACTAGATCAAAATACTACTAATAGGATCGAACTAAGGAAAACGGTAAAGATAGGAGTTGTGATTGTGATACGATACCGGGGCACCTCCCCCAAGCTTGGTGGTTGCCAAGGGGAGTGCCCATACCCATGTGATTATATCTCCTTGGTTGGTGAAGAAGGAGGTGATGGATAGTCGCACATCGAGCGTAAGAGGTCCTCTAGCTTGCGAATAATGCCCTTGAGTGCAGAGATATGCTCCTTCAACAAGATATTTTCACTTGTGAGATACTTGTTTTGAATACGAGTTAACTCAATCATCTGGAAAGCTTCGATCTCAGTTGGGGTAAGAAGGTTGTGATCAAGTTGAAGGATGTCTTCTGTTGCCAGAGCTTGGTTCTCCGTGGCCTTCTTGATCCCTTCATCCTTGTTGATCTCCATGGGTTCTTCCCTCTTCAGCTCTATCTTCATTAGCCAGGCATCTTTGTCACCGTTGTTGGAGGAGGGGGACGACATGATGCCTGGCCTTGACAACCCTGACAGAGAACAGCCCAAAACAAGAACAGAGGATATTTGTGTGATACGGGAGTCAAAACCTTCGGGAGAATATATAGTGATTTTTTTTACCGACCAAAATACCTATTGTGCAAGAAAACGGAGTCTGGAAGGCACACGAGGAGCTCATGAGGTAGGGGGGCGCGCCCAGGGGGTAGGGCGCGCCCTCTACCCTCCTGGGGCCCTCGTGTCCTTCCCGGACTGCGACTTAATTTTCCATTTTTCTAAATATTCCAAAACGGAGAAATATTGCCTTAAAAATTGTTTTGGAGTCGGTATACTTACCGTACCACATACCTATTCCTTTACGGAGTCTGAAACGTTCTGGAAAGTGTCCCTTATGTATTCCTCCGGGGTTACGGTTTCAATAATATTGGTTTCAATATTTATGGGATTACCTGAGATATAATGTTTAATTCTCTGACCGTTTACCACCTTCGGATTTGTGCCTTCGAAGTTGTTGATTTTTATGGCACTGGAACGATAGACCTCCTCGATAACATAGGGGCCTTCCCATTTAGAGAGAAGTTTTCCTGCAAAAAATCTTAAACGAGAGTTGTATAGCAATACATAATCACCTACATTAAACTCACGCTTTTGTATCCTTTTGTCATGCCATCTTTTAACCTTTTCTTTAAACAACTTGGCATTTTCATAAGCTTGGGTTCTCCATTCATCAAGTGAGCTAATATCAAATAACCTCTTTTCACCGGCAAGTTTAAAATCATAGTTGAGCTCTTTAATAGCCCAATATGCCTTATGTTCTAGTTCGAGAGGTAAGTGACATGCTTTTCCATAAACCATTTTATACGGAGACATACCCATAGGATTTTTATATGCAGTTCTATAGGCCGATAATGCATCATCAAGTTTCTTGGACCAATTATTTCTAGACCTATTGACAGTCTTTTGCAAAATTAATTTGAGTTCTTTATTAATCAATTCTACTTGACCACTAGACTATGGGTGATACGGAGATGCAATTCTATGATTGACGTCATATTTAGCAAGCATTTTACGGAAAGCACCATGAATAAAATGTGAACCACCATCCGTCATTAAATATCTAGGGACTCCAAACCTCGGAAATATAACTTCTTTAAGCATTTTAATAGAAGTGTTATGATCAGCACTACTAGTTGGAATAGCTTCTACCCACTTAGTAACGTAATCAACATCAACTAAAATATGTGTATATCCATTAGAGGCAGGAAAAGGTCCCATATAATCAAAGCCCCAAACATCAAACGGTTCAATAACAAGTGAATAATTCATAGGCATTTCTTGACATCTACTAATATTACCAATTCTTTGACATTCATCACAAGATAGGACAAACTTATGGGCATCCTTGAAGAGAGTAGGCCAATAAAAACCGGATTGCAATACCTTATGTGCAGTTCTATCTTCCGCGTGGTGTCCTCCATAAGTTTCGGAGTGGCACTTGCGTAGGATCTGTTCCTGTTCATGCTCAGGTACACAACGTCTAATAACATCATCTACTCCTTCTTTATAAAGATGTGGGTCATCCCAAAAGTAATGTCTCAAATCATAGAAGAACTTTTTCTTTTGTTGGTATGTGAAGCTAGGTGGTATAAATTTAGCAACTATATAATTAGCATAATCAGCATACCAAGGGGTACTACGAGAAGTACTTATGACATTTAATTGTTCATCAGGGAAGCTATCATCAATAGGTAGTGGGTCATCAAGAACATTCTCTAACCTAGATAAGTTGTCCGCAACGGGGTTCTCAGCTCCTTTTCTATCAACAATATGCAAATCAAATTCTTGTAGCAAGAGAACTCATCTAATAAGTCTAGGTTTAGCATCTTTCTTCTCCATAAGATATTTAATAGCAGCATGATCAGTGTGGATAGTTACTTTCTAATCAACAATATAAGTTCTAAACTTATCACAAGAAAATACAACTGCTAAAAGTTCTTTTTCAGTAGTAGCATAATTTCTTTGAGCATTGTCTAGGGTCTTACTAGCATAATGGATAACATTTAATTTCTTATCAACTATTTGCCCTAAAACAGCACCTACAGCATAATCGCTAGCATCACACATAATTTCAAAGGGTAAATTCCAATCAGGTGGCTGAACAATAGGTGTAGAGACTAATGCTTTGTTAAGTATTGAAAATGCTTCTACACAATCATCATCAAAGACAAATGGTATATCTTTTTGTAATAAATTAGTCAGAGGCCAAGAATTTTTTGAGAAGTCCTTAATGAACCTCCTATAAAATCCAGTGTGACCAAGGAAACTTCTTATACCTTTGATGTCCTTGGGACATGGCACCTTTTCAATAGCATCAACCTTGGCTTTATCAACTTCACCTCTTTCAGAAACTTTATGCCCCAAGACAATACCTTCATTAACCATAAAGTGGCACTTTTCCCAATTCAAGACAAGATTAGTTTCTTCACAGCTCTGCAAAACTCGATCAAGATTGCTTAAGCAATCATCAAAAGAAGATCCATAGACGGAAAAGTCGTCCATGAAAACCTCACAAATCTTTTCACAAAAGTCAGAGAATATAGCCATCATGCATCTTTGAAAGGCAGCAGGTGCATTACATAAACCAAAAGGCATACGTCTATAAGCAAAAGTACCAAAAGGGCATGTAAAAGTAGTCTTTGATTGCTCTTTAGCCGACACAGGTATTTGAGAGAAACCAGAATAACCATCTAGAAAGCAGTAGTGTGTATGCTTGCATAATCTTTCTAGCATTTGATCGATAAAAGGTAAGGGGTAATGATCTTTCTTCGTAGCCTTATTTAATTTGCGGATATCAATTACCATCCTATAACCTGTAATAATTCTTTGTGGAATCAATTCATCTTTATCATTAGGAACAACAGTAATACCTCCCTTCTTAGGGACACAATGAACAGGACTTACCCACTGACTATCAGCAACGGGATAAATTATACCTGCCTCCAGAAGCTTTAGTATTTCTTTTCTGACCACTTCTTTCATTTTAGGATTCAGACATCGTTGAGGATCACGAACTAGTTTGGCATATGCTTCCAAATTTATTTTATGTTGACATAGAGTAGGACTAATGCCCTTAAGATCATCAAGAGTATATGCAATAGCAGCACGGTGCTTCTTCAGGGTTTTCAATAATCTTTCTTCTTCATGCTCTGAAAGGTTAGCACTAATAATAACATGATATATCTTCTTTTCATCAAGATAAGCATATTTAAGATTATCAAGCAACGGTTTAAGCTCAAACACGGGATCACCCTTAGGTGGAGGGGGGTCCCCTAGGATTTCAACAGGCAAATTGTGTTTCAGAATAGGTTCCTGTTTAAAGATTACTTCATCTATTTCCCTTCTTTCATTCATAAACATATCATTCTCATGGTCTAGCAAATATTGTTCTAAAGGATCACTAGGAGGTACGGCAATAGAAGCAAGACCAATAATTTCATCCTTACTAGGCAATTCTTCTTCACGGTGTTGTTTACTAAATTTAGAGAAATTAAACTCATGAGTCATATCATCCAAGCCAATAGTAACAACATTCTTTTCGCAGACTATCTTAGCATTAACAGTGTTCAAGAAGGGTCTATCAAATATAGTGGGACAAAAGCTATCTTGTGGGGAACCAAGAACAAGAAAATCAGTAGGATATTTAGTTTTCCCACACAAGACTTCAACATCTCTAACAATTCCCATTGGTGAAATAGTATCTCTATTAGAAAGTTTAATAGTAACATCAATTTCTTCTAACTCAACAGGTGCAATGTCATGCATAATTTCTTTGTATAAGTCAATAGGTATTGCACTAGCACTAGCACCCATATCACATAAGCCATGATAACAATGATCTCCTATTTTAATAGAAATAACAGGTGGCGGTGTCAAAACCGGCGGATCTCGGGTAGGGGGTCCCGAACTGTGCGTCTAGGCCGGATGGTAACAGGGGGCAAGGGACACGAAGTTTTACCCAGGTTCGGGCCCTCTTGATGGAGGTAAAACCCCATGTCCTGCTTGATTAATATTGATGATATGGGTAGTACAAGAGTAGATCTACCACGAGATCAGAGAGGCTAAACCCTAGAAGCTAGCCTATGGTATGATTGTTGTTATGTATGTTGTCCTACGGACTAAAACCCTCCGGTTTATATAGACACCGGATAGGGTTAGGGTTACACAAAGTCGGTTACAATGGTAGGAGATCTGTCTATCTGTATCGCCAAGCTTGCCTTCCACGCCAAGGAAAGTCCCTTCCGGACACGGGACGAAGTCTTCAATCTTGTATCTTCATAGTCCGGGAGTCCGGCTGAAGGTATAGTCCGGCCATCTAGACACCCCCTAATCCAGGACTCCCTCAGTAGCCCCTGAACCAGGCTTCAATAACGACGAGTCCGGCGCGCAGTTTGTCTTTGGCATTGCAAGGCGGGTTCCCCCTCCAAGTACTTCATAGAAGATTTTGAACACAAAGATAGTGTCCGGCTCTGCAAAATAAGTTCCCACATATTGCCATAGAGAGAATAATATTTACACAAATCTAATCTGCTGATGTATTCCGTGGTGCGACATCGCACCACGGCCAAGCCTTTATTCGAATCATTTTATTATCCCACCTCAGCGCGTCATGCGAGGCGGTTTCCTTGGCACGTCTTGTTGAAGCAGAGATTGTGTCCCCTTTTTCCGGGATTCTCATCAATACGGGCGTGGGTAACCCAACCGCTTCTAGGACTCCTAGACTATAGGCAAGTCCAAATGGCCACGGAGAGGACGCTTGATATTCACCCTCTTTATAAAGGGACAAGGCTTTTATTTTTCCCTCCCGTGTTCAATTGAATCCTTCCCCCACCTCAGGCTCAAACACCCAAAGTTCAGATCAGGTGTTCTGAACCTTCAATCATGTCCAGATCTAGCCTTCAAGGCCGATGGGTGCCTTCCTCCGTCACGGAAGAAGACATCAAAAAGTTGAGGGAGGCCAGATATCTGACCGCCGAGGTTGTGCATCGGCTGCCTGCCCGAGGGCAGGCCGTCCCCTCCCCCAAACCCAACGAGAGCGTCGTGTTCGTCTCCCACTTCCTCCGAGGTCTAGGCCTTGCTCTGGATCCTTTCGTCAGGGGTTTGATGTTTTATTACGGGCTAGACTTCCATGATCTAGATCCGGACTCCTTTCTTCATATCACGACACTTATTGTCGTGTGTGAGGCCTTCCTCCGGGTTACCCCTCACTTTGGTTTGTGGCTCAAGACCTTTGAAGTAAAGCCGAAGATGATCGAGGGGCAACATGCAGCGTGTGGAGGTGCCTCAATATGCAAGATGATGGGAGCTCCATGGCCCAAAGGTTCCATTCTAGAGGTGTCTGAATTGTGGCAATAGGAGTGGTTCTACATCACGGCTCCTAGGAGTGCCAAGTGGGCGGCCGCCCCTGTTTTCTGCTCGGGCCCTCCACCACAACTGATGTCATGGATCAGCAGAGGTCTGAGCTGGGGTCCAGCCAAGGACGTGCCTATACTGCAAAGCCGCATTCGAGATCTCTTCAATGGAGATTTTAGTTTGGTTGCAGTAATACAAGTTATGCTGGTTCGTCAAGTCCAGCCTTGCAAACGCCGGCCCCTTCGCTTGTGGGAGTTCAATCCCGAGGGACCGCAGGTCATCCAAAATTTCCTCGGCCTGACGCACGAGGAGATGTACAAGTCATTCTTCGGACCTCAGGTAGAGTGTCCGGAAATCACCAAGGACGTGGGCCTGAGCAGTAACCGCGCCGACAGGTAGGATCTTCCGGCCGAACATACTATCTCTCATTTGTTACGAAGTTATTTCTGAGAGTTCGCTTTTTGACCAGGACTGGCTAACAAAGGCGAAGTTGATTCGGTGTTCGGCCCCCTCCCTGAGGGTTTGGAAAATCCGGTATTGGAAAAGATGCTCCAGGTCGCACCTTGCCCGGAGCCCTTGAAGGAAGATACTGGGAGGATAATGCGGGCGGATGCGGGCCCCCAACGCTGCCCATTCTAACCGAGGGAGCGAGCGTCTCCATGAGGAAGGCGACCAGAAGGAGGAAAAGGATGCGCCCGGGGATTCGGAAGCCGAAGCTTCCAAACGGGAGAAGAAGTCTCCCATAGAGGGTCCTACCTTGGAGGGGTGCTTTGCCGCACAAAGTCCGCGGGGGATCAATTCTCCAGTGAGTCGTAAGTGACCCGAAATACTTTAATAGTACAGGAATGCCATTTTTTCTTCTGAGAAATAACCATCGCATATATCTTTGCAGTTCGGGCCTTAGCCCCTCTCAAATGAGCTCGTCTTCGGGGGATCTTCTTCCAGAGATGATGGAGAGCGAAACGCCCCCTCCGGACTCCTCCGCTCCGGAAGCGGGCGACCCCGAAGTGTCGTCGCGGAGGGCCTCTCCGGGTCCGGTGAGGCCAGAAGATAATCCCATTGACCCTCGAAGCTCCCAGTGTCCGGCTCCCGAAGAGAGCGGAAAAAAGAGTCCGGCACCGTCTGGTGTGCGATCGGATGTTCTGAGGGAGTTGATGGGGCGAACTCCCATCTCAGATGAACACTGTGTGCTGATGAATACGGTGATGGAGAGAATCTTGTCCGCCGAAAGCGGATTGCATGAAGCTTTTATGAGTCTACTCACAGGCTTTGAGGTACGTAAAATAATGTATGATAGTCCTGCACATGCTAGGTGTGCCCTGTGTAGATAGTAGCCCCTGAGACTCTGGTTGTCATAAGAAACAACGACGAACAGAGGATCATATTCCCAGGTAATAACCATACTGCCTCTATGTGCAGGTGATGGAAGCTCCGGTGGCTAGCCGGACTAGCGAGTTTGCCCATTTAAAACGGCAGTTGGATGCGGCAGACGCCGACATCGAGCTTGTTAACAAAAGGCTTGACGAGGCACATGGTAAGTGTCATTATCTGGTAAACGCCACATAGTAAGAGCACCATGATGCTAGTATCTTTAATATGTTGTGACTGCAGATGGAGCTGCCACTGTTGAAGCCTTGCGGGCAGAACTTGCCCGAGCCAAGGAACAAGCAAGGTTTAGTAGTGTGGCTGCTTTGAAGGCGGCCGAAGAGTTGAAAACCGAGAAGGCCGCACATGGTGAGAGCCGAGATAAGATGGCCAAGATGGCCATAGAATTAAAAGCCGCCGCTGACCATTGCCGGGTTCTTGAAAAGGAAAACCTAGCGAAGGCATCAGACCTTGAGAAGGCTGCTGCGACGAGAAAATACATCCGCTCTGCTATGAGGGCAAAGAAGGAGGAGCTGCGGGAAGCCGGGGATATTGTAGCTGGGAAATCCTTTATGTTGCGGAGGAAGTTCGGAGATCCACAGTATGCCTATTTGGATCGGCTGTGGAGTTCGAAGGATGTGTATATGGATTTGGCGGCGAGCGCTGCCGATGCGGCCAAGTACTTCTAGGGTCAGACGGACTGTGAAGCGGACCAGCTGTTTTGGACACAATTCCATTCTCCCGAGCGTCCGCTTTCATTGACTGACCAATTAGCCGAATGGGCCAAACTGAATAGGTTGTTCGGACTCGCCATGAGGTCTGTTGTGGATCAGCTATGGCCGGAAAGGCCAAAACCGAACAGCTATTTCAGCTTGGTGCAGCAGCTCCTTGGCGTGGTGCCGTGCATTAATGCGATGAAGAGGTCGGCGTGCATAGAGGGCTCACGGATGGCCTTTGCCCGCATTAAAGCATACTGGGCGGAGATGGATGCTACCACTGTTGCAGCGCGGGATTCGCCCATAGGTCGAATGGCTGCTGAGCACTACTTTGAAGAAGTTCTTGAGGGTTCTCGTTTGATAGAGACCCAGTGCTCAAAAAATATTATGTTTGAGTGATATGTAATCTCATTGTAAGCGAAATGCTTTTATAAATTTTTATGAGGCTATTTTTATACTTTGCCTGAAAGTAATATGATGCATCTTGGGCGGCCATTTATGTATACATGTGTATAACCTAAAAGATTGTAGCCGTCGGCTTCAACCCCCACACATATAATGCGGAGGTGCTCGCAAAAAACACGCGTTCACACTTAACCATACGTCTTGGTCCTATTAAGGAGGTGATAGCGGAGCGAGCGAGGCAACCGGACTATAATGCTTTAGCACTTTCACTTAGCCATAGGAGTTTGACAGTGGGGCTACTAGATAGCCCCTGGTGGCTCCGCACTCTCCCGATCCCGGGGTGCATACATGCCTGGCCGGAAAACGGCCCTTCGTTAAGGCGGAGGAATTCTAACATTCCAATAGGTCATTGAGTGGTTGACCAGTCTCACGCTATATCATGACAGTCAGTTTTTGGCTTTCTCTACTAAGGTGCTCGTCCGGATGAACCAGGGCAGAATCGCAGTAGTTCTCCTGGTGCTACCTTAGCCGGTAAAGCGGAACGTAAGGCACCAAAACACAGGAGCCGGGCAAACCCAACATTTGACCAAAGACAATGATTCAGAGCTGATGCATATAAGGCCAAACTCGCGACGCCGAACACTCCCTAAGGTGTTCGGTCTTTGTGGTATAAACCGGGCCTAAATAATGGCCTTTGTAAGAAGCCCCTTGTGTCCAGGTACGTCCATTGTTCTGGCGTGGCCACATGCCAAGACGTCAGCATCCTTCTCAACAGTGGATATGTATCAACAAGAGACAGTAAAAAAGGTTTATGCAGGGTCTTAATCTAAAAAGAATCCTTGGAGCGGGTCCCTGCTGCACGTCTGCGCCTGTGTCTCCGTTGTGCCGTATCCTGGACGGGTGTAGCACGATGATCGTCTGTAAAAGAGAGGAATTTAGGTGAAAAAGTTGTCGTGCAAAAGGATAGTTTTTAAAGAAACCATGTATAATTCAAGATGAGAAAAAATTGCCACTTGTCTGCGCGCGTTGAGCCCCTTGTATTGACAAATAGGGGTGTGACCACTTATTCGGTATAAATAGCGATGCCGGGCTTGATTAATTTTGTCTGAGGTCTTGATGACCTATTGGATGCTTTCGCTGGTCCGGGCACCTTTAGTGTGCGGCTGCCAAGGCAGCCGCACTCTCTTCGGCGCGCAGAGATCGCTTGATATTTCCTTTCACTGAAATGATGCCACGTGGACCGGGCATCTTGAGTGTGAGGGAGGCATAGTGTGGTATTGCATTAAAGCGAGCGAAAGCTTCGCGTCCGTGCAGTGCTTGATAGCCACTTTGGAACGGAGCGATGTGGAAGGTTAAATGCTCGCGACGGAAGTTATCGGGGGAGACGAATATAACTTGTAGTAGGAGGGAGCCCGTACAACGAGCCCCTGGGCCTGGCGTTACTCCTTTAAAGGTAGTATTGCTATGGCGAATTTTTGTTGGGTCTAACCCCATCCCGCAGATTGTATCCTGATATATTAGGTTTAGACTGCTGCCACCGTCCATCAAGACTCGTGTGAAGTGATGTCCGCCAATTATTGGGTCTAATACCAGGGTGGCCCATCCTGCGTGTCGGATACTTGCTGAGTAATCGCGATGGTCAAAAGTGATCGGTTGAGACGACCAGTGGCAGGACTTCGCGGTGACAAGCACTTGGGTATATTTTCCTGGGAGTGTCGCATTGTTTTTTCCCTTGATCACGTGTAACACGTTTACTGTTTTGACTTCTGGTGGAAATTTATTTTGTTCCCCAGTGTCTTTTTTGGGAGGCTAGTCCTCGTCTTCACTTGGTGTATCCTCCCCCTTGTGTACGACGTTGAGCTTGCCGGACTGCTTGAAGACCCAACATTCTCTGTGGGTATGATTAGCCGGTTTACCAGGGGTACTATGGATCTGACATACTTGGTCCAGAATTTTGTTAAGGCTGGACAGTTCATCCCTGGTGCCTTTAGAGGGCGGCTTTTGCTGACCTGGCTGAGAGTTTTTGAATCCGGCGTTTACTGCCGTGCCCTTTGTGCTATCTTCTTTATTCCGGCGTTTGTTATTGTTGCGCCGTGATTTCCCGTTTCCATCTCTAACTTCAGATGTACTGGGGTCGTTGGTGCTGCATCTGGCTAGCCAGCTGTCCTCACCCATGCAAAAGTGGGTCATGAGGCTTGTTAATGCAGCCATCGTTCTTGGCTTATTTTGGACGAGGTGTCTGGCAAGCCATTCGTCATGGATGCTATGCTTAAAACCTGCCAAGGCTTCAGCGTCCGGATAGTCGACAATCTGGTTCTTTTTAGTAAGAAACCTGTTCCAAAGCTTTCGGGCTGACTCTCCGGGTTGTTGAGTTATATGACTCAAATCGTCCGCATCCGGAGGTCGGACATAAGTCCCTTGAAAATTTGCCCGAAAGGCGTCTTCGAGCTCTTCCCAACTTCCAATGGAGCTTTTGGGGAGGCCTTTAAGCCAGTGACGAGCTGGCCCTTTGAGCTTGAGGGGTAAGTACTTGATGGCGTGGAGATCATCTCCTCGAGCCATATGGATATGAAGGATGTAGTCCTCGATCCAGACCCCAGGGTCTGTTGTTCCGTCGTATGTCTCTATGTTTACGGGTTTGAATCCCTCTGGAAATTCATGGTCCAGCACCTCATCGGTGAAACATAAGGGGTGTGCGGCACCCCTATAGCTGGGTGTACCACATTGTTCGGATGTTTGTTGTGTTGCATTGTATGCTGGGGCGCGCTTGTGTGGTCCATAGATGGATCTTGTTGCGCCGTCCTTTGGGTGCGAGCCCTCGCATGGGTCGCGTGTTGTATTGTGAGTGGCGTTGTATGCCGCTCTATGTTGGTAGAGGGGTCGTTTATCCGGCCAGGTGGCTGCTTTGATATTTGGTTGTGGGGGGTCTGAGGCCTCCTCATCGAATTCAGGTAGCAGCTTCCGCTTTGGGTAGCTCTTGGAGGGGCGGTTGTTGCCGTACCTCGCTGCTATGTTGAGTATTTTACTCCATCTGATTTGGAGTGTGTCTTGCGCAGCCTTGAGCCTTTGCTTCTTTTTTTAAGACTCTCGCGGTGGCAACAAGCCTTTTACGGGCATTCTGCTGCTTCCGGGGCCTGTCCGGCGTTATATCATCCGGCCCATTATCCTTGATAGAATTTGTTTGTTCGGTTTGATTATCCGGATTGCCGCTGTCCGACAGCGGTTCGCCCTGCTCCAGCACTGGGTCTGTGTGATCGTTATTTTTGTCGAGGCAAGATTTGGGGCGGCGCATGCGTCGCCGCTTTGACTGCTTCTCGAGGGAACAAGCCTTCGGTGCGTCCTTCCGCTCCTCGTCGTCATCTTTTGGTGCGTCCACCATGTATACGTCATATGACAAGGTGGCTTTCCAGGGCCCAGTAGGCGCTGGTTCTTCATTGTCTCCTTCATCGGCGTCCATACCGTCGATGTCTTCAGAGTCGAAGTCGAGCATTTCGGTTAAATCGTCGACAGTGGCTACAAAGTGGGTGGTGGTTGGGTTTTGAATTTCTTCATCGTCCGTATCCCAACCTTGCTGACCGTAGTCCGTCCAGGGCTCTCCTGATAAAGAGAGAGACTTTAGTGTCTTCAGAATATCGCCAAAAGGCGAGTGCTGAAAGATGTCGGTGGCAGTAAACTCCATGATCGGCGCCCAATCGGATTCGATCGGCAGGGGCGCGGAGGGTTCAGAGTCCGGAGAGGAGTCCGGCTCCTTGGAGTCATGAGTCTCGTGGAGTGCGGGGCTGGTGTTCGGCTCGTTCGCCGTTGGGATCGCAGCCCCCAAGGCGGCGTCCAACCACCCATCCTCGATCGGCGCAGTTGGCTCAGAATTAAGGGTCGAAGCCGATGCGGGTGCGGCCTCCAGGGCACTGTTCGGTGGCAGAGCTAGATCATGCTCGTCGTGACAGTGCGGCACGCTCGGCAGTGGCTCGAATCCGTCGAGGATCAAGTCCCCGAGGATGTCAGCTGTGTAGTTTAAACTTCCAAATCTGACCTGACGGCCAGGGGCATAGCTTTCGATCTGCTCCAGATGGCCAAGTGAATTGGCCCGCAGTGCGAAGCCGCCGAAGATGAAGATCTGTTCGGGGAGGAAGGTCTCACCCTGGACTGCATCGCTATTGATGATCATAGGAGCCATCAAGCCTAACGGCGATGACACAGAGGAACTCTCAATGAAAGCACCAATGTCGGTGTCAAAACCGGCGGATCTCGTGTAGGGGGTCCCGAACTGTGCGTCTAGGCCGAATGGTAACAGGGGGAAAGGGACACGAAGTTTTACCCAGGTTCGGGCCCTCTTGGTGGAGGTAAAACCCCACGTCCTGCTTGATTAATATTGATGATATGGGTAGTACAAGAGTAGATCTACCACGAGATCGGAGAGGCTAAACCCTAGAAGCTAGCCTATGGTATGATTGTTGTTCTGTATGTTGTCCTACGGACTAAAACCCTCCGGTTTATATAGACACCGGATAGGGTTAGGGTTACACAAAGTCGGTTACAATGGTAGGAGATCTGTCTATCCATATCGCCAAGCTTGCCTTCCACGCCAAGGAAAGTCCCTTCCGGACACGGGACGAAGTCTTCAATCTTGTATCTTCATAGTCCAGGAGTCTGGCTGAAGGTATAGTCCAGCCATCCGGACACCCCCTGCGGGAGTCTTGGATTAGGGGGTGTTCGGGTAGCCGGACTATACCTTCAGCCGGACTCCAGGACTATGAAGATACAAGATTGAAGACTTCGTCCCGTGTCCGGATGGGACTTTCCTCGGCGTGGATGGCAAGCTTGGCGATGCGGATATTCAAGATCTCCTACCATTGTAACCGACTTTGTGTAACCCTAACCCTCTCCGGTGTCTATATAAACCGGAGGGTTTTAGTCCGTAGGACAACTTCATCATTCAACAATCATACCATAGGCTAGCTTCTAGGGTTTAGCCTCCTTGATCTCGTGGTAGATCTACTCTTGTACTACCCATATCATCAATATTAATCAAGAAGGACGTAGGGTTTTACCTCCATCAAGAGGGCCCAAACCTGGGTAAAACATCGTGTTCCTTGCCTCCTATTACCATCTGGCCTAGACACACAGTTCGGGACCCCCTACCCGAGATCCGCCAGCTTTGACACCGACATTGGTGCTTTCATTGAGAGTTCCTCTGTGTCGTCGCTTTCAGGCCCGATGGCTCCTTCGATCATCAACAACGATGCAGTCCAGGGTGAGACTTTTCTCCCCGGACAGATCTTCGTCTTCGGCGGCTTCGCACTGCGGGCCAATTCGCTTGGCCACCTTGAGCAGATCGAAAGCTACGCCCCTGGCCATCAGGTCAGGTTTGGAAGCCTAAACTACACGGCTGACATCCGCGGGGACTTGATCTTCGACGGATTCGAGCCACAGCCAAGCGCGCCGCACTGTCTCGATGGGCATGATATAGCTCTGCCGCCGAACAGCGCCTTGGAGGCCGCACACGCATCGGTTCTGACCATTGATTCGGAGCCTACTGCGCCGATCGAGGATCAGCGGTTGGACGCTGCCTCAGGGGCTGCGATCTCAGAGGCGATCGAGCCGAACTCCAGCCCCGCACTCCGCATGGCCCGTGACTCCGAGGAGCCGGATTCCTCTCCGAACTCCGAGCCCCCCGCGCCCCTGCCGATCGAATCCGATTGGGCGCCGATAATGGAGTTCACCGCCGCGGACATCTTTCAGCACTCGCCCTTCGGCGACATCCTGAATTCTCTAAAGTCTCTCTCTTTATCAGGAGAGCCCTGGCCGGACTACGGTCAGCAAGGTTGGGATACGGACGATGAAGAAATTCAAAACCCACCCACCACCCACTTCGTAGCCACTGTCGACGACTTAACCGACATGCTTGACTTCGACTCCGAAGACATCGATGGCATGGACGACGATGCAGGAGACGAACAAGAACCAGCACCTGTAGGGCGCTGGAAGGCCACCTCGTCATATGACATATATATGGTGGACACTCCAAAGGATGGAGATGGCGATGGAACAGCGGGGGACGATACCTCTAAGAAACAGCCCAAGCGCCGGCGTCAGCGGCGCCGCTCTAAATCCCGCCAAAGCAAAAACGGTGATTCCGGCACGGGAGATAATACTACTCCGGATAGCGCCGAAGAACACCCCCTCCAGCAAGATTCAGCACAGGAGGACAGAGAAGCCAGCCCTCACGAGAGGGCGGCGGACCAAGAGGTTGAGGACGATAATTATACGCCTCCCTCCGAAGACGAGGCAAGCCTCGACGACGACGAGTTCGTCGTGCCAGAGGATCTCGCCGAACAAGAGCGTTTTAAACGCAGGCTTATGGCCACGGCAAGCAGCCTCAAGAAAAAGCAGCAACAGCTTAGAGCTGATCAGGATTTGCTAGCTGACAGATGGACTGAAGTCCTTGCGGCCGAAGAGTATGAACTCGAACGCCCCTCCAAGAGTTACCCAAAGCGCAGGCTGCTACCCCGACTAGAGGAGGAAGCACCTACATCACCAGCGCATGACATGGCCGACCGGCCACCTCGTGGCCGCGACAGAGAGGCCTCTTGGCCCTCCACTCAAGCCATGCCCCGACGCCGCGTCAAGCATACTAAGGCACGGGAAAATGCGCCCGACCTGCGCGACATACTGGAGGACAAGGCAAGGCAAACAAGATCGATCTATGGATCGCGCAGGCGCCCCACGGCACGTGACGGTGATCGTCACTCCGGATGCAATAAATCCGGCCGGGCCGAACTCAACAGACAAAGCTCCTTCGAGCTGCGTCGTGATATAGCCCAATACAGAGGCGCCGCACACCCACTATGCTTCACAGATGAAGTAATGGATCATAAAATCCCTGAGGGCTTCAAACCCGTAAACATCGAATCGTACGATGGCACAACAGATCCTGCGGTATGGATCGAGGATTATCTCCTTCATATCCACATGGCCCGCGGTGATGATCTACACGCCATCAAATACCTCCCACTCAAACTTAAGGGACCGGCCCGGCATTGGCTTAACAGCTTGCCAGCAGACTCAATCGGTTCTTGGGAGGACCTGGAAGCCGCATTCCTTGACAACTTCCAGGGCACTTATGTGCGACCACCGGACGCCGATGACCTAAGCCACATAATTCAGCAGCCAGAGGAATCGGCCAGGCAATTCTGGACACGGTTCCTAACAAAGAAAAACCAGATAGTCGACTGTCCGGACGCAGAGGCCTTAGCGGCCTTCAAGCATAATATCCGTGACGAGTGGCTTGCCCGGCACCTGGGACAGGAAAAGCCGAAATCTATGGCAGCCCTCACGACACTCATGACCCGCTTTTGCGCGGGAGAAGACAGCTGGCTAGCTCGCAGCAACAATTTAACCAAGAACCCTGGTAATTCGAATACCAAGGACAAAAGCGACAGGTCGCGTCGGAACAAACAAAAGCGCCACGTTAACAGCGACAACAACGAGGATACGGCAGTTAATGCCGGATTCCGAGGCTACAAATCCGGTCAACGGAAAAAGGCATTCAAAAGAAATACTCAGGGCCCGTCCAGTTTGGACCGAATACTCGACCGCTTGTGCCAGATACATGGCACCCCCGAAAAGCCAGCCAATCACACCAACAGGGATTGTTGGGTGTTCAAGCAGGCAGGCAAGTTAAGAGCCGAAAACAAAGACAAGGGGCTGCATAACGACGACGAGGAGGAGCCCAGGCCGCCGAACAATAGTGGACAGAAGGGATTTCCCCCGCAAGTGCGGACGGTGAACATGATATACGCAACCCACATCCCCAAGAGGGAGCGGAAGCGTGCGTTACGGGACGTATATGCGATGGAGCCAGTCGCCCCAAAGTTCAACCCATGGTCCTCCTGCCCGATCACCTTTGATCGAAGGGACCACCCCACTAGCATCCGTCACGGCGGCTTCGCCGCATTGGTTCTAGACCCAATCATTGACGGATTTCATCTCACAAGAGTCCTCATGGACGGCGGCAGCAGCCTGAACCTGCTTTACCAGGATACAGTGCGAAAAATGGGCATAGATCCCTCGAGGATCAAGCCCACCAAAACGACCTTTAAAGGCGTCATACCAGGTGTAGAAGCCAACTGTACAGGCTCAGTCACACTGGAAGTGGTCTTCGGATCTCCGGATAACTTCCGAAGCGAGGAGTTAATCTTCGACATAGTCCCGTTCCGTAGTGGCTATCACGCACTGCTCGGGCGAACCGCATTCGCAAAATTCAACGCGGTACCGCACTATGCATACCTCAAGCTCAAGATGCCAGGCCCTAGAGGAGTAATCACGGTCAATGGGAACACTGAACGCTCCCTCCAAACGGAGGAGCACACGGCAGCGCTCGCAGCAGAAGTACAAAGCAGCCTCTCTAGGCAGTTCTCCAGTTCGGCCTTCAAAAAGCCGGACACTGTCAAGCGCGCCCGGAGTACCCTACAACAAGACCGCCTGGCACGTTCTGAGCTAGCGTAGCAATGCGGCCCCAACCCTAGCCCTCGCGATATAGCGAAACTAGTGCTTCGCGTACATAACTATGCTCTTGAAATACCATGGGCACAGGGGAAGGGGCACTATCACGGCACGCCCGAAATACGGCTTAAACCGCACCAGGGGCTGCCGGATTCCTTTTTTTCTTTTTTTCTCTTACTCTCAGGACTCCATACTTCGGATGACCCGTTCGGCAATTCAACTACCGCACAAACGATGCAAGATCCAGGAAAGCAGACAAGCCACGCCGCATTATGGAACTCCCAGGTGGTCTCTATTGCGAGCAGTATACCTGTTTTTTAATACAATTCCGCGGCCTGCCCCTGGCCAGGACATGTTAAATAGTCCAATTTCTTTTGCTTATCGCACTATTTGTATCGTTCCGCTTTCATAGCAGCCTTTCTATAAACAATGCATAGCTTTTTGTCTATTTTTTGCATTATCCTCTTTTTATATATATGTTTATCAATAACATGTTGCATCCGTACACTGTGGTACGGCAAAAATACGCCAGGGGCTTCAGTACCCATCAATATGGCGTGAGAAGTCCGTACACTTTCACAAGTGCGGCACCCCGAACTTATAGCACTATATGCATCGGCTCCGAATCATGATTTGGGTCAATAGTTGGGTTTGCCCGGCTCCTATGTTTTGGTGCCTTACGTTCCGCTATATCGGCTAAGGTAGCACTAGGAGAACTACTGCGATTGTGCCCCAGTTGAGCTGGGCTGAGCACCTCAGTAGAGAAAGCTAAAACTGACTGTCATGATGAGGCGAGAGACCGGTCGCTGTTCGAGAGGTTTTTCGAGTCCTTAAAGACTTATGCCGCTTCGAGCGAGGAACCGGCTTTGTCCGGCCAAGGCGTGGATAGCGCCCCGAACTCGGTCTTCCGAATACTAGGGGCTTCGCCGAAATTTAAAATTATAGAGTTCTATGGCTAAGTGAGAGTGTTCAAGCATTATAGTCCGATTGCCTTGTTCGTTGTGCTGAGCGCCTCCCTCGACGGACCCAATCATGGGAAAAAGAGCGCTCAGGTTTATCCTGAACACCCCAGCACTAGTGGCATGGGGGCAGAAGCCGACGACTGGCCATCTCTCAATTTTTTGATAAACGGCCGCACAGAAAGTAATATTTTAAATTCAAGCATTGCTTAGCGCATATGAACAAGTTTTCAGCGCACAGGATAACACGAGCGAGTTCATTCAAAAATTACATCCTTGGTGCATTCATCCGCCATAAGGCGGGCACCGGCCAGAACATCCTTGTAATAGTTCTCGGGCTTGCGATGCTCCTTCCCCGGCGGCGGCCCGTCCCTCACAAGCTTCTCACCGTCCAGCTTACCCCAGTGCACCTTTGCACGGGCAAGGGCCCTACGGGCACCTTCGATGCAGACGGAGCGCTTGATGACCTCGAGCCTTGGACAAGCCTCCACCAGCCGCCGCACCAGTCCGAAGTAGCTCCCAGGCAGGGCCTCTCCAGGCCACAGCCGAACTATGAAGCCCTTCAGGGCCTGTTCGGCCGCCTTGTGGAGCTCGACCAGCTGCTTCAGCTGGTCGCTCAAGGGCACAGGGTGTCCGGCCTCAGCGTACTGAGACCAGAACACCTTCTCCGTCGAGCTGCCTTCCTCGGCTCGGTAGAATGCGGCGGCATCGGATACGCTGCGGGGAAGATCTGCGAATGCCCCTGGAGAGCTCCGGATTCGGGTAAGTAACAAGTAGTTTACTTTTATATGTCTGCTTTGCATAGAGAATGCCTTACCCGCCGCTATCTTTTTCACCGCATCCAATTCCTGGAGGGCCTTCTGGGCTTCGGCCTTGGTAGATTTGGCAGTTTTAAGGGCCGCAGCAAGCTCGGACGCTCGCGTCTTCGAGTCGAGCTCCAAACTCTCATGTTTTTTCATGAGAGACTGAAGCTCTTGCTGCACCTCATCGACCTGCGCCTCAAATTTCTCCCGCTCGGTGCGCTCCGTGGCCGCTCTCTTCTTGGCCTCGGACATCGCCTGCTTGAGGGTCGCCACCTCAGTTGTGGCCCCTACAATAAGCAGTATACTCCTGTCATTTTTTGCAATTGCGTCTTCTTATAGGCATTTTTCTATAAGGTATCTCTTACCTTCTTTCTCCTCGAGCTGCCGTTTGGCAAGGCTGAGCTCTTGCTCGGTCCGCTCGAGGCCCTGCTTTAGGGCATCCACCTCCGTAGTCAGTGCGGCGGTGGCCAGCAGCGAAGCCTGCATACGTATATTGACTCCTTTTTAGTTAGACTCCTGCGATATTTAATAGATCCTCTATTCGGCTTTTCTTTCCGAACGCCAAACAGAGCATCAGGGGCTACTGTCTATGCGGTAATATTTTTACATATTTCTACTTACCTCGAAGCCTGTTAGAAGGCTAGCACAAGCTTCAGTAAGTCCGCTTTTGGCGGACCGAACCTTCTGGACCACCGTACTCATGATGGTACGGTGCTCCTCGTTGATGGAGGCGCCCTTAAGCACCTCCAGCAGATTGTCCGGCGCCTCCAGTTGGACGGAGGACGCCGTCTCAATAGGCTTGCTCCTCTTGGCAGGAGTTCGCCTGCCGCGGTCCGGAACCGTTGATGATTCCGGCGCGGTGTCCGGCTTAAAGCCGGACTTGGAGCCTTGGGGGGTCTTGTCCCCTTTACTCCTGGATTCCGGGAGGTCGCCTCGCGGCTCCTCCTAGACCACCTCCTCTTGCCCTGGAGCTTGTCGCGATGCCACTTCGGCGTCATCCGCAGCACAAGGGGGGGGGGGGCAGCGGGCGGAACTGAATTCACGTCCAATGAATCCAGGGAGCCGCTCGACGACTCGTCGAGCCCGTCCTTGGGCGGGCTGCATGATTATATTCAACATTAGGGAAAGCTGCGCAACAAAAGGAATATCATGAGTTACTCTGGTATCCGAACACTTACGATTTCGCCGGACGCTTGGCCCTGTCCGGCCACTCCTCTTCGTCCTCGTCGGCGTCGGGGGCGCAGTTCAGCGGAGGGGTTTTCCTCTTCTTGGACCCCTCGGCCTCCCCTACTGGGGCGGCCTTCCTCTTCTTTCGTCCCCCCGCTGGAGGGGGAGAGGTTTCTTCTTCCTCCTCCTCGTCTTCATAGGAGGAGTGCGTCTCGGACTCATCGGACGACAAGTCCGACACCACCATATGCCGGGAACTCTTCTGAGTCCCCGTGGCCTTCTTCTTCTTGGCCTTCTTCTCCGGCACCACATAAGGTGCCGGAACCAGCAGCTTCACTAGGAGAGCAGGGGATGGGTCTTCGGGCAAGGGAGCCGGACAGTTAATCAGTCCGGACTTCGCCTGCCAATCCTGTCAAAGGTGAGGGAGTTTAGATCTCGCATAGAGTCAAACTATGAAGAAAACTTAACATCCTGTAAAAGATGAAAATATTTTACCTCGCCAGCAGGACGCTGTGAGTTGAATCCGCGGTCTTCGAAGGCGGATGTGGGAGCCTCGGCGCCTTTGGTTAGCCCCTTCCAGACATCTTCGTACGTCGTGTCAAAGAGCCTGCTCGGAGTTCGGTGCCGTGCTGGGTTAAACTCCCACAAATTGAAGTCCCGTTCTTGACACGGAAGGATCCGGCGGATGAGCATGACCTGGACTACGTTGACAAGTTTGAGCTGCTTGTTCACCAGGGACTGGATGCATTTTTGCAATCCGGTCACCTCTTCTTCGTTGCCCCACGACAAGCCCGTCTCCTTCCAGGACGTGAGCCGCGTAGGGGGTCCGGATCGGAATTCAGGGGCTGCGATCCACTTCGGGTCGCGTGGCTCGGTGATGTAAAACCACCCTGACTGCCACCCCTTCAAGGTCTCCACAAAGGAGCCCTCGAGCCATAGGGCATTGGCTATTTTGCCCGCCATGGCACCTCCGCACTCCGCCTGGTTGCCGCGCACCACCTTTGGCTTGACGTTGAAGGTCTTGAGCCAGAGGCCGAAATGGGGGCGGATGCAGAGGAAAGCCTCGCACACGACGATAAACGCCGAGATATTGAGGATGAAGTTCGGGGCCAGATCGTGGAAATCTAGGCCATAGTAGAACATGAGCCCGCGGACAAATGGGTGGAGAGGAAAACCCAGTCCGCGGAGGAAGTGGGGAAGAAATACTACCCTCTCATGGGGCCTTGGGGTGGGGAGAAGCTGCCCCTCCTCAGGAAGCCGGTGTGCGATGTCTTTGGACAGGTATCCGGCCTTCCTTAGCCTTTTGACATGGCCATCCGTGACGGAGGAGACCATCCACTTGCCTCCCGCTCCGGACATTGTTGGAGAAGGTTGAGGTAGGAAGTGCGGGCTTGGGCGCTGGAGCTCGGGTGCGCAGAAGATGGATAGGCAAAGGAGGAAGAAGGCGTAGGTAAAAAGGTGGATCCTTATCCCCTTATATGAGCGGATGCGACTATGCGTCCCCACCAGCCTAGTAAAACTCGCTTGCCTCCCAAGCACCGTGATAAATGGCGCGGTTGGGTTACCCACGTCTGTATTGATGAGAATCCCATAAATGGAGGACATGATCTCTGCTTTGACAAGACGTGCCAAGGAAACTGCCTCGCGAAACACGCTGAGGTGAAAACGATTCGAATAAAAGGCTTGGCCGTAGTGTGATGTCACGCTGCGGAATACATCAGCAGATTAGATTTGTGTTAATATTATTCTCTCTGTGGCAATACGTGGAAACTTATTTGCAGAGCCGGACACTACTCTTGGTGTTTACAAACTTTTATGAAGAATTTGGAGGAGGAACCCACCTTGCAATGCCGAAGACAATCTACGCGCCGGACTCGTCGTTATTGAAGCCTGGTTTAGGGGCTACTGAGGGAGTCCTGGATTAGGGGGTGTTCGGGTAGCCGGACTATACCTTCAGCCGGACTCCGGGACTATGAAGATACAAGATTGAAGACTTCGTCCCGTGTCCGGATGGGACTTTCCTTAGCGTGGAAGGCAAGCTTGGCGATGCAGATATTCAAGATCTCCTACCATTGTAACCGACTTTGTGTAACCCTAACCCTCTCCGGTGTCTATATAAACCGGAGGGTTTTAGTCCGTAGGACAACTTCATCATACAACAATCATACCATAGGCTAGCTTCTAGGGTTTAGCCTCCTTGATCTTGTGGTAGATCTACTCTTGTACTACCCATATCATCAATATTAATCAAGCAGGACGTAGGGTTTTACCCCCATCAAGAGGGCCCGAACCTGGGTAAAACATCGTGTTCCTTGCCTCCTGTTACCATCCGGCCTAGACGCACAGTTCGGGACCCCCTACCTGAGATCCGCCGGTTTTGACACCGACACCCCCTAATCCAGGACTCCCTCAACAGGCATGCCTACCACAGGTCTATTTTTATCTTTAGCACAAGGTTTAGCAATTCTAGCAGTTTCGCCGCAGAACTGAATAACATGCCCATCAATATTATCAGACAAGAGATCTTTAACAATAGTTCAACTTTAACTTGCTCAGGAGGTGTATATGTTTTAATATTGCTTTTACGAACCATAGTTGAAGCTTTAGCATGATCCTTTATCCTAACAGGGAAAGGTGGTTTCTCAACATAACAAGTAGGAACAATAGGATCATTATAAGTGACAGTCTTTTCTTCAACTTTAATAGGTGCAGCTACTTTTACTTCTATGGGAGGATGATATTTAAACCACTTCTCCTTAGGGAGATCAACATAAGTAGCAAAAGATTCACAGAAAGAAGCTACTATCCCAGAATCAAGTCCATATATATTTAGTGCTAAACTTACGGAAAATATCGGTATCCATAAAAGATTTAACACAATCAAACTTAGGTGTCATACCTGACTCCTTACCATTGTCGAGGTCCCAATCTTCAGAGTTGCATTTAATTCTATCCAATAAATCCCATCTAAGTCCAATAGTCTTCATCATAAAAGAGCCAGCACAAGAAGTATCGAGCATGTTGCGATTATTTTTAGAAAGCTGAGCATAAATTTTTTGAAGAATTGTTTCGCTTGTAAGATCATGATTGGGGCATGAATATAACATTGATTTAAGCCTCCCCCAAGCTTGAGCGATGCTTTCTCCTTCGCGGGGCAAAAATTGTATATATAATTTCGCTCACGATGAACAAGATGCATAGGGTAATACTTTTGATGAAATTCCAATTTCAATCTTCTATAATTCCATGATCTCGTATCATCACATAGCCTATACCATATCAATGTGTTTCCCTTCAAATACAAAGGGAAGACCTTCTTCTTAGCAACATCATCGGGTATACCTGCAAGCTTAAATAATCCACAAACTTCATCCACATATATTAGGTGTTCATCAGGATGCTTTGTTCCATCTCCTGTAAAAGGATTAGCTAGCAGTTTTTCTATCATACTCGAAGGATACTCATAAGGAATTTCGTTTTCAATAGGTTCAGTAGGTTGAGGAGAAACTCTTTGCTCTACTGGTCGGGGTGAAGATACCCCAAACAAGCCCCTCAGAGGATTACTTTCCATAGTAACAAGTGACAGTAAATTTCAGCACACTATATAAATTTTTCCTTACCAAATTCCACCTACCAAAGGCGCTTCACTCCCCGGCAACGGCACCAAAAAAGATTCTTGATGACCCACAAGTATAGGGGATCTATTGTAGTCCTTTCGATAAGTAAGGGTGTTGAACCCAACGAGGAGCAGAAGGAAATGATAAGCGGTTTCCAGCAAGGTATTCTCTGCAAGTACTGAAATAAGTGGTAACAGATAGTTTTGTGATAAGATAATTTGTAACGAGCAACAAGTAACAAAAGTAAATAAAGTGCAGCAAGGTGGCCCAATCCTTTTTGTAGCAAAGGACAAGCCTGGACAAACTCTTATATAAGTAAAAGCGCTCCCGGGGACACATGGGAATATCTTCAAGCTAGTTTTCATCACGTTCATATGATTCGCGTTCGGTACTTTGATAATTTGACATGTGGGTGGAACGGTGCTTGGGTGATGTTCTTACTTGAACAAGCATCCCACTTATGATTAACCTCTATTGCAAGCATCCGCAACTACAACAAAAGTATTAAGGTAAACCTAACCATAGAATGAAACATATGGATCCAAATCAGCCCCTTACAAAGCAACGCATAAACTAGGGTTTAAGCTTCTGTCACTCTAGCAACCCATCATCTACTTATTATTCCCAATGCCTTCCTCTAGGCCCAAATAATGGTGAAGTGATATGTAGTCGACGTTCACATAACACCACTAGAGGCTAGACAACATACATCTCATCAAAATATCGAACGAATACCAAATTCACATGACTACTAATAGCAAGACTTCTCCCTTGTCCTCAGGAACAAACGTAACTACTCACAAAGCATATTCATGTTCATAATCAGAGGGGTAATAATATGCATAAAGGATCTGAACATATGATCTTCCACCAATTAAACCAACTAGCATCAACTACAAGGAGTAATTAACACTACTAGCAACCTACTAGCACCAATCGCGGGCTTGGAGACAAGAATTGGATACAAGAGATGAACTAGGGTTTTGAGATGAGATGGTGCTGATGAAGATGTTGATGGAGATTGCCTCTCCCGATGAGAGGAGCGTTGGTGATGACGATGGCGATGATTTCCCCCTCCGGGAGGGAAGTTTCCCCGGCAGAACAGCTCTGCCGGAGACCTAGATTGGATCCGCCAAGGTTCCGCCTCGTGGCAGCAGAGTTTCGTCCCGAAAGGTTGCTTCCTATTTTTTTCTCGACGAAAGACTTCATATAGGAGAAGATGGTCATCGGAGAGCCACCAGGGGGCCCACGAGGTAGGGGCGCGCCCTAGGGGGGCGCCCCCCACCCTCGTGGAAAGGGTGTGGGCCCCTGGTCTTCATCTTTGGCGAGGATTTTTCATTATTTATTATAAGGTATTCCGTGGAGTTTCAGGACTTTTGGAGTTGTGCATAATAGGTCTCTAATATTTCTCCTTTTCCAGCCCAGAATTCTAGCTGCCGGCATTCTCCCTCCTTATGTAAACCTTATAAAATAAGATAGAATAGCCATAAGTATTGTGACATAATGTGAAATAACAGCCCATAATGCAATACATATCGATATAAAAGCATGATGCAAAATGGACGTATCATGTAACTATGTGAAGACTCACTAACATTTAAGAATTTCAGATCTTGGTATTTTATTCAAACAGCAAGGAAAACTAAATATAATAAAATGACGCTCCAATAAAACACATATCATGTGGTAAATAAAAATATAGCTCCAAGTAAAGTTACCAATGAACGAAGACGAAAGAGGGGATGCCTTCTGGGGCATCCCCAAGCTTAGGCTTTTGGTTGTCCTTGAATATTACCTTGAGGTGCCTTGGGCATCCCTAAGCTTAGGCTCTTGCCACTCCTTATTCCATAGTCCATCGAATCATTACCCAAAACTTGAAAACTTCACAACACAAAACTTATCAAAAAACTCGTAAGCTCCGTTAGTATAAGAAAATATATCACCACTTAGGTACTGTTGTGAACTCATTCTAAATTCATATTGGTGTAATATCTACTGTATTACAACTTATCTATGGTTCATACCCTCCGATACTACTCATAGATTCATCAAAATAGGCAAACAACACATAGAAAACAGAATCTGTCAAAAATAGAACAGGTTGTAGTAATCTGTAGGTTCCGAATACTTCTGTAACTCCAAAAATCCTGAAAATTTAGGAAATACTAGGCAATTTGTTTAATGATCTACTTCACTTAGAATTGGTATTTTATCGCTCTCTGGTAAGAAATGAAAATTATTCTCATGAGCGCATACTTTCTGCTTTTTTACAGCAAGATCAAATAACAATCACCCAAGAAGGTCCTAAAGGCTTTACTTGGCACAAACACTAATTAAAACATAAAAACACAATCATAACAGAGGATAGATGATTAATTTATTACTAAATAGGAACAGAAAGCAAGGAGCTAAAATAAAATTGGGTTGCCTCCCAACAAGCACTACCGTTTAATGCCCCTAGCTAGGCACGATGATTTCAATGATGCTCACATAAGACATAAGAATTGAAACATAAAGAGAGCATCATGAAGAATATGACTAGCACATTTAAGTCTAGCCCACTTCCTATGCGTAGGATTTTGTGAGCAAACAATTTATGGGAACAATAATCAACTTGCATAGGAAGGTAAAACAACCATAACTTCAAGATTTTCAACACATAGAGAGGAAACTTGATATTATTGAAATTCCTACGAGCATATGTTCCTCCCTCATAATTATTTTCAGTGGCATCACGAATTAATTCAATAATATAACCATCACATAAAGCATTCTTTTCATGATGTACAAGCATAGAATTTTTATTACTCTCCACATAAGCAAATTTCTTCTCATGAATAATAGTGGAAGCAAACTCAACGAAATAATTATCATGTGGGGCATAATCCAATTGAAAACTAAAATCATGATGACAAGTTTCATGGTTATAATTATTTTTAATAGCATACAAGTCATCACAATAATCATCATAGATAGCAACTTTGTTCTCATAATCAATTGGAACCTCTTCCGGAATAGTGGAATCATTACTAAATAAAGTCATGACCTCTCCAAATCCACTTTCATCAATATAGTCATCATAAATAGGAGGCATGCTATCATCAAAAAAAATTTGCTCATCAAAACTTGGGGGACAAAAAATATCATCTTCATCAAACATAGCATCCCCAAGCTTGTGGCTTTGCATATCATTAGCATCATGGATATTCAAAGAATTCATACTAACAACATTGCAATCATGTTCATCATTCAAATATTTAGTGCCAAACATTCTAATGCATTCTTCTTCTAGCACTTGAGCACAATTATCGGAATCCTTATTTACATGAAAGATATTAAAAAGATGAAGCATATGAGGTAACCTTAATTCTATTTTTTGTAATTTTCTTTCATAAACTAAACTAGTGCTAAAACAAGAAACAAAAAGATTCGACTGCGAGATCTAAAGATATACCTTCAAGCGCTAACCTCCCCGGCAACGGCGCCAGAAAAGAGCTTGATGTCTACTACACAACCTTCTTCTTGTAGACTTTGTTGGGCCTCCAAGTGCAGAGGTTTGTAGGACAGTAGCAAATTTCCCTCAATTGGATGACCTAAGGTTTATCAATATGAGGGAGGCGTAGGATGAAGATGGTCTCTCTCAAACAACACTGCAACCAAATAACAAAGAGGCTCTTGTGTCCCCAACACACCCAATACAATGGTAAATTGTATAGGTGCACTAGTTCGGCGAAGAGATGGTGATATAAGTGCAATATGGATGGTAGATATAGGTTTTTGTAATCTGAAAATATAAGAACAGCAAGGTAACTAATGATAAAAGTGAGCACAAACGGTATTGCAATGCGTTGAAACAAGGCCTAGGGTTCATACTTTCACTAGTGCAAGTTCTCTCAACAATAATAACATAATTGGATCATATAACTATCCCTCAACATGCAACAAAGAGTCACTCCAAAGTCACTAATAGCGGAGAACAAACGAAGAGATTATGGTAGGGTACGAAACCACCTCAAAGTTATCCTTTCTGATCGATCTATTCAAGAGTCCGTAGTAAAATAACATGAAGCTATTCTTCCGGTTCAATCTATCATAGAGTTCGTACTAGAATAACACCTTAAGACACAAATCAACCAAAACCCTAATGTCACCTAGATACTCCAATGTCACCTCAAGTATCCGTGTGTATGATTATACGATATGCATCACACAATCTCAGATTCATCTATTCAAACCAACACAAAGTACTTCAAAGAGTGCCCCAAAGTTTCTACCAGAGAGTCAAGACGAAAACGTGTGCCAACCCCTATGCATAGGTTCGTGGGCGGAACCCGCAAGTTGATCACCAAAACATACATCAAGTGGATCACATGATATCCCATTGTCACCACAGATAAGCACGTGCAAGACATACATCAAGTGTTCTCAAAATCTTAAAGACTCAATCCAATAAGATAACTTCAAAGGGAAAACTCAATCCATTACAAGAGAGTAGAGGGGGAGAAACATCATAAGATCCAACTATAATAGCAAAGCTCGCGATATATCAAGATCGTATCACCTCAAGAACATGAGAGAGAGAGAGATCAAACAAATAGCTACTGGTACAAACCCTCAGCCCCGAGGGTGAACTATTCCCTCCTTGTCATGGAGAGCGCTGGGATGATGAAGATGGCCACCGGAGAGGGATTCCCCCCTCCAGCAGGGTGCCAAAATGGGTCTAGATTGGTTTTCGGTGGCTACGGAGGCTTCTGGCGGCGGAACTCCCGATCTATTCTGCTCCCCGAAGTTTTTAGGGTATATGGGTATATATAGGAGGAAGAAGTATGTCGGTGGATCTCCGGGCTGTCCACGAGGCAGGGGAGCGCGCCCCCCACCCTTGTGGGCAGCCTGGGACTCTTCTGGTCCATCTTCGATACTCCGTGGGCTTCTTCTGGTCCAAAAATAAGTTCCATGAAGTTTCAGGTCAATTGGACTCCGTCTGATTTTCCTTTTCTGCGATACTCTAAAACGAGGGGAAAACAGGAACTGGCACTGGGCTCTAGGTTAATAGGTTAGTCCCAAAAATAATATAAAAGTGTATAATAAAGCCCATTAATCATCCAAAACAGAATATAATATAGCATGAAGCAATCAAAAATTATAGATACATTGGAGACGTATCAATCGTCACCTCGTCCTTAGCCAATATTTGCTTAATCTGTAGCCCCTGTTTCGAGTTGCAAATATTAGCAACAGAACCAGTATCAAATACTCAGGCGCTACTATGAGCATTAGTAAGGTACACATCAATAACATGTATATAAAATATACCTTTCACTTTGCCATCCTTCTTATCCGCCAAATACTTGGGGCAGTTCCTCTTCCAGTGACCAGTCCCTTTGCAGTAGAAGCACTCAGTCTCAGGCTTAGGTCCAGACTTGGGCTTCTTCACTTGAGCAGCAACCTGCTTGATGTTCTTCTTGAAGTTCCCCTTCTTCCCTTTGCCCTTCTTCTTGAAACTGGTGGTCTTGCTGACCATCAACACTTGATGCTCCTTCTTGATTTCTACCTCCGCGGCTTTTAGCATTGCGAAGAGCTCGGGAAATGTATTGTCCATCCCTTGCATATTATAGCTCATCACGAAGCTCTTGTAGCTTGGTGGCAGTGATTGAAGAACTTTGTCAATGACACTATCATTAGGAAGATTAACTCCCAGCTGAGTCAAGTGGTTGTGGTACCCAGACATTCTGAGTATATGTTCACTAACAGAACTATTCTTCTCCATTTTGCAGTTGTAGAACTTATTGGAGACTTCATATCTCTCAATACAAGCATTTGCTTGAAATACTAACTTCAACTCGTGGAACATCTCATATGCTCCATGACATTCAAAATGTCGTTTAAGTCCCGGTTCTAAGCCGTAAAGCATGGCACACAGAACTATCGAGTAGTCATCAGCTTTGCTCTGCCAGACGTTCTAACGTTGTTAGCAGCATCTGCAGAAGGCTTGTCACCCAGCGGTGCTTCCAGGATGTAATTCCTCTGTGTAGCAATGAGGATAATCCTCAAGTTACAGACCTAGTCCATGTAGTTGCTACCATCATCTTTCAACTTAGCTTTCTCTAGGAGCACATTAAAATTCAATGGAACAATAGCACGGACCATTTATCTACAACAACATAGACAGGAAGAATATTATCAGGTACTAAGTTCATGATAAATTAAAGTTCAATTAATCATATTACTTAAGAACTCCCACTTAGATAGACATCCCTATAATCATCTAAGTGATCACGTGATCCATATCAACTAAACCATGTCCGATCATCACGTGAGATGGAGTAGTTTTCAATGGTGAACATCACTATGTTGATCATATCTACTATATGATTGACACTCGACCTTTCGGTCTCAGTGTTCCGAGGCCATATCTGCATATGCTAGGCTCGTCAAGTTTAACCCGAGTATTCTGCTTGTGCAAAACTGGCTTGCACCTATTGTATGTGAACGTAGAGCTTATACACCTGATCATCACGTGGTGTCTCGACACGACGACCTATAGCAACGTTGCATACTCAGTGAGAACACTTATACCTTGAAATTTAGTGAGATACCATCTTATAATGCCACCATCGTACTAAGAAAAATAAGATGCATAAAGGATAAACATCACATGCAATCAATATAAGTGATATGATATGCCCATCATCATCTTGTGCCTTTGATCTCCATCTCCAAAGCACCGTCATGATCACCATTGTCACTGGCCTGACACCTTGATCTCCATCGTAGCATCGTTGTCGTCTCGCCAACTATTGCTTCTGCTACTATCGCTACCGCTTAGTGATAAAGTAAAGCAATTACATGGCGATTGCATTTCATACAATAAAGCGACAACCATATGCTCCTGCCAGTTGTCGATAACTGTGTTACAAAACATGATCATCTCATACAACAATTTATATAATCACGTCTTGACCATACCACATGACAACATGCCCTGCAAAAACAAGTTAGCCGTCCTCTACTTTGTTGTTGCAAGTTTTACGTGGCTACAACGGGCTTAGCAAGAATCGTTCTTACCTATGCATCAAAAACCACAACGCTTTATAGTGATTGATTTTTGATCTTCAGAAAGAACCCTGTTCATTGAATCCGATTCAACTAAAGTTGGAGAAACAGACACCCACTAGCCACCTGTGTATGAAGCACGTCGGTAGAACCAGTCTCGCGTAACCGTACGCGTAATGTCGGTCTGAGCCGCTTCATCCAACAATACCGCTGAATCAAGAATCAACTAGTGACGGCAAGCAATGTGTATATACCCACGCCGACAACTCCTTTGTGTTCTACTCGTTCATATAACATCTACGCATAGACCTGGCTCGGATGCCACTGTTGGGGAACGCGGTATTTCAAAAAAATTCCTTGATCACGCAAGATCAATCTAGGAGATGCATATTAACAAGAGGGGAAGAGTATGTCTACGTACCCTCGTAGACCGAAAGTGGAAGCGTTATGAAACGCGATTGATGTAGTCGAACGTCTTTGCGATCCAACCGATCAAGTACCGAACGTAAGGCACCGCCGCGATCTGCATGCGTTCAGCTTGGTGACGTCCCTCGTACTCTTGATCCAGCTGAGGCCAAGGGAGAGTTTCGTCAACACGACGGCGTGATGATGGTGATGATGAAGTTACTGACGCAAGGCTTCGCCTAAGCACTACAACGATATGACTGAGGTGGAATTCTATGGAGGGGGGCACCGCACACGGCTAAACAATCAACTAGTGTGTTTATGGGGTGCCCCCTGATACGTCTCCGTCGTATCTACTTTTCCAAACACTTATGCCCTTGTTTTGGACTCTAACTTGCATGATTTGAATGGAACTAACCCGGACTGACATTGTTTTCAGCAGAATTGCCATGGTGTTATTTTTGTGCAGAAATATAAGTTCTTGGAATGACCTGAAAATCAATGGAGATTATTTTTGGAATATATAAAAAATACTGGCGAAAGAATCAAGGCCAGGGGGCTCACACCCTATCCATGAGGGTGGGGGCGCGCCTACCACCCCTAGGCGCGCCCCCTACCTCGTGGGCCTCCTGGTGCTCCTCCGACCTTAACTCCAACTCTATATATTCGTGTTCGGGGAGAAAACATCATGGAGAAGGATTCATTGCGTTTTACGATATGGAGTCGCCGCCAAGCCCTAAACTCTCTCGGGAGGCTGATCTGGAGTCCGTTCGGGGCTCCGGAGAGGGGAATCTGTCGCCATCGTTATCATCAACCTTCCTCCATCACCAATTTCATGATGCTGACCGCCGTGCGTGAGTAATTCCATCGTAGGCTTGCTGGACGGTGATGGATTGGATGAGATTTATAATGTAGTCGAGTTAGTTTTGTTAGGGTTTGATCCCTAGTATCCACTATGTTCTGAGATTGATGTTGCTATGACTTTGCTATGCTTAATGCTTGTCACTAGGGCCCGAGTGCCATGATTTCAGATCTGAACCTATTATGTTTTCATGAATATATGTGAGTTCTTGATCCTATCTTGCAAGTCTATAGTCACCTATTATGTGTTATGATCTGTTAACCCCAAAGTGACAATAATCGGGATACTTACCGATGATGACCGTAGTTTGAGGAGTTCATGTATTCACTTAATGCTTTGGCCCGATACTCTATTAAAAGGAGGCCTTAATATCCCTTAGTTTCCAATAGGATCCCACTGCCATGGGAGGGTAGGACAAAAGATGCCATGCAAGTTCTTTTCCATAAGCACGTATGACTATATTCAGAATACATGCCTACATTACATTGATGAACTGGAGATAGTTCTGTGTCACCCTATGTCATAACTGTTGCATGATTGATTGCATCCGACATAATTATCCATCACTGATCCGTTGCCCACGAGCTTTTCATATATTGTTCTTCGCTTATTTACTTTTCCATTGCTACTGTTATAATCACTATAAAACCCAAAAAAATTACTTTTGCTATCGTTACCACTATTATCATATTACTTTGCTACTAAACACTTTGATGCAGATATTAAGTTTCTAGGTGTGGTTGAATTGACAACTCAGCTGCTAATACTTGAGAATATTCTTTGGCTCCCCTTGTGTCGAATCAATAAATTTGGGTTGAATACTCTATCCTCGAAAACTGTTGCGATCCCCTATACTTGTGGGTTATCAAGACTATTTTCTGGCGCCGTTGCCGGGGAGCATAGCTCTATTCTTTGAGTCACTTGGGATTTATATCTGGTGGTCACTACGAAGAACTTGAAAGATCAAAGAACCAAGAGTTTTCCCTCAACTACGAGGGAAGGTAAGGAACTGCCATCTAGCTCTGCACTTGATTCACCTTCTGTTTTGAGTAAACTTGTGACACCTACACCTGCTATTCATTCCAATATGTCACATATTATTGATGATACTTATGATAAAACTACTTCTATGCTTGATAATAATGTGCCACGAGGTGAATTTCTTGATGAACAACTTGCTAGGGTTAGAGAGAATGAAATTATTGAAACTAATAATATTGATGAAAGTGATGATGAAGATTCTCCCCATAGATATGAATTGTCTGTTGTGCCTGGGGGTTATGTTATGGATGAAGAAACTGCTAGAGACTCTTAGCTTGCAATGATAGATCTGATCTTAAGAAATTATTAGCTAAGCTTAAAGAAAAGTCTTTGAATGCTAGAATGAAATATGACCCTGCTTTTGCTACTTCACCTATCTTTATTACTGATAAGGATTATGATTTCTCTCTCGATCCTGAGTTAATTACTTTGGTTGAATCTATCCTTTTTATGGCTATGAATCTGAAACTGTTGTGGCACATCTTACTAAATTAAATGATATAGCCACCCTGTTTACACATGATGAGAAAACTCGCTATTACTTTATCCTTAAGTTATTTCTGTTCTCATTAAAGGGTGATGCTAATACATGGTTTAATTCTCTTGATCCTGGTTGTGTGCGTAGTCCCCAGGATATGATTTATTACTTCTCTGCTAAATATTTCCCCGCTAATAAGAAACAAGTTGCCTTAAGGGAAATATATAATTCTGTGTAAATTGAAGAAGAGAGTCTCCCACAAGCTTGGGGGAGGCTTCTCCAATTACTTAATGCTTTGCCTGATCATCCTCTCAAGAAAAATGAAATACTTGATATCTTTTATAATGGACTAACCAATGCTTCCAGAGATTACCTGGATAGTTGTGTTGGTTGTGTTTTTAGGGAAAGAACTGTTGATCAAGCTGAATTGCTATTGAATAATATGTTGAGTAATGAAAATGATTGGACACTTCCTGAACCAACTCCTAAGCCAACTCCGAAGAAAAGAGGTATTCCATTTCTCAGTCCTGAAGATATGCAAGAGGCAAAGAAATCTATGAAAGAAAAAGGTATTAAAGCTGAAGATGTTAAGAATTTACCACCTATTGAAGAAATACATGGTCTTGATACCCCAACACAGGTAGTAAAGGTAAATTCTCTCTATAGATTTGATGAAGGTGATATTCCTCATTATAAGTGTGCTAGCAATGCTTAGATGAGTTTGATAATTTTATTGTTAAACAAGAAAACTTCAATGCTTATGTTGGTAGACAATTGAAACGCAATGCTGATATGCTTGTACACTTGAGTGATTATATGTCTAGAGTTAAAGGTGAACTTAAACTTATTAGTAAACATGCTTCTATGGTTACCACTCAAGTAGAACAAGTACTTAAGGCTCAGAATGATTTGCTCAATGAATTAAACAATAAGAACTTAAACGCAACGCAATGAATTAAACTAGAGAGGGTAAAATGACCCAGGAACCTTTGTATCCTAAGGGCCACCCTAAGAGAATTGAGCAAGATTCTCAGAGGATTAATGTTGATGCACCTAGTTCTTCTAAGAAGAAGAAGAAGAAAAATGATAGGACTTTGCATGCTTCTAGCGAACCTGTTGTTGACACACCTGAGAATCCCAATGATATTTCTATTCCTGATGCTGAAACACAATCTAGTAATGAACATGAACCTAGTGATAATGTTAATGATGATGTTCATGTTGATGCTCAACCTAGCAATGATAATGATGTAGAGATTGAACATGCTGTTGATCTTGATAACCCATAATCAAAGAATTAACGTTATGATAAGAGAGACTTTGTTGCTAGGAAGCACGGTAAAGAAAGAGAACCATGGGTTCAGAAACCCATGAATTTTCCTCCTAAACCATCCAAGAAAAAAGATGATGAGGATTTTGAGCGCTTCGTTCAAATGATTAGACCTATCTTTTTGCGTATGCGTTTGACTGATATGCTTAAAATGAATCTGTATGCTAAGTATATGAAAGATATTGTCACAAATAAAAGAAAGATACCGGAAGCTGAAATTTCCACCATGCTGGCTAATTACACTTTTAAAGGTGGAATACCAAAGAAACTGGGAGATCCAGGAGTACCAACTATACCATGCTCCATTAAGAGAAACTATGTTAAAACTGCTTTATGTGATCTCAGAGCCGGTGTTAGTGTTATGCCTCTCTCTTTATATCGTAGACTTGATTTGAATAAGCTGACACATACTGAAATATATTTGCAAATGGCTGATAAATCAACTGCTACACCTGTCGGTATTTGTGAGGATGTGCCCGTTGTGGTTGCAAACGTTACTATTTTAACGGACTTTGTTATTCTTGATATTCTCGAGGATGATAGTATGTCGATTATCCTTGGTAGACCCTTTTTGAATACTACAGGGGCTGTTATTGATTGCAACAAAGGCAATGCCACTTTTCATGTTAATGGTAATGAGCATACGATACACTTTCCGAGGAAACAACCTCAAGTCCACAGTATCAATTCTATTGGAAAAATTTCAACAATCACTATAGGAGGTTTTGAATTGCCTCTTCCTACTGTCAAGAAGAAATATGATATTCTTATTGTTGGGGATGTGCATATCCCCGTTGAGGTAACCTAGTGTTATTCGAAATTTCTCTGGTTTCATGTTATTCGAAATGAGTTTGTTAACTAGACCTGATCAACCTTGTTAGTGGATTCCTTTTGATGAGCATGAGATGGATGAAGTTAGAAAGCACAACCTTCTGTACCCTCTTTTTACTTTCTGTTATTTATATTAAATAAAGAAAAAATAGTATTTTTCTATCTGTTTTGTGAATTATCCTTGCAATAAAAAAATACCCCGAAAATAAAAGTTCTCCAAATGCCCTGAAAATGAAATATGATTTTTTCTAGAATATTTGAGGATTTTAGGCACTCATAACACAGCAGGGGGAGCAGCCACGTGCCCACGAGGGTGGAGGGCGCGCCCACCCCCCTGGGCGCGCCCCCCTGCCTCGTGGACCCCATGTGGGTCCCCTCCACTTATCCTTGCACCCACACACTTCGTCTTGCTCCAGAAAAAATCACTCACCAGCTCAAACTCAAGTTCTTGCTCATCTTGCTACCATTTTCGATCTCCTTGCTCAAACCTCCATTCACAAAACTTCTTTGGGGGATTGTTCTTTGGTATGTGACTCATCCAATGGTCCAATTAGTTTTTGTTCTAGTGCTTTATTCATTGCAAATTGTTGCTGCTTAGGTGACCCTGTTCTTGAGCTTGGATGTCAAATTTATGTGGTCAAGAGTAGTTTTAATGCATGATATAGCCTCTAGGCACTTGTAGGAGTAGTTGCTATCAATCTTGTTGAGTTTCGTTCACTTCTATTTTTGAGTTACTAAAAATTGCAGAAATTTTTCAGAGGAAGAAATATGTTTAGGAAAATGTACCAAGGTGGTTCCACAAGGAAGCAAGAACCCAGGCCCGCGATACATGAGCCAGACAATGAACTACCAAGAGATGCTCAAGTGCGGCCTTGTGAATGGTCGTCCGAAGATTTCATGGTCCAGGCAGGCATCAAGGAAGAATTTGACGCATATGTGCGTAACGCTGATCTTGAGAGCTTTGAGGCAGATAAGTGTCTCAAATAACTGATTCCTTTGTGAGATGGTTTAAATTTACATCAGCGCGCAACTCTCACAATGTCCTATTTGATCTTTATGATAAATCTTATACCATGGACTTAGAAGATTTTAATACTGCTTGTAAATTCTCGTAGTGGGGTAGTGCTAGTGAACCTCGCAAATCTGAATTTAAAGATTTCCTTGCTAGTATCATTGTGGGGGAATCTATAGAAATAACACAAGCTACCATAGGGAGCATTCATTTTCATGCCATACATTATTTTGCTCTCTTTATAGGTAGATGCATAAATGGTAAGGATGAGGCATGTCATATGTGTGTTCCGGATCTTAGTGTTCTCAAGAGTGTTGTATTAGGAGATAGACAATATAACTTGGGGGCCATTGTTGCACGTAGGTTGCATAATAACAGTGTTAATGGAGATTTGTTCGGTGGAATTTACGCAACCCGTTTAGCTAATTTTCTTGAGGTACCCATACGTGGATATGATATTGAGTTGCCTCCTGCTTATCTAGATTATAATGCTATGGCTCGTCATCAGTTTGTTGAGAGGAATGATCAGTTCCTCCAGTACCGACTGATCTTTGATAGACGGCGCACCTTCCACATTTCTCTCCCTGCTCCTGCTTTCTTTGACTTTCAGACAAAAGGGAGATACGTTATAACCAGGGAGGAGGCGAGTGAGTACGAGAGGAGGACAGGGGCAGCACGCCTCCAAGCTGCAGCTCATGAGGAAATTGCCGCTGCTTCTCAGTACGACCCCAGCTACAACTTTGACCCATGGGCATAGACCAACTTAGTCCAAAAGCCTAAGCTTGGGGGATTACGTATTTCTCACCGACATTACATTCATGTTCACACACTCATGCCAGTTGTCGGTGCTCATACTTTTCATTATATCATCCATGCTAGTTTATTTCCTTTTTAAGCTTTCTTCTTGTGTGTTTGAAAAACCTTAAGAAAAACCAAAAAATTTAGTTGTAGCTTTTAGCTGGTTTACTTTTCATGCCTATAGTAGTAATTAAAAAGAAAACCCAAAAAGATTTCTTGTTCTTCTTTTGCTTGTTGGGAGCTTTCCCGTGTAAATAGTTTTGTTTCTTTTCTTTTCTTTGGGGTCGAGAGGAGAAGACCTTGATGAAAATGTTGAGTGGCTCTCATATGCACTATTGTTGATCTAACAAAGAGCCCATATTACCTTGTCTTCTCTCTTGAGTTGAATGCTTGCAGATTCCAGCTTAGTCCAATGCACGTGCACTATTATTATTATCCACACTATTCGGTCGTGCAAGTGAAAGGCAATAATGACGATATATGATGAACTGATTGAGATGAGGAAAGCTGGTATGAACTCGACCTATCTTGTTTTTGTAACTATGATTAGTCCATCATTCCTGATTCAGCCTATTATGAATGAAACATGTTCGCAATGACAATTAGAGATTATAGTTGCTTATGCCATGCTTAATTTGCTAGGAGTTTATATTGGTTTACCTTCATGCCAACATGCTATTAAAATGGTTGTGATGTGGTATACTCCTTTGAACGATTCGAGTGGCTTGACTTGGCACATGTTCACGCATGTAGTTGAAACAAAATCAACATAGCCTCCACGATATTTATGTTCATGGTGAATTATATCCTACTCATGCTTGCATTCAGTGTTGATTAATTTTAATGCATGTTCATGATTGTTGTCGCTCTCTAGCTGGTCGCTTTCTAGTCTCTTTCTAGCCTTCACTTGTACTAAGCGGGAATACTGCTTGTGCATCCAACTCCATAAACCCCAAATTTATTCCATATGAGTCCAACATACCTTCCTATGTACGGTATCTACCTGCCGTTCCAAGTAAATTTGTATGTGCCAAACTCTAAACCTTCAAATAAACATTCTGTTTTGTATGCTCGAATATCTCATGTATCGACTAGGGTTGTTTGTATCTTCCATGCTAGGTGGGTTATTCTCAAGAGGAGTGTACTCCGCTCCTCACTCACAAGAAAATGGCTGGTCGCCGGGATGCCCAGTCCCATGCTCAAATCAAATCAAAATAATTGCAAAAAAAAACTCCCCCGGGATTGTTGTTAATTGAAGGCACCCGTTATTTCGGGCAAGCCATGGATTGATGCTTGTTGGTGGTGGGGGAGTATAAACTTTACCATTCTACTTGGGAACCGCCCATAATGTGTGTAGCATGGAAGATATCAAGATCTCTCGGTTGTTATGTTGACAAAGAAAGTATACCGCTCAAAATATTATTCATCTCTATTTCAAAACCGAGCTCTCGAACCTCTACAAATCCCTGCTTCCCTCTGCGAAGGGCCTATCTATTTACTTTTATGTTGAGTCATCATCCTCTTATTAAAAAGCACCAGTTGGAGAGCACCGCTGTCATTTGCATGTATTATTGTTAGTTTACATTAAGTATGACTTGACTGGATCTCTTTTACCATGAATTACAATTTCTAGTCAGCCCTTAGTCTTCAGGGGTGCTCTAAATTTATGTTCTGCGGTTTTAGAAAGGGCTAGCGACATACCATCTTGTCATGTCATATTATGATTGGTTTGATAAAGTGTTGTCATCCGAGATTTATTATTATTGCTCGCTAGTTGAGTATGCCATTGATATGAGTAAACATGAGACGTAAATGTTATTGTGAATATGGTTACTTCATAATCTTTGCCGAAAACTTGTGTGGCTTTACATATTTACAACAACAAGAGCAAATAGAGTTTGTAAAAGTTTTTCTTTATCACTTTCAGTTTATCAACTGAATTACTTGAGGACAAGCAAAGGTTTAAGCTTGGGGGAGTTGATACGTCTCCATCGTATCTACTTTTCCAAACACTTTTGCCCTTGTTTTGGACTCTAACTTGCATGATTTGAATGGAACTAACCCGGACCGACACTGTTTTCAGCAGAATTGCCATGGTGTTATTTTTGTGCAGAAATAAAAGTTCTTGGAATGACCTGAAAATCAACGGAGATTATTTTTGGAATATATAAAAATACTGGCAAAAGAATCAAGGCCAGGGGGCCCACACCCTCTCCACGAGGGTGGGGGCGCGCCTACCCCCTGGGTGCGCCCCTTGCCTCGTGGGCCCCTGGTGCTCCTCCGACCTCAAGTCCAACTCTTTGTATTCATGTTCGGGGAGAAAAAATCAGGGAGAAGGATTCATCGTGTTTTACAATACAGAGCCGCCGCCAAGACCTAAACTCTCTCAGGAGGGCTGATCTGGAGTCCGTTCGGGGCTCCGGAGAGGGGAATCCGTTGCCATCGTCATCATCAACCTTCCTCCATCACCAATTTCATGATGCTCACCGCCGTGCGTGAGTAATTCCATTGTAGGCTTAATGGACGGTGATGGGTTGGATGAGATTTATCATGTAATCGAGTTAGTTTTGTTAGAGTTTGATCCCTAGTATCCACTATGTTCTGAGATTGATGTTGCTATGACTTTGCTATGCATAATGCTTGTCACTAGGGCCCGAGTGCCATGATTTCGGATCTGAACCTATTATGTTTTCATGAACATATGTGAGTTCTTGATACTATCTTGCAAGTCTATAGTCACCTATTATGTGTTATGATCCATTAACCCCGAAGTGACAATAATCGGGATACTTACTAGTGATGACCGTAGTTTCAGGAGTTCATGTATTTCCTATGTGTTAATGCTTTGCTCCGGTACTCTATTAAAAGGAGGCCTTAATATCCCTTAGTTTCCAATAGGACCCCACTGCCACGGGAGGGTAGGACAAAAGATGGCATGCAAGTTCTTTTCCATAAGCACGTATGACTATATTCGGAATACATGCCTACATTACATTCATGAACTAAAGCTAGTTCTGTGCCACCCTATGTTATAACTGTTGCATGATTGATCGCATCCGACATAATTATCCATCACTGATCCGTTGCCTACGAGCTTTTCATGTATTGTTCTTCGCTTATTTACTTTTCCGTTGCTACTGTTATAATCACTATAAAACCCAAAAATATTACTTTTGCTATCGTTACCACTATTATCATATTACTTTGCTGCAGATATTAAGTTTCCAGGTGTGGTAGAATTGACAACTCAGCTCCTAATACTTGAGAATATTCTTTGGCTCCCCTTGTGTCGAATCAATAAATTTGGGTCAAATACTCTTCCCTCGAAAACTGTTGCGATCCCCTATACTTGTGGGTTATCAGCCCCCTCCCCCTCATATGAAGGAGTGGAGGAGGGGGCCATCCGGCCACCTTGGACGCGCCCCCTAGGGGGGAATCCTACTCCTACTAGGAGTAGGTTCCCCCCTTTAGTCCTACTAGGAGGGGGAAGGAAGGAAGAGAGGGGAGGAAGTAAAGGGGGGGCGGCCCCCCTCCCAATTCGGATTGGGCTTTGGGGGCATGCCCCTCCTCTTAGCCTTCTCCTCTCTCTTCCACTAAAGCCCATGTAGGCCCATTAAGCCCCCGGGGGGTTCCGGTAACCTCCCGGTACTCTGGTAAATGCCCGAACTCATCCTGAACCATTCCGATGTCCAAACATAGCCTTCCAATATATCGATATTTACGTCTCGACCATTTCGAGACTCTTCGCCATGTCCGTGATCACATCTGGGACTCCGAACTACCTTCGGTACATCAAAACACATAAACTCATAATACCGATCGTCATCGAATGTTAAGCGTGCAGACCCTACGGGTTCGAGAACTACGTAGACATGACCGAGACTCACTTCCCGTCAATAACCAATAGCAGAACCTGGATGCTCATATTGGTTCCTACATATTCTACGAAGATCTTTATCGGTCAAAATGCATACCAACATACGTTGTTCCCTTTGTCATCGGTATGTTACTTTCCCGATATTCAATCATCGGTATCATCATACCTAGTTCAATATCGTTACGGGCAAGTCTCTTTACTCATTCCGTAATGCATCATCCCACAATTAACTCATTAGGCACATTGCTTGCAAGGCTTGTAGTAATGTGCATTACCGAGAGGGCCCAGAGATACCTCTCTAACAATCGGAGTGACAAATACTAATCTCGATCTATGCCAACTCAACAAACACCATCGGAGACACCTGTAGAGCATCTTTATAGTCACCTAGTTACGTTGTGACGTTTGATAGCACACTAAGTGTTCCTCCGGTATTCGGGAGTTGCATAATCTCATAGTCATAGGAACATTTATAAGTTATGGAGAAAGCAATAGCAATAAACTAAACGATCGTAGTGCTAAGCTAACGGATGGGTCAAGTCAATCACATCATTCTCTAATGATGTGATCTCGTTCATCAAATGACAACTCTTATCCATGGCTAGGAAACTTAACCATATTTGATTAACGAGCTAGTCAAGTAGAGGCATACTAGTGACACTCTGTTTGTCTATGTATTCACACATGTACTATGTTTCCGGTTAGTACAATTCTAGCATGAATAATAAACATTTATCATGATATAAGGAAATATAAATAACAACTTTATTATTGCCTCTAGGGCATATTTCCTTCATCGAGGTAGTAGATGAGTTCCGTCAGCACGACGGTGTGGTGACGGTGATGGTGAAGTATCCGCGCAAGGCTTCGCCTAAGCACTACGAAGATATGACCAGAGGCATAAACTGTGGAAGGGGGCGCCACACACGGCTAACAATTGCTGGTGTGTGTTCTAGGCACCCCCTCCCCACGTATATATAGGTGGGAAGGGGAGGGAAGCATCCATGGGGCGCCCCAAGTAGGAGGAATCCTACTTGGGTCCTATCCCAATTCGCCCCCCCCTTCCTTATTACCGGAAGGGGGAAAAGGGAAGAGGGAAGGGTGGAAGGAAAGGGGGGTCGAACCCCCTCTTCCTTCTCCTATTCACCCTCCTTCCTAAGGGGGAGGCGCCACCCCTTGTGGGCTGGTGTGCTCCCCTCTTATGGCCCCTAAGGACCATTATTCTCCCAGGGATTCCGGTAACCCCCCCCACCCCTGGTACTCCGATAAATACCCGATACTATCTGAAACACTTCCGATGTCTGAATACTATCATCCTATATATCAATATTTACCTCTCGGACTTTTCGAGACTCCTCGTCATGTCCGTGATCTCATCTGGGACTCCGAACAACATTCGGTCACCAAATCAGATAACTCATATAATACTAAATCACCATCGAACGTTAAGCGTGTGGACCATACGGGTTCGAGAACTATGTAGACATGACCGAGACACCTCTCCGATCAATAACCAATAGCGAAACCTGAATGCTCATATTGGTTCCTACATATTCTACGAAGATCTTTATCGGTCAAACCATAATGACAATGTGACGCCCCCGATTTGAACGTACACTAATCATAAACGCAAATGTGTACGACCAAGATCAGGGACTCATGGGAAGATACCACAACACAACCCTAGACACAAATAAAAATAATATAAGCTTTATATTACAAGCCAGGGGCCTCGAAGGCTCTAATATAAATGCTTGAAGACACAAGAGTCAGCGGAAGCAATAATATCTGAGTACAGACATAAGTTAAACAAGTTGCCATAAGATGGCTAGCACAAACTGGGATACATATCGAAAGAGCCGCATGCCTCCTGCCTGGGATCCTCCTAAACTAATCCTGGTCGTCGTCAGCGGCCTGCACGTAGTAGTGGGCACCTCTAGTGTAGTAGGAGTCGTCGTTGATGGTGGCGTCTGGTTCCTGGACTCCAATGTCTGGTTGCAACAACCGGGTAAAGAAAGGGGAAAAGGGGGAGCAAAGAAACCATGAGTACTCATCCAAAGTACTCGCAAGCAAGGAGCTACACTAAATATGTATGCATTGGTATCAAATGGAGAAGGATAGCATATGTGGACTGAACTAAAGAATGTCAGAATAAGAGGGGGATAGCTAGTCCTATCGAAGACTACGCTTCTGGCAGCCTCCCTCTTGAAGCAGTAGAAGAGAGTAGATGGTAAGTTCACCATGTATCATCGCATAGCATAAACCTACCCGGTGATCCTCCCCTCGTCGCCCTGTGAGAGAGCGATCACCGGTTATATCTGGCACTTGGAAGCGTGTGTTTTATTAAGCATCCGGTTCTAGTTGTCATAAGGTCAACGTACAACTCCGGGTCGTCCTTTTACCGAGGGACACAGCTATTCGAATAGATCAACTTCCCTGCAGCGGTGCACCACATTTCCCAACACGCTCGATCCCCTTTGTCCGGACACACTTTTCTGGGTCATGCCCGGCCTCGAAAGATCAACACGTTGCAGCCCCACCTAGGCACAACAGAGAGGTCAACATGCCGGTCTAAATCCTATCGCGCAGGGGTCTTGGCCCATCGCCCATTGCACACCTGCACATTGCGTACGCGATCGATGAGCATACCTAGCAACCTCCATTACAAACGAAGTTGTGTTACGCGGTCCAACCCGGCGCGCGCCGCTCAGTCGCTGACATCACGAAGGCTTCGGCTGATACCACGACGTCGAGTGCCCATAACTGTTCCCACGTAGTTGGTTAGTGCATATAGGCCAGTCACCAGACTCAGATCAAATACCAAGATCTCGTTAAGCGTGTGATTTTGAAGTAACTACGAACGCCGACCAGGGCCAGGCCCACCTCTCACCTGGGTGCTCTCAGCCTTCCCTGTCACTCCGCCACAAAGTAACAGTCGGGGGCCGTCGGGAACGCAAGCCCACCACTACCTGGATGGAACCACCTGCCCCTTCAGCCCCCACATCGGAATCACTTGCGGGTACTCTATGAGCCGACCCGTCTTTAGTCATCACATGTATCATGTATATGTATATAAGTATTTACCCGTGATCAACTCCCTAGTGATCACGGCCCGATAGTATAGCACGGCAGACGGACAAGAATGCAGGGCCACTGATGATAAACTAGCATCCTATACTAAGCATTTAGGAATGCAGGTATGGTATCAACAACTGTATCAACAATGACAGGCTATGCAACAAAATAGGATTAACGGAAAGCAGTAACATGCTACACTACTCTAATGCAAGCAGTAGAGAGAGGAATAGGCTATATCTGGTGATCAACGGGGGGGGGGGGGGGCTTGCCTGGTTGCTCTGGCAAGGAGGGGTCGTCAACACTGTAGTTGAACTGGGGGTCGCCGGCAGTCTCGGGGTCTACTGGAAAGAAGTAACAGAGGAGAACACAATAAATAACAGAGCAATCAAAGAATCACAAAGCTTAACATGGCAATACCGGTGCTAGGGTGACCTAACACAGTAGTAGGTGATACCGACAAAGAGGGAAAACACCTGGGAAAGTATTCCCGGTGTTTGACGTTTCCTAGGAAAGTATTCAAAGCACGTGGGTGAAGGAGTCAACGGTGTGGAAGCCCCTGAACTTGATCTCAGGTGACGAGAAGGCCGGTCGCCGAGACTATGATGATGACCATGGAGAGCGTTGTTCGGATGCGTGCCGCAGAGAAGAAAATGGCACGAGGGATGAGCAGGGAGAGGGATAGGTTTGCCGGGGCATTGAGGGAAGACTTATATATCACTGTGGGGAGCGGCGGATGGCCGGCACGTGGCCATCTGCGGCCACGGACGCTGCACACATGTCCACCCAACCTGTGATGAACAAAGGTAGGGGATGAGCGTTGTTGGGCTAGGCCGGCTCCTGTAGCAGCAGGCTGCAAGTGCATAGTAGGGTTTAGTTTTTATTCATTTTCTTTTAATTGTGCTTTCTTTTATTTCCTACTGTTTTATACTAATTTGAGCAAACAAATGGATTTGGTTAATTGTGCAACTTAGCACAATAATATTAGGTGTTATTTAGAGTTCGTACAAAAAGTTGCAAATTATTTTAAAAAATTGTAAATTTATTTAATTTGAGATGGTTCCATGAAAAGCATTATGGGTCAGTTAAAAAGAGCTTAGGGGCACTTTAACAGTATGAATAATATTGATTCTTTCATGAAAAATTGTTAGTGAATATTTTCAAACCATGGAATATTTTTATTTTACCTTTCGAAAATTTTAATTGTTTAACTTGTTTTTTTTTGGAATCTGAATTTGAATCAGGTTTGGATCAAAGTGAGGTTTAGCAACATTAATTGGATGACAAGGCACCATTAGCAGCGGGTTACTGTAGCTTAACTATTCGGGCGTCACAATTCTCCCCCACTACAAGAAATCTCGTCCTGATATTTAAGAGGGGGAGTAATGGGGAAAGGATTTGGTTACGAAATTCTAACGAGTCTTCTTGTTCTTGTCGCTCTCATTGAAGAGGGTGATTCTTCTCGTTGATGTATTCATTTCTTTGCTTCATATCATCGTGATGAAGTCGGCATCCTTTCTTCGGGGTCTTCGTCGAACTTATGAAAGGATAAGGGGTAGCTTTGGAAGAACGAACCTCTACAAGGTTGCTTGTCTAGAAGTTAACATGTGGGTAGGTGGCAGAAGTAACTCTCGAAATGAAACTTAAGAAAATATAGAGAGCAAAGTAAGAAGGTACCATGAGAAGTTTCGAACGGGCAGGCAATCATTCGATGCCTAATGAGAAGGTGAAAGGAGTTCACGGAATTAAATATTGTGTCTGATACCAGAATTGATGATCTCTTGGAAGGTGGATCATGAATTACATATGAGGTCGCATGGGAGGAATAACTTTGGGAACAAGGGGGTTGTACAGGAGGGGCAGGTTTCGATCCTATGGAACTGTGGGTTATGGGCCCAACATGTGGGTTAAAAGTAGAAGGAGCGGTGACCTCTTGCACGGTCATGATAACAAGGCATGTTAGAGAATAGCATGTCAGTTATGTCAGCAACAACATCGGTACCAAGAGCGAGGGGCGAAGAGAACTCTTTTCCTGCTCGTTGAAACGAGGCGGACCAATAGGCAAAGTTCTCGTCCATCGGTGGTTACCAGAATGTCATCAATAATAGTAAGATGGTATTACTGACAGAGCTGTATACCGAGGTGTTTACACAAGCAGGGAATAATTACTGCTTATATCATACAGATCACAAGAAGCTTTAAACAAACCGATGGAAAGGAAAAATTGTTTATCAGATTTAAATAGAACAATGGAAAGGAAAATGTGTTTAAACACATATTTCAGGGGTATATCCTTCCCAAGGACAAACAGAGCATGATATCCATGACAAGATATAACGTAGAAAACCCTTTAGAAAAGGGGAGAGAAATTTCATGACATTACCCATTCAACGGTGTTAGGATAATTGATAAAGAGAATTTAACATTGTGCTTCAAATGCTCTTATTGATGATCGGAGTAGCACAGACATGCTTCGAGATAGCATTGACATGGTCTTCAAGCAAGGTCAATCTTTGGATACATGAAGGATTTATCAGGAACAACTGGTAGAATAAGTCGTGCAATTTCCTCATGGAAGAGAGTTTAACCTGGCTAAAAAGGAAAACTATAACAATAGAGCCTCCGGCCAGGTGTGCTAGGCATGACATCACCTTACCGGGTCATATAAAGACCAATGTTATAACTCTTGAAAATATATTCCAACCATCATATATGACCGATATTTAGATCTGATTGGTGTCAGGATACCTCAGACTCAGGATGCCTGAGAAGAAAAAGGTGCGACACAAATTGATGAGATGACATTGTAAGATCCTTGGGAAATGAACTATGGAAGCGAGTTCTGAAACAAGAGTTCATCATTAATCCAAGGAAATGGCAAGGGGGTGGCTGATGGACCCGACGACAATTCATTGAGATTTACAAAAGATGATTTCCACAATTATGTGAACAAGGAGATAACATTAGTCAGATCAAATGATATAATGATGTATGTTCGATGACAACATACACAATTGAACAATGATAGAAAGGTGCACCTGGAAATCTGTACTAAGTAGCACGATCAATGTTCGAATGATGATTCAATAAGAAATAGACTTAGAATGGAGCTATCGATCATCAGCGTCAAAGCAATAGGGTTGCTAGAAGTTTTGAATTTACACATCACTGACCATGTGTCGGTATTCCAGTTAGAAACATCCACGGGGACCAAGAAAAGAATGGTGATGGTAATAAATATCACTTGTATCAAGAATTCTTAAGGGGTGGTGAAATTCTCGTGACATTCTTGACATAAAAGACAGTGGTACCCAAGGTAGAACATAACATAAGCTGGGTAGCAAGGAGCTCCATAACATGATCAAGTTTGGGTCGGAGGGGAGGCAATAATGTTGTCGATTATAACACAGATCATCGAGGGGAAAGGGTGGTATTTCTCATCAAGAATTCAATAGTTATCTTGGAAGAGCTCAGAATGTTGATGATGATCATGACACATTTGTCGAGAGATTTCAAGATGTAATCGATCGGTGATGACATCGAGTCAAATGAATGGTGAAGCGAAAGGTTATTGGAACCAAGGGTATGACACAAACTCCAAACCAAGTTTGATGTTCAATGCGAAATGATATGATGAGGAAGATCGACGTAAGCTTAGCTCATCGTTGAAAATTGTGCTCCGAGAAGAAGGACCAGGTTGCACAGTTAAAATTTAGCACAATAATGATATAGTCGATCAGGCTAGGAATGACTTGAAGGATTATTAAACTCATAAGAAACGAAGATTACATGGAGTTATCGAACCAGAGTGCGGAATCGGTTCAATTACCGGTGTTCTTGAGCAACAAACAACTCAGAACCCATGAAAAATTGGAATCAGTGAGAAATAATAGCTGATGAAGACTCATAAGATGCAACACAGTTCTTAGATATTCTTGAGATACCATAGGGTAATACTCGACGGTAGATCAAAGTAGAGGTTGGACTGGGGTATTGACTTGTAAAAGACAAGTGCTTTAACTTGTCCGAGAAATGGGATCAAAGAGAAAATATGGTCGAAACCACGATTGCATAGGATCAATTCACAGATACCCGATGATATTATATCAACGAAATAGTTATTATTACAAGAAGCTTCTATGGTAGGATCTACATCGTGTCCATGGGCATGAACACAAAGATCAAGGTCGACTCCCACTTCTTCAATGTATAACCTTCCATTTACCTCTCACTTTCGAAGAAGTTGTAGTGTTGAAATTTTATCTAGCAAAATACCAAAAGAGTATGACTCGTGAAAACTCTCAAGTTCACACATACTAAGGAAGGCATAGGTTCAACCCGTCAGGGTATCGTGGAAACATATACCACAAGCTTCAATAGTAAATACCACCAGCTCGAAAACAGAGCATGGTTGAGAAAGTAGAGGATACAATTTACCAAAGGCTTTATATATCCATGGAAAGGCTCACGAGGTTATTTGAATATGAAGGACATTGTCGGATAATAATCCAACAAGAGGTCTGGTGGTCTACAACGGAGCTGATGTGAGTATCGGTAGTCTATCAAAGAAAGAAGGAATGCAAGTGCATCGGATTATAGAAACAACTGACTAACTCAAAGCTCAAATGCAAAGAAATTGTGAATTCCAAGACAAAGGATCAGAAGCAATGCTCTGATTAGGGATGGATAAGTTTAATAGCTTTAGGGGTACAATCGACGGCAATTTGATTGGTCGAGAACCAGCTCCTATTCGAAATGACTTTTGAGCTGGAAGGATGAATTCTAGGATCTGATTGAGGATTGATGGCATTCACAACATATTGAATCAATGGACTGAAGATGATAGTGACAAAGGATGCCAATAGGATTACTACACTTATGGGATTATCCATAATGCAAGCAAGCAAAAATTTCAAGAGCAATAAGCTACTGAGTATTTTCAGAAGTTTGAATAGTATTTCGAAGACCTTTCTGAAACACATGAACAACTGGGAATGAGCGGATAATCGATAAGTGCGAGGAATTTATCCGTAGGGTTATTCATGTGGCAAGGAATTGCAAGGCAGTAGGCACAATTTCAGGATGTCTTGTAATAACAAGACCAACGAGGAATGATTGTAAGAATGGCAAGTGTACGTGGTTATCCATAGGGGTGTATCGTTGGAAGGGAATTGCAATAGAGATGGCACAAAGTCTCGAGAGAACATCGGAGGGTATCTTCGGAATATTCTGGTACAGCAGACGATCATCGTAATAAGGTGCTCTCCGGGTGAAAGTGATCACGAGATCCTAATGTTAGTTTCAGACAAATTCATTAACCCGAATAGAAGAGAGATTAGAGTCCCAGAGTATAGATGAGGAATAAAAGATCCTAATACCACCCAATGGCGACGTGGGCCCATCGGCTGCACAGCCATGTTAGTAAAACAGTTTTCATCGACTAGACTCAACTTCGGCCAAGGAGTGTGGAAGAGGAATTCCTATAGGAAGTCGGCTCTGATATCAACTTGTGACGCCCCCGATTTGACCGTACACTAATCATACATGCAAATGTGTACGACCAAGATCAGGGACTCACGGGAAAATATCACAGCGCAACTCTAGACACAAATAAAAATAATATAAGCTTTATATTACAAGCCAGGGGCCTCGAAGGCTCGAATACAAATGCTCGAAGACACAAGAGTCAGCGGAAGAAATAGCATCTGAGTACAGACATAAGTTAAACAAGTTGCCATAAGATGACTAGCACAAACTAGGATACATATCAAAAGAGGCGCAGGCCTCCTGTCTGGGATCCTCCTAAACTACTCATGGTCGTCGTCAGCGGCCTGCACGTAGTAGTAGGCACCTCTAGTGTAGTAGGAGTCGTCGTTGACGGCGGCGTCTGGCTCCTGGACTCTAGCGTCTGGTTGCAACAACCGGGTATAGAAAGGGGGAAAAGGGGGAGCAAAGCAACCGTGAGTACTCATCCAAAGTACTCGCAAGTAAGGAGCTACACTACATATGTATGCATTGGTATCAAATGGAGAAGGATAGAATATGTGGACTGAACTGAAGAATGCCAGAATAAGAGGGGGATAGCTAGTCCTATCGAAGACTACGCTTCTGGCAGCCTCCCTCTTGAAGCAGTAGAAGAGAGTAGATGGTAAGTTCACCATGTATCATCGCATAGCATAAACCTACCCGGTGATCCTCCCCTCGTCGCCCTGTGAGAGAGCGATCACCGGTTGTATCTGGCACTTGGAAGGGTGTGTTTTATTAAGTATCCGGTTCTAGTTGTCATAAGGTCAACATACAACTCTGAGTCGTCCTTTTATCGAGGGACACGACTATTTGAATAGATCAACTTCCCTGCAGGAGGGCACCACATTTCCCAACACGCTCGATCCCTTTTGTCTAGACACACTTTTCTGGGTCATGCCCGGCCTCGGAAGATCAACAAATCGCAGCCCCACCTAGGCACAACACAGAGGTCAACACACCGGTCTAAATCCTATGGTGCAGGGGTCTAGGCCCATCGCCCATTGCACACCTACATGTTGCGTACGCGGCCGGTGAGCAGACCTAGAAACCTCCATTACAAAGGAAGTTGCGTTACGCGGTCCAACCCGGCGCGCGCTGCTCAGTCGCTGACGTCACGAAGACTTCGGCTGATACCACGACGTCGAGTGCCCATAACTGTTCCCGCGTAGTTGGTTAGTGCGTATAGGCTAGTGGCCAGACTCAGATCAAATACCAAGATCTCGTTAAGCGTGTGATTTTGAAGTAACTGCGAATGCCAACCAGGGCCAGGCCCACCTCTCACCTGGGTGCTCTCAACCTGCCATGTCGCTCCGCCACAAAGTAACAGTCGGGGGTCGTCGGGAACCCAAGCCCACCACTACCTGGATGGAACCACCTGCCCCTTCAGCCCCCACATCGGAATCACTTGCGGGTACTCTACGAGCCGACCCGTCTTTAGTCATCACATGTATCATGTATATGTATATAAGTATATACCCGTGATCAACTCCCTAGTGATCATGGCCCGATAGTATAGCACGGCAGACGGACAAGAATGTAGGGCCACTGATGATAAACTAGCATCCTATAATAAGCATTTAGGAATGCAGGTAAGGTATCAATAACTGTAGCAACAATGACAGGCTATGCAACATAATAGGATTAACGGAAAGCAGTAACATGCTACACTACTCTAATGCAAGCAGTAGAGAGAGGAATATGCGATATCTGGTGATCAAGGGGGGGGGGGCTTGCCTGGTTGCTCTGGCAAGGAGGGGTCATCAACACCGTAGTTGAACTGGGGGTTGCCGGCAGTCTCGGGGTCTACCGGAAAGAAGTAACGCAGGAGAACACAATAAATAACAGAGCAATCAAAGCATCACAAAGTATAACATGGAAATATCGGTGCTAGGGTGACCTAACGCAGTAGTAGGTGATACCGGCAAAGGGGGAAAACACCTGGGAAAGTGTTCCCGGTGTTTGACGTTTTCAGACAGATGAACCGGAGGGGGGAAGTTGCATGCTTGCTATGCTAGGGGTGTGCGGCGGACGAACGGGCTGCGTATCCGTATTCGCTTCGTTGTTCTGAGAAACTTTCATGTACAAAGCTTTTTCATCCGAGATACAGATTATTTATATTAATTTTCAAAGTTTTATTAATATACTGGAATTAAATTAATTCGAAAATTATATATGAAAATGCTAAGTGCACCTAGTAGAGTGTACACAACAGTGCACAGATAGGCTGACATGTGGGGCCAGTGGGGTGCTGAGTCAGCAGGGTCAACAGTCAACATTGACTGGGTTGACTGGCCAAATTTGGGCAGTGGGGCCCAGATGTCATTGGGCCATTTTCCTTAAACATATTGTTTATTTTGTCTAGTTGGTGGTGGGGTCCGTAAGCCATACTCTATGTAGCATTTAAGGTTAGTGCTAATACCTATTTTAGGTTAGTCATTAATTAATACTAATCCTAGTCTAATGGCCGGTCCGTTTGGTAGTGGCTCAAGCCATGCCTTCCGCTGGGCAAACCAGGGGCAGCACGGCACAGAGGCCACCACGGCCATGGCCAGAAGCAGCAGCGAGCATGCAGCGAATAGGCGCAACGGCTGCGATCCGGCACGCGTGGGCTCGTGGCTCGGCGAGCCAGCGCGCAGCCAGCCATGCGCAGGCGCGTAGGGGCGCGGCAAGGGCGTGCGTGGGCGCGGGTGGTAGCTATCGTTCCTTTTTTCCTCTTTATTTCTTGGACGCGTCTAGCTGGCGCCCGGGCGTTTGGGAGGGTTACCGAGCGGCTGACATAAAAGGAAAGACCTGGTTGGGGCGCGTGGTCAAAAAGGAAAGTCTCCAATCCTCCCGCGCGCGAAACATCAACTACCAACCACGGTGCCCGCGTGCGACAGTTGGCCGTGGGGATCACGTGAACCCAACCACCCGCCCCCGCCTTTGTACCTCCACACCCGAATCTCCCCTCTAACTACCCCCACGCCATCTACTTCTTCCCCATGAAAGAAGGATTCGCCATGGTGAAACCTCCATCGCCAGGAAAATCCATGGCGGCTCCAAAAATTAAGAACAGAAGAGGGGAAGAGAGGGAGAAAGGGAAAAAGAACCAGGAAAACATCAAGAAAAAGTCAAACAAAAAGGAGCAAACAAGAAGGACAAACGTACCAGGAGGAGAGAACTCCAGGAGAGAATTCCCCTTCCTCTGCTTTGCTTCCTCCCTTGACATGACTTGCAGACTTGTCTTCTAGCTGGTTTTCTTGAACGAACCTTTGATTCATGAATTTGGTACAGAAATCACATGGATTATGTAGGGGGTTGGCATAGAATCTGTGCAACCAATATGCTGCTTTTGTGCAACCAATCAAGTTACAGCAGCCAATTGTAGCAACACTGTGTGCCAAAAAAAGTAAACAAGTTGGTGCAACTATATACTGCTTTCGTGCAACTAGACAAGTTGCAGCAGCCACCTGTAGGCACACAACGTGCATAAAAGATTGTTCACACCAACATCCGATGAAAATAGATACAAAATAGGCACAAAAGATTGTTCACACCAACATCCAACATATGCCCTGCAGTTGGCACAGTTTGACCTTCAGGTGGCACATTGGCTATTGGGGGTGGCACATCTGGAGTTACAGTTGCCTCACTTGATATTGTACTTGGCAGAGTGATTACTGGAGCTGGCACAGATGAAAGTGTGTTTCCCTCACTAGTTGCGGGCGTTGGCCCATCAGATGATGCATTATGCATGTGTTGACCTGCAGCTGGCTCACTAGGTGTTGGAGTTGCCACAGTAGGTGCTCGGGTTGCCGATTTCCTACATGCAATGCTGACATGTTGAGATGGCACTGAATCAGGATTGGTTGGCACTGAATCAGGATTGGTTGGCACTTTGTACCTCAACAACTGCTGTAGATGAGGAACCGCCTACATCGGGTGTTGTGGCTTTCGCTTTCCGTCTTTGACGCTTTACAAGACGGTATTGATCACCATCATCTCCCTACATACATGACACAAAAGAAAATCAGGAGAAGGATCATAAGAAAACACATAGACAAAAACACCATAAAAATATATTTTATAGCCTATTTACTCATACTGAAAATCAGGGGAAGGATCATAAGAAACCTTTTTATGCCATGTGTGCAAATAGAAGCCTATATTTGTGCCAACTAAAACATGGATCCAAAACCAACTTTTCCTGCTATGTGTGCAACCAAACAGCCAAGACTAGAAAAGAGATGTGCAAACTAATCATGGATTTTAAAAGCCAACTTTTGCTGTAAATGTGTGCAACCAACACACACCGACATGGATGTGTGTTGTCTGTGCAAAAATATACATATATTTGTGCAACTAAACATGAATCCAAAGCCAATTTTTGCTATAAATGTGTGCAACTAAAACATGAATCCAGACTAGAAGAAGCACAAAGAAACAGTAGTACAAAGGAGAGTACAATAGTCTTGTCTCACACAAATAGCAGTAGCGGGAATATGTTCTATAGGGTGTTCTATATACTAAAAGTAAAACATAAAAAATATGAAAATCTATTTCCTGACATCAGAATCTTATTTCTACTTCCCAAATAGTAGTGTACAAGAATTGTAGCTTGAATTATGTGCAGCAAATCTAGATCAGCCTCTTTGGCCAAAAGAACATGTACATCATTGAAAACAAGAAAAAAATGTGAGAAAAAGGAATAAACCAATTACTGGGTTGTATCTGTGCAACCTATTTAGTACAAACCGTGCAAGAGACACAACCGCTCTATGCGACAAAAAGAGCAATAAAGAAAAATGTAAAAAACGAGCGTACAAACAAGTTCCGAAATCTGAATTCCGTCCAATGCACAACTTATTGTTCCACTTCCAAACAGCTTCTGGTAGAGGTGAGACTTTTTTAATGGGCTCAACTAATTGTTCAACGTCACCAACCTCCCAGGTGATGCCCTTGTCCTACCAACTTGTGACTATCGTTCTGTATTATCTCCTTCATTACCCTCACCCCCCCCCCCCCCGCACAATATCCTGAAGGTGAAAAAAGGTGATTAGTTAACATTGCATAAAAAATTTGTTCTGCTTCAGAAATCTGGATTAAAAAGGTTGAGGATGCCAACACAGTATTATGTTTGTTGTGCAACTAGAAATGCTGAGGATGCCAACTAAATAGATACTCTTGTACAACTAGAAATGCTGAGGATGCCAACTAAATAGGTACTCTTGTGTCAACTAGTTAGAAAGTATTGTGCAACTAGAATTGCTGAGGATGCCAACTTATTGCATACTACTGTGCAAGTATAAAGTCTAAGGGTGCCAAAGATACTCTTGGGCAACCCTCAAATTTTTTGGAGATAGGACTAAATTATATACTCTTGTGCAACTAGAAAGGCTGAGGATGTCAACTAGTTGTATACTGTTCCTTGAAACTAGAAATGCTGATGATGCCAACTAAATGGATACTCTTGTGCAACTAGAAATCTTGAGGATACCAAGTCTGAAAATAGTTATTCCGCACTTGCATGACGAGACAACAAATCATCACACCATCACCAAACCAAAAACCGAGTTTATAAAAATGATGTTGATGTTGTTGAAAATACTAGCTGCATTGAGTTCTGCAGAAAAAGTACTAATCACAACTGTATGAAAATCCAGCTTTGCATTGCAGTTCGTGAAGCCATAAAAACTGAATAAAAAAGGCTGACGACGCCAACTTATATTATGTTAGTTGTGCAACTACAAAATGCAGAGGATGTCAACTAGTTAGATGCTATTGTGTAACTAGAAAATGCTCAGGATGCCAACTAATTAAATACTCCTGTGCAACTAGAAAGGCTGAGGGTGCCAAATCATTAGATACTCTTGGGCAACCCTCAAAAATTTGAAGATGGGACTAAAAAATAGTTTTCTTGTGGCTGAGGATGTCAATTAGTAGGATACTGTTTGTGCAAGTAGAAATGCTAAGGACGCCAACTAATTGAATACTCGTGTGCAACTATAAATCTTGAGGATGCCAATTAATTAGATACTCTTGGGAAAAGAACTATTCAGCACTTGCATGACCAAATCAAAAAATTGCACATTCACCTGAGGGTGTCAATGCAGCTACAAAAATACTAGGATGTCAACTAGTTGGATGGTATTGTGCAACTAGAAATACTGAGGATGCCAATTATCAGGTACTCTTGTGCAACTAGAAAAGACTGAGGATGCCAACTCATTTATATACTCTTTAGGACACATCATCATCCTCTCCATCCCTGTCATTATCAGCGCCACGTGGTTGTCACTTAGCCGCCCGTTTTGAATTCCGCCAAGAGGTCCTATTTGGAGAACCCTACATGAATAAAAAATATTGAACTACAAAGAGGGTAAAAGAAAAGAGTATAAATAAATGGCCATAGGATAAAAGAAAAAGAAAATATGAACCTCTGTTTCACTATCAAGCACAATTCCTCTGGTTGCACAGTAATGTATCCCTAGTTGCGCAGGATCCCAGACCCCAGTGAACTAAAATAAAATTAGTTGCCTAGTTTGCTTACAAATTTGGGATAGATTGCACATGAATGCTCCTCAAGTTGCACATAACTGACACCAAAAACTGATATACAGAGAACGAGAATTATTTGGGTAGTTTGCTTACAAATTGGGCTACAAAGATATGATAGATTGCTAAGGAACCCCTAGTTGCAGAGAACTAACATAAAAAAACTGATATTCAGAGAATAAAATTTATTTTGCCTAGTTTGCTTACAAAATTTGGCTACCAGATGTAATAGATTGCATAGGAAGGCATCCTAGTTGCAAAGGGAAGCGCCCCTACTTGCACAGAACTAACAACAAAAAACTGACTTAAAAATTTGGCTAGTGGCTATGATAAATTGCACAGGAACAGGGCCCTAGTTGTAAAAAAACAGACTAACTACACATAGCAATTCCTCCTCTTAAAATCAGCAAAAATCATGCGAAAAGCACCTGGGGCTAATGCTCTACCTTCCCCTAGCAGATCAACTACCAATCCGCCACCATAGCGAAGCTTGCACGCTGCATCCCTGTAGTCCGACCCCAGCCACCATGGATCCGACTACCACGCCCTTGTACTACACAACAAGGCCGGCGGCGGAAACCCCTGCTGCTGACTTCTTCATCCCGTCCACGCTCCTTTTCCACATCCATGACCACGATGCTTGCACGCCACCGCCCCATCCTCCACGCGTGACAACGACAGATCCGGTCACCCGCGCTCTTTCCCCCATCCCAGCCTGTTGGATCGATGGATCCGGAGAGAGACGGTCTCCTACGTGTATGTCCCCTCCCAAGAGCTCTGAGGGCGCCCCCTTAGGAAAGTGGACAGTGGAGGAGGAGACGGCGGCGATGCTTCTCCGGCTCCTCGGCCCCGGCTGATCTGCTCAGCCTGCACCGCCGGATCCGCCGCATCTCCCTCGACCTCCGGGAGCGTCGATGCCGGGAGGAGGAACGGGGCGGTAGCCACATCGCCGGGAGGAGGAGCTCGGCGGAAGGGCGCGTGGCCTGGAGAAGGAGCAGGAGGCGGGCGCGTGGCCTGGAGAAGGGGCAGGAGGCGGCCGGGTCGTAGGGAGGTGAGCAGCAGTGCGGGGCGGCAGGTAGTCGGAGGTGGGACGAATGGATAAGATGCAAGAGGTGGACGAGCGCGTGTGCTGATTTGTCGGTAGCGAGGCCGCTCGGGGCAAAGAAACAGTCTCCCGACAAAATAGCACCCGACTCTCGTGTGCCACACGATTCGCACGGAACGAGCGGTCAAGGCACGGCCACTCGGTTCGACGGAATAGTGCGCGTGCACTTTTAAGATTTCAGGTTATTTCTTTTCTCCTTTTCTCTCTGTTATAATAAAGTCATGCAAGGGCTGTATATATATATATATATATATATATATATATATATATATATATATATATATATCAGAATGACTAATTCACATCTACATGATATTTAAGGATGTCACATCTAAGTGTTTGTACCGTCCGATCTGTCTCTGCTTTATTATTCGTGCACGAGGTGATGCGCTCGCATCGTCGCATTGTCTCGTTTGTCGGGCCGAGTGGGATACAGCGTAGCGGCCTCCGGTTTTTTGTTTGGGCCGGCCTTCGATTTTTGTTTGTTTATTGGGCTTGCTTTAGAATCTGAACAGTCTAACCTGATCTGGAGTCCCGTCCTCACTCTCCTCGCCTCTTTTCCCCTCCTCATCCCTTGTTCTGCCACCACTGTATTCCTTCTGACTCGAATCCAAGGGAGAGACGACCTGATCTGGTGGGCTTGTGGCGACAGAGATGGCAGGGGAATCCAGCGGAGTGAGTGTTCATCCCCTCTTTCTTTTCCTCGCCTTTTTTTTTCCTGTTTTCCCATGCCATCTAGGGGTGTTTGTTTGTTTTGAGGGATGAACATCAAGAACCTGGGGGGGGGGGGGGGGGGGGGAGTGTTTATATGAGTGGCATACATGAGGTGCTTGCTGTTTTTTCGTGATATATTAGATTCGTTTGCATCACACATTTTTTAGAGAGAAAATGAAATGTTTTTAAGTGTGGAATGTCTGAATACATGCCTATATATGCAGCTGATGAATAGTAACTAGCAATCCAACCCGGTTATGTTCATGCCCATGGCTGTAGATTTGTTTTTCTGTGTGAATCTGATTGTAGCAGCGAGCACCCCCAGTTTTGTAACTTGAGTCTGTACATCTAGGGACTTCCAGTTTTTTTTTTTGTGTGAATCTGAATGTAGCAGCGAGCACCCCAGTTTTGTAATCTGAATGTAGCAGCTAGCACCCCATTTTGTAATCTTGAGTTTGTAGCACATACTACATATAGACAGCAGACAGAGTTGCCTGCCATTTTTGTCTGAAATTTAAGAGGCATAATGCGAGTGGATAAACATTTTCAGTGGCATACATTGTAATCCTTCTTTTTTCAGACAGGAATGTCTGAATTTTTGTGTGTGTCTGTTTGTAGGGAGCATGTGTAGTCTTCTTCTGAATACTTCAAACTTCTCAGACTAAGCGAGGTCTTTTTGATTTCTTAAAAGTTGTGGCATATGGCACAACTCCAGAAATTGAAAGTATAGTAGTAGCAGGCCCGAATGTATAGCTTTTGTTTTTCATATTTTTACAGATTTTCTGTTAAAATCTTTTCTTGTTTGAAGATATGTGATTTCAAAATCTAACAAGAGTATTTTCTGATCTATGAGCACTAGAGAAAATTTATGTGATAAGGTAAGTGAAACAGATGGTAACTAGGTGGATAAACTCATCTGGTGCTGAACCTTTTTTGAAATGAACTCTGTTTCAGTTATATCATAGCAACCTGAACTTTCAGTATAGTCTACTCCAGATTCAACTTATTTTATAAGTTTTTTTAGTCTATAAGAATTTTAGATGTCCACTCCTTCCGAGCAGGATGAGAAGTGTACAATGGAGGCGGTCTTAAGTACCTCTGAACACACCTCCTAGTTTGTTTTTGTACGCCCCCTAGTTCGTTTGTGTGTGTTTGTCGGGGTCCCCAGTCCAAACCGACCATCGACTCGCAAATAGGGGGGGTGTGTTTTCTCAGGGCCCCCCAGTTGCAAGCTGACCATCGACTCACAACTAGGAGGTGAGTGTGTTTGTCGGTGCCCCTAGTTGCATGTTGACCATCGACTCGCAACTAGTGTCGGTGCCCTCAATTGCATGTCAACCAACGACTCGCAACTAAGGTTTGCGCGTGTTTTGTCGAGGGTCCGATCCCCAGTTGCATGCCGACCATCGACTCGCAACTAGGGGTGTGTGTGTTTGTCGGGGCACCCAGTTGCAAGCCGACCATCAAGTCACAACTAGGGGTGTGTGTTTGTCAAGGGTTCCCAGTTGCAAGCCGACCATCGACTCGTCACTAGGAGTGTGTGTGTTTGTCGAGAGTCCCCAGTTGCATGTCGATCATTGACTCACAACTAAGGTGCGTGTGCGTGTGCGTGCGTGTGTGTGTGTGTCGAGAGTCCCCAGTTGCAAGCCGAGCATCGACTCGTGACTAGGGGGAGTGTGTTTTTATTTGTTGAGGCTCCCCGGTTGTAAGCCGACTAGCAACTCGCAACTAGGGGCATGTGTGTTTTTCCAGGGGCCCGGTTGCAAGCCGATCATCGACTCGCAACTAAGGGTGTGTCTGTGTTTGTCGAGAGTCCCCAATTGCATGTCGATCATCGACTCACAACTAGGAGTGTGTGTGTTTGTCGAGGGTCCCAGTTGCATCTAGACAATCGACTCGCAACTAGGGGTGTGTGTGTGTATGTGTGTTTATCGTGATCCCCAGTTGCATACCGACCATCGACTCGCAACTAGGGGTGTGTATGTTTTCTTGGGGCCCCTACTTGCAAGCCGACCATCGACTCGCAACTAACGGTGTGAGTTTGTGTGTTGATGGTCCCCAGTTGCATGTCAACCATCAACTCACAATTAGGGGTGTGTGTTTTGTTGAGGGTCCTCAGTTGCATGTCGACCAGTGACTCGCAACTAGGGGTGTGTGTGTTTTTTCGGGGCCCCCGATTGCAAGCCGACCATCGACTCACAACTAGGGTGTGTTTGTTTTTGTTTGTCGAGGGTCCCCAATTGCAAGCCGACCATCGACACGCAAGTAGGGGGGGGGGTGTTTTGTCGAGGGCCCCACTTGTAGACCACCGACTTGCAACTAAGGGTGTGTGTGTGTGTGTGTTTGTCGAGAGTCCCCAGATGCATGTCAACCATCGACTCGCAACTGGGTGTGTGTGTGTTTTTGTTTGTCGAGTGTCCCCAATTGCAAGCTGACCATCGACACGCAACTAGGGTGTGTGTGTGTATGTGTGTTTATCGTGATCCCCAGTTGCATACCGACCATCGACTCGCAACTAGGGGTGTGTATGTTTTCTTGGGGCCCCTACTTGCAAGCCGACCATCGACTCGCAACTAACAGTGTGAGTTTGTGTGTTGATGGTCCCCAGTTGCATGTCAACCATCAACTCACAATTAGGGGTGTGTGTTTTGTTGAGGGTCCTCAGTTGCATGTCGACCAGTGACTCGCAACTAGGGGTGTGTGTGTTTTTTCGGGGCCCCCGATTGCAAGCCGACCATCGACTCACAACTAGGGTGTGTTTGTTTTTGTTTGTCGAGGGTCCCCAATTGCAAGCCGACCATCGACACGCAAGTAGGGGGGGGTGTTTTGTCGAGGGCCCCACTTGTAGACCACCGACTTGCAACTAAGGGTGTGTGTGTGTGTGTGTGTTTGTCGAGAGTCCCCAAATGCATGTCAACCATCGAATCGCAACTGGGTGTGTGTGTGTTTTTGTTTGTCGAGTGTCCCCAATTGCAAGCCGACCATCGACACGCAACTAGGGTGTGTGTGTGTTTTGTCAGGGAGCCCACTTGTAAGCCGGCCACCGACTCGCAACTAAGGGTGTGTGTGTGTGTGTGTTTGTCGAGAGTCCCTGGTTGCATGTCAACCATCGACTCACAACTAGGGGTGTGTGTTTTGTTGAGGGTCCCCAGTTGCACGTTGACTAGTAACTCGCAACTAGGGGCGAGTGTTTTTTCGGGGCCTTTGGTTGCAAGCCGACCATCGATTCACAACTAAGGGTGTGTGTGTGTGTGTGTGTGTGTGTGTGTGTGTTTGTCGAGAGTCCCCAGTTGCAAGCCGAGCATCGAATCACGACTAGGGGGTGTTTGTTTTTGTTTGTCAAGGGTCCCCAATTGCATGTCAACCATTGACTCGCAACTAGGGGAGTGTGTTTTGTCATGGCCCCAGTTGCAAGCCCACCATCGACTCACAACTAAGGGTGTATGTGTGTGTGTGTTTGTCGAGAGTCCCCAGTTGCAAGCCGAGCATCGACTCGTAACTATGGGTGTGTGTGTTTGTCGAGACTCCCTAGTTGCAAGCCGAGCATCGACTCGCAACTAGGTGTGTGTGTGTGTGTGTGTGTTGTGGGTTCCCAATTGCATGCCGAACTTCGACTCGCAACTAGGGATGTGTGTTTTGTCGTGGCCCCCAGTTGCAAACCGATCATCGACTCGCAACTAAGGGTGTGTGTGTGTGTTTGTCGAGAGTCCCAAGTTGTAAGCCGACCATCGACTCGCAACTAGGGGTGTGTGTGTTTGTTGAGAGTCCCAAGTTGCAAGCCGACCATCGACTCATGACTAGGGGTGTGTGTTTTGTTGAGGGTCCCTAGTTGCATGTCGACCAGTGACTCGCAACTCGGGGGGTGTTTTTTTGGGATCCCCTGATTGCAAGCTGACCATCGACTCGCAACTAAGGGTGTGTGTGTGTGTGTGTTTGTCGAGAATCAACAGTTGCAAGCCGAGCATCGAATCACGATTAGGGGGTGTGTGTTTTTGTTTGTCGAGGGACCCTAGTTGCATGTCAACCATTGACTCGCAACTAGGGTGTGTGTGTTTTGTCATGGCCCCCGGTTGCAAGCCCACCATCGACTCGCAACTAAGCGTGTGTGTGTTTCTCGAGAGTCCCCAGTTGCAAGCCGACCATCGACTTGCAACTAAGGGTGTGTGCGTGTTTGTCGAGACTCCCATCGACTTGCAACTAGGGTGTGTGTGTTTTGACGTGGCCCCAGTTGCAAGTTAACCATCGACTCGCAACTAAGGGTGTGTGTGTTTATCGAGGGTCCCTAGTTGCAAGCCGACCACCAGCTCGCAACTAGGGGTGTGTGTTTTGTCAAGGGTCTCCAGTTGCATATCAACCATCGACTCGTAACTAGGCGGGGTGTGTGTTTGTTTAGGGCCCCTAGTTGCAAGCTGATCGTCGACTCGCAACTAGGGGGTATGTGTTTTGTTGTCGCCCCCAGTTTCAAGCTGACCATCGACTCGCAACTAAGGGTATGTGTGTTTTTCGAGGGTCCCCAGTTGCATGTCCACCATCGACTCGCAAGTACGAGTGTGTGTGTTTGTTGAGGGTCCCCACTTGCATGTCGACCATCGACTCGCAACTAGGGTGTGTGTGTGTTTTGTCATGGCCCCCAGTTGCAAGTCCACCATCGACTCGCAACTAAGGGTGTGTGTGTGTGTGTGTGTGTGTGTGTTTGTGTTTGTGTTTCTCGAGACTCCCAAGTTGTAAGCCGAGCATCGACTCGCAACTAGGTGTGTGTGTGTGTTTTGTCGTGGCCCCAATTGCAAGGCAACCATTGACTCACAAAGGGTGTGTGTGTGTTTGTTGAGGGCCCCCATTTACAATTATTCCATTTTTTGATAGTTTTTTTCCTTTTTTGATGTAATAAAGATTTACAAGGTACTTCTTCATGAAACCCCTAAAGAAAAAAGGATTTCTAGTTTGTTTTAATATAACTGCAATTTTGATAGAGACCGAATCTGTTACATACTCAGAATTTGTTCAGTAAGACTGAATTTGTTAGATTCAGAGTATCATAGAATTTCTGAAAATTTAAGAGTGTGGTTATGTGGCAGGGGGTGATTTAGATGTAATTAGTAACATCGTTCTAGGCTTATGTGAAACTTTTGAGCAGGGGAGACCCGGACTTCATGCAGACTGAAATTAATAGTGTGTTGGTTATACAGACTGATATTTTGTTCATTCATACTGAATTTGTGTTCATCTAAGGCTGATTTTTTTTGCTTGATTGAGGTTGTAATTCTCCCCCTAGTCAGTTTGAAATTCTCAGTGGTCAGTCACATACTTTTGTTTTTCCAGAAATGAATTTTGTTGTGATTCAGACATGGAACCCTAGCAGTCATACAACTCCGATTCTAGGGGATTCTATATACTTTTTCCTCTTGTTTTCATTTCTGATTCTAGACATTCAATTTTTTCCCATTGGTTGGTTCCTCCTAATATGTCTAATAATGTACGTGCTTGTCACAATACGATTACAACAATTTTTCCGTGCTCAGTTCATACTTGACTATTCTTCAAAATTCTTTGTTTATCTATTCTTGTTTCTTTTTACAGGGGGAGTGTAAGCAGAGATACCAACCATCAAAATTCAGAGAGCAATATCATCATTGAAGACCTGGACCAAACTTTTCATGGCAATGTTTCTGAAGTTGAGGCCTCTAATATTGATTTAACAGAAACGGATGCATCAGATGGCATGTTGCTTGATGGTATCAGAAAATGGTAAATCATTTTTCACCGCACCAAACTTTTTTGTGTTTTCGTGCTTCTTTTTTGCCTTCATAAGTTCAGTCTTGTTTGAATATAATCTGTTCTATAAGAGCCTAATTTTCTTTTTTGTTATTTTGGTTTTTTTGTATGCAGCTGCAAAAGAGTGATGAGAGTAAACATGGGAGGAATGTTTTGAAGGAGCAAAGCAGGAAGGTAAATTGTTTTTTATTTCAATTAACATCTTTTACCTACCACGCCATCGGTTTTTTATTATAAGTAGTGTGTTATCATGCCAAGTACTTTTTTGTTTGATAGAGCTGAGTTACTAATTTTAATTTGTCTTTTTTGCTTGATTATCAGATGGGAACAACCCAAGAATGTTTGAATAAAGGAAGAGCAAGTGCGTATATCAGATTTAGCATAGGGTGTTCTTCCAAGATAGTCGACAGTGTTTGCAAAAGCAATTACAGAATGGAGCTTGTGAAGAACTCTGGATTCGGATACATGCTTGTGAAGAACTCTGGATTCAAGCAATTTTGCCAAGGCCTACATCTGGTCCCAAGCTTTTTTTTTACAACAAACAAACAAATTAAGCCCACAAACACAAGGCCTAGGCTCAGGAAACTTGCCGAGAGTGTGGGGTGGTGGAGGGGGAGAGGGACGGCCCAGCCCTGGAAGCGTCCAACAAAAAAGGATGAGCAACGACAAACAATCGAACGACTGGGTGACAAACAATCGAAAGACAGAACAAGAACAGAGACGATCGGGAGGCTACAAACAGGATGATGTCATGTTAGATTGTGATATAATTATGTCACCTCTAGATGTGTCCTAGATGGACCCTATATATATAGCACAAGCAACCCATCTAAAGACCTCGCAAACCTGTATTAGTTCTGGACTCCAAATCCTACACGGACTAATACTCCTACACCTAATTACAAGTACTACTAGGACACGTGCAAACTAGCCTACCATCCGGACTCAACCAGCCAAAGCTAACACAACACGGCTTCCTAACGTACCTGATACTAGGAAACTTTAAACCAATTCATATTATGATTTCCTATCTTTACTCTAACACGTATCTCTACTATAACATGTTTGGATTACTCTAACATTCACCCCCTAATTTAAACATTCGACTTTTTACACAACGAGATACACAGACGACCGCCTGTTCATCTTATCACGTCGATTGTCTCCGGTGACACAATTTACCAGACCACAACTTCTTTCTTCTTGTGACGATGGCCATCACCTCATCATCACCGCAACTTTGTTTGCATATCAACTTATAAACTTTAACCAACGATTACCCGGACTACCAGCCACGCTGCCGCATCTTAGCGTGCTACATGCAGACTAAATGCATAGCCTCATGCAGGAACTCAACTTAACCGGTGCGCGTCCATCTTCACGTTGATCTTCGTCTTCTCATCGGTTGCTTGTGCATGGGGAGACACATTTTTCACCCGCCACATCTTTTTTCTTCTCAGTGTCACCGATGCCACATCTTATCAAACGACACCTCATATCCAGCGGCAACACAACTTGCCATATACGTGCAACTCATCTTCATCGTATATGAACTCGCTGAAACTCCGCAACCACGAACGGAAACACAAGGCATGCATTCCTTTTTCCACCCGTTGTCGCTTGCAATTCTCCCCGCCAGTGACGCATCTCAACTGCAGCAGAAGATTCACACATCTGAGCTCTTGGACGCACCTTACAAGAACTCATGTGCACACCTTGACGATAGCTCGTAACTTTGCCGCCTCTTCCTCGCCCCCCCCCCCCCCCCCCCCGAACGACGATCTTGACGAGATCTTCTAGCACCGCACCTCAGCACTACCGCTCCCGTCAACCTCCTCCAGGTCGTTTTGTCGAACCACAATCACCCGTCGCCTCGGTTGCGATAGCATCCTCGCCGCCTTCTTGTCGCCGCTCCGCCGAACGACAAGTGCCCGATCCTCCTTATCGCCGCTCCGCCGAACGACAACTGCCCGATCCTCCTTGTCGCCGCTCGAACGACAATTGCCTGCTCTAATACCAATTGTTGGAAATTCATTCTCAGGACCGATCACATAAAATTGCACAAACACACGCGCACACAAAACTGATAGCCAAGGGCTCGTATCGTGCCCTTTTTCCTTTTTATTTCTTTTCTCCTTTTCTCTCTGTTATAATAAACTCATGCAAGGCTGTGCATATACATACATATACATACATATACATACATATATATATATACATACATATATATATATATATATATATATATATATATATATATATATATATATATATATATATATATATATATATATATATATATATATATAGCACAAGCAGGAGCAGCCCACCTAAAGACCTCGCAAACCTGTATTAGTTCTGGACTCCAAACCCTACACGGACTAATACTCCTACACCTAATTACAAGCACTACTAGGACACGTGCAAGCTAGCCTACCATCCGGAATCAACCAGCCAAAGCTAACACAACACGGCTTCCTAACGTACCTGATACTAGGAAACTTTAAACCGACTCATATTATGATTTCCTATCTCTACCATAACATGTTTGGATTACTCTAACAGTAGCGGCGAGCTAGCGCGGGGGCGCATGCGGCAGCAGCCACGGGCGGCAATGGAAGTAGCGGCCGGCAGCAGTAGTGAGCAGCAGAGCAGCTACGGTAAGCAGCAGTATAGCGGCGGCATCAACAGAGCAGAAGCAACGAGGAAAGGAACAGCGGGCACATGTGTACGCGAAAGCAGAGATCCGGCCACAGTGAACAACGGCGTAAACGACACGGATCGAAGGGGGGAAAGGGGGAACGGAACGAGGAGCTCACCACGAGCTCTATGGCACGGTCGGGGAGGCCGGAGGTGGACCGGAACTGCGGCAACGACGACGAATGTCGGTGATGTACGCGACGGAGATGAGCTCGATGGCGAGAGTACGAGCTGTCCCGGGCTCCCGGCTCGTTTCAAAGCACGTGGGTGAAGGAGTCGACGGTGTGGAAGCCCCTGAACTTGATCTCAGGCGACGAGAAGGCCGGTCGCTGAGACTATGATGACGGCCATGGCGAGCGCCGTTCGGATGCGTGCCGCAGAGAAGAAAACGGCGCGAGGGATGAGCAGGGAGAGGGTTAGGTTTGCTGGGGCGTTGAGGGGAGACTTATATATCACCAGGGGGAGCGGCGGATGGCCGGCACGTGGCCATCCGTGGCCACAGACGCTGCGCGCGTGTCCACCCAGCCTCTGATGAACAGAGGTAGGGGATGAGCGTTGTTGGGCTGGGCCGGCTCCTGTAGCAGCAGGCTGCAAGTGCATAGTAGGGTTTAGTTTTTATTCATTTTCTTTTAATTGTGCTTTCTTTTATTTCCTACTGTTTTATACTAATTTGAGCCAACAAATGGATTTTGTTAATTGTGAAACTTAGCACAATAATATTAGGTGTTATTTGGAGTTCGTATAAAAAGTTGCAAATTACTTCAAAAAATTGTAAATTTATTTAATTTGAGATGGTTCCATGAAAAGCTTTTTGGGTCAGTTAAAAAGAGCTTACGGGCACTTTAACATTATGAATAATATTTATTCTTTCATGAAAAATTGTTAGTGAATATTTTCAACCCATGGAATATTTTTATTTTACCTTTCGAAAATTTTAATTGTTTGACTTGTTTTTTTTGGAATCTGAATTTGAATCAGTTTTGGATCAAAGTGAGGTTTAGCAACATTAATCGGATGACAATGCATCATTAGCAGCGGGTTACTGTAGCTTAACTATTCGGGCGTCACAAACAATACATCATTCCCTTTGTCATCGATATGTTACTTGCCCGAGATTCGATTGTCGGTATCTACATACCTAGTTCAATCTTGTTACGGGCAAGTCTCTTTACTTGTTCCGTAATATATCATCTTGTGACTAACTCCTTAGTCGTTTGCTTGCAAGCTTATGATGTGTATTACCGAGAGGGCCCAGAGATACCTCTCCGATATTTGAAGTGATAAATCATAATCTTGATCTATGCCAACTCAACAAACACCTTCAGAGATACCCGTAGAGCATCTTTATAATCACCCAGTTATATTGTGACGTTTGATAACACATAAGGCATTCCTCCGGTATCCGGGAGTTGCATAATCTCATAGTCGAAGGAATATGTATTTGACATGAAGAAAGCAATAGCAATAAAACTGAATGATCATTATGCTAAGCTAACGGATGGGTCTTGTCCATCACATCATTCTCCTAATGTTGTGATCCCGTTATCAAATGACAACTCATGTCCATGGTTAGGAAACCTTAATCATCTTTGATCAACGAGCTAGTCCAGTAGAGGCTCACTAAGGACCTGGTATTTGTTTATGTATTCACACATATATTTAAGTTTCTGATTAATACAATTCTAGCATGAATAATAAACCTTTACCGTGATTTAGGAAATATAATAATAACTATTTTATTATTGCCTCTAGGGCATATTTCCATCACGATTCTGACCTCCCCTGCTCCTATATATAAAAGGTACCCAGAGGAGCTCCCCGACGCCACTCACTTGCCCATCCAAAAAACCCTCTCTGAAACTCCCTCCTCTGCGGCCGCTGTCCGTGGACGTTTTCGACGCCGTCGAGGTGAGCTAGACCAGATCCCTTCTCTATTCTTCGTATCTTTACGCTTCGCATCTCCCTGACATGTCCTCCCTTCCATTTTTCTAGCCCGAGCGTGTTCCCCACGGCACACGCAACCGGCCAGAGTTCGCTGCAACTCCGGCGGCCTTCCATCTCCACCACAGAATGAGGTCGAGGCTGGAACCTTGTCAAACGGACTTCCCTCGACCTCCTCTTTGCCCATTTTTTTACGTCGGTGACTTTTCTTCTCCAAATTCGGCAAAACTCCGGTGAACTCTCTCTCTCCCTAATGTACAACACCTATTTTTTCTGTTAAAAATGAAGAGTTATTAGCCTATCAGAACGCGACACATGGCAGCCAATATTAAATCCCGTAATCATTTTCAGAAAAATGTCCAAACTTCAAAAATTCATATCTCCTAAACCGCATGTCTGAATTGGATAATTTTTATATCTCCGGATTTGCTGGAACATATAGTTTCTTATGGAACTAGAATATTTCACTTTTGAGCAAATTCAAATTTAGTTCTGATTTAAACAAGAAATTGAGTAAATTTTCTATATCTTTTAATCTAGAAATCACATGGAAATGTTCCAATTACCAAAGTTGGTCCCTAGAACCATACCCTTCTGTTAGAACTCAATTCTTAATTTTTCAACAATGTTTGGTTCCTATTTTGACCAGTACACCTAAATTTGACCTCCTTTAGTCATAATTTAACCACTTGATCCAATTACATTTAATTATTATATAAATCTTCTTAGAAGATCCCTAGAAAACCTCTCTGTTCATATGTTGCTGGCATAAAAAATGGGAGATAGTAAATTATTAATTTCAATTCCCTAAATTCATACGGCTTTCAGTTCCCATAGTCGACCATAAGTCTAATATTCTAAATATTTTCTTTATGGAAATTTTGTTATCAAACCTTGTCTCTCAATCACTATGTATTGACACCATGATATTCACTTAACCAATTTGATCCACCCTAGAATAAAATATATGCCTATTCCCATCCAAATAAACTCGATCTTATCTCAATCATAACCATGACTCTATAATTATCATAAGGATGTACTTATATTGTTAATTTGCATCTTTTTGTTGGATCTTCATTTTGAGTTGTTGTGTGTTGAAGTAATTTTATTTTATCGTTAGATAAATCGTAAAGTGAAGGAGTGATGATAATAAATAGGGAATCAACTTCAAGATTTAGGCAAGTTGAATCATGCTTTCACCTATATTTTCATATTATGCATATCTCTTTAAATTTTATTATTATGCATGTTTTACTACAAAGTTTTGCAAATTATTATTGCTAGCTAAAGCCCTAGGGACTTGTAGATATGCTTAGCCATGCTTACAAAGAAAAGGGTTGGGAATCAAGCAAGTTTTAAACGATTAAACTTGCCCTCTTTTGGGGCAACATTTTGTGAAAACTTTTCAAAAATAAAACTATATACTCATTCACTTCTACTCCTAGGGCGGAATGGTATTGATGAGAGCGTCCACAAGTGATTGCGCCCAACTGGGGTCTTGCACACAGGTTTTTGGCGGGGACCGTCCTCTAGGGGATTGAGATCTTTCAAGTACAGTTGGATGTAGCTTCCAGTACAATCACATGCTAGTACTATGGGCTCTATCTTAGCTTAGTACTAACGGGAAATACTACCCCGGGACAGCCATCGGAGAGAGGCCTTCGTGTCGAAGTTGCGGGCGGCTTGGTCGGTATAGGGAGCTATTACGGAAAGGATTCATCACAATCTTCTCCTAATCATCCACCCAAGTGTGTAACGATAAATGGGGTTGATTGTGTTGTGTGGAGAACGTGTATGACCTCTGCATAGGGTTAAACCTGATCAATTAGTCATGCCCCCGGTTATGGGAAATTTTGAGCAACTAAAGACTTGGACTGGAGAAGAATATCCCCTTTTTTATAAAGTCTATTTTAAGGGTTAAAGTTGAGGAATGAGCCTACTGAATGTGTTTCACTTCAACCTTATGTATGTTTTATACTAATTTGGAGAATTATCACTGGTGTATATTCAAGTGTCGTACTCCTGCCTTTTATACTAAAAACTATTTTTTGTTTCAAAAGAAGTTTACAAAACTTAGTATAGGAGAAAATTGGTTTATGCAAAGGAAATCTCCACCAATACTTACCCTGCATATAAATTCTGTTAAACTTTCCTTTGCAACTTGTGAGTACATTCCACCTACTCATCTGCACCTATCATGTGCAGATCTCGATAGATTAAGAGACGATAGGGTTATGGTCTACACTCAATGAGCTCCGTGGCATTGATGGTGACCTAACTTAGTGACTGCTATTTTATGTGCCAGCATTGAGCTATGCCAATGGTATTTATTTGCTTAACTCTGGATCTATTGTTGTAGTAAAATGATGTATGTCTTACTGATATTCATTCTTTTTTAATTTGTATGCTAGCTATGATCCAGGGATAGCACTGTAAGCATAGACACTTGGTTTTTATAAAATCCTGGCCGTGACAACTATAATCACACATAAGAAACCACTCAAAGATTCAAAAAGAATGCAAATAAAAAACTTATGAAAAACTCCAAAAGGTCCAAATAAAGTTTCTGGACAGAAACATATTTTTGACAGTCGTAAAATTATGTGACTTTGTTTTAAAAAACTATATGTCAAGAGCTTTAACTAGCAAAAAGAATCAACTAAAACAGAGTTCTGAAATTAAAGTTATGACCTAATCAAGTTTAAATTTGAATCTGTTTAAATTCAAATTTTAATGTTTCAAAAATATTTTTAGTTGGGTTTATTGGATATATGGTATCGAGACGAAGAAATTGGCGTTGGTTTCACTCAATTTGGATAACCCGTTGAAAAATTATTAACGTTCGAGTATCGGTGCAAACACTACAAACTTTTGTCTATTCAGTGACAAAAACCCTGACGGAGAAATAGAAAATGTCCCCTGAAACCATTTTCAATGAGGGCCCACTGTCACTAGATGTTTCCTCCTGGGGCAGCCCCTAGGCAACTTTGGTGACGTTGTGGCCTGATTTTCAAGGACGAGTTTGGGCGTCACTACGCATGTCCATTTTCTGGGACGGTTCGTAGTGTCACATAAAATGTTTAGTGTGACAAAAAATGGCCAGCTGGTTATAAAAATGATTTAATAAATGGCCAGTAGAATGTAGTACCTTATAATTTTTGCCGTGACAGAGTTTATAACATATTAGAATCAAATTTTCAGGGTACTAGTTGAGATGTTCGACGTGTTGGGAAAGGAAAAAAATGGCGGAGTGGGCTTGAAATCAAAGTTTTTGGTTTATCTAATGGATATTCATTGAGTTGCTCATAATGAAATCTATTACATTCTTTCCGTTTATGCTATCATTTTACGGAACTATGAGATGCCATACTAATTCTTAAATAAAACACAAACAAGAAAATATAATCATAGATAATAATATAGCATTACAAGTTCAGGAATGGAACGAGCATTTGGTACATCGGCAACGTCATTCCCAAAAGTATCACACATCACGAGTAGGAGTGTTCGAGCATCAACAACATAGAACTACTCATCAAAAGATTACACAGATTACCCGTCATGAGTTTGACAAAGAGGATAACCACATCACCTCTTTGGTGGATCACGAAGAACAACGTGTCTCTAACTGCCAATTTCGACAAGGAAAGCAAATCCTTCCAGCCATCCATTACGATGAGGCGTCCATCTTTTTCTGACGCCAAGTATAACGACCATTCTTAGCCTCAGGAAATATAATAATTCTCATTTCACCATGTCGATCCATCTGATCAGGAAGAACACGACTAGGGAGTCTCGTTTGCATGAACACAATTATTACATGGTATGATAGCATATTTTAAATAACAAATGTTGTACAATGAATGCTAAAACAATTAAACATATTACCAATCGGTCAAAGTGTGAAGTAGTACCTTGTACGGTCCAGAACTTGCTTCATGTGCGTACGATCACACAAACCATTCAACATTCTCAGCAAAATTGACGGCGTACCGCATGTCTTTCCACGTACATGTGGGTCCAGCAGTAAGTTCCATGTTGTCAACTATCACTCTTTCTTCTACTGATATCACTTAGTAAGCTGAGTAGATATACATAAACAAGAATGAGAACATGTCTAGATATTTATATTTATGACTATTAAGAACATGCAAGTAACCGCAAGTCCACCTAAGCAAGGTATGTATGTCTGAGAAAACTTACAAGGATGAACCGTTGGAACATTGTCCAATTCCACATCAGTTTGATGTCCATGTGTGCTAATATCGAAGTACAACTACATACTAACTTGGATTCTGTATACTTTGGCAAATTCTCTCCAAGTTGGTCCAATTAAAAACATTTCCTTTCAAAGTTTTGGAGACAACAATAGAAAAGAAAGCCATGCATTATTTTAAGCAGAGGAGTGTTGAAATGAATAAACGCCCAGCCTTATCAGATCTTTTTTTCTTGCAAAGCAGGGGATGAACTGTGCACAAATGGAATGATTGGAATAGTTAAGCTTGCAAGTCATAAATAAGTACATATACCAATTGTCTATTAAGTACATATACCAAGTCATAAATAGTTAAGCTTGCAAGTCCACCTTTAACATGTAACTAGGCTCTTTGATATTTTTTTGCCCCAATTTGCAAGTCCACCCTTTGACCCACAACTGAGCTCGACTTTTCATTCGCCTCGGTTTAAAGTCCATCATTGACTCGCAAATAGTGGTGACTTTCTCCCAGTTGCAAGTCAACCATCGATTTGAACCGACCCGACTCCTTTTATGTCCCAGTTGCTAGTCCACTGTCGACATGCAACTGGACCCTTAATACTTTTGCCCATTTTGCCTTAGTTGCAAGTCCATCATTTAACTCGTAAATAGCAAATGGCCCCAACTCCTTTTTGTGTGAGTTGCAAATCCATCAACGACATGCAACTATGCCTTGGCCCCTTTTTAGCTCAGTTCCACCGTTGATTCGCAAGTTGATCTGACTTTTTTCTGCCTCAGTTCCAACTCGACCATCGACTCGCAAATAGGGATTTTGTTTGCTTTTTTCTTGTAGGTTTGATTCACAAGCAACGGAACACTGCCATACCTTTTTAGTAGGGTTTTTTTTTCGAAAAAGGCTGGTGTCATTTTTTGGAGAGCTCGCTGTTAATGTCTATTGGCTTCAAAGACCAGACTTTACTAAGTGAGGTTACTCACGGGGTGACTGTTTTGTGGCCCATTAACCTTCCTACCCTTTTCATGTTTCGTACATTGTATTCCTGTTTCTAGCTTGCGTTTTCCTTCATTCTCCTGACTGCTTCTAGCTGACTATTTTAGTTTTATTTTGTTTATTTACTGTTTCATTCATGTGTTCATTGTTTGGGCGTCCATTTTTCAAGAACGAAAATGCTGACATTTAAAAGGTAAATACCAGATGAAAAAACTGGAAGATACATGTTGCTGTCACATTTTGACTAATTGATTGTTTAGCAAAATGAACATAAAATGCATTTAATTATTGCTGGAAATATGTTCAACGTATATTACAAAAACAATTCAACATACATTTAAAAAATGTTCATCTAGTTTTAGAAATTGTTCACTGTGTTATGAAAAATATATTCGCCATATATAAAAGATGTTCACCGCATAATTAAAATTCGCATCATATATTAAAAAAATGTTCAGTGGATTTTTTAAAAATAATATTCACCATGTTTGAGAAATTTCTGGTCGTATATATATTTAAAACGTTAATGTAAAAATAGTAGATTTATATAGGAAAAAATAAAAATAAAAATAATGACATAGGTAAAAAATAGAATTAAAACAGGAAAGAACATAAATAACCAAAAGGTGGAGAAGTAAAGAGAAGCGGGTTGGGCCAAAATATGCACTTCAAAAACAAGGAAGCGATCAATGTTGTAAAAGAGAAAACATGTGATGTTGCAGGCCGAAAAAGAAGAGAAAACCACAAAGCCCAACCAATCTAGAAAATTTGTAGACAACACAACCAGCCCGATTATTAGTATGACAAAAGCTCGATGGGGACCTCCTTTTCAGCGACCCGCGTGGCATGAAGACGCGGAACACGCACCTCCCACTCCCCCCGTGCATGCCCGTTTGGGCCAACAAAATCGTCGAATTTCATATAGAAAGAAAAGTAACCACTTCTATTCTCTTAGCACATGTACCCCTGTTTTTCTCATTTCATAACTCTTTTTTATGATTTTTTATCCTGTAAAATAATTTGGGATTCCAAAAGGTTCCATTTTTAAAAAATGTAAATTTTGAAAAATGGTCAAGAAATAATATAATGTTCATGAATTCATAAAATTGTTCCGGAAATCACTAAGTCTTTGCAGATTCCAAAAAGGTTGGCATATTAAAATAATATTTCTGTTTTCAGAAAAATGTTTGGGACTTTGTACAAAATGTTTAAAAAATTCAAAAAATGATTACGAATTTCAAAAATTGTTCCCAAATTAGAAAAGAAAACATTAGTTCATTTGTTTTCAAAAAATGAGCATGCATTTCAAAAAATGTTTATCAAATCCAGAAATTTCCATCAATTCCAAATTTTTTTGCAAAAGTTTGGAAATTTTTCTCTGATTAACAAAAAATTTCATTGCTTTTATAAAATCTACACAATTGAATAAATGTTTGGGAATTCAAAAATGTTCACGGATTTGGAAAATATTCAAAATTAAAAAAATATTTGTGAATCTGAAAAATGTTCATCAATTTGAGAGATATTTGTAAAACGAAGAAAAATAAAATATAAAATAAAGAAAAAAGGAAAAAAGAAAATTAGAAAAAAAATAAAGAGAGAAAAAGGAAAATGAAAAACCGGTTCAGGGAAGGTTCCCAAAACTATTGGGGAAGAAATCCAAAAATTGGCCGGTCTGTGTGGAGCACTGCATGCGCGAGGAGGTATGCGCTAGGTCGTTATTGAACAACCTACGCGCCAAATAGGACTGTAAAAACAAGGGTGTAGGGAACATAACCTAAACATCATGTAAGTAGTCCATACAAGTTCATCGGCTACTAGGACCTGAAGATTCTACCTAGGTCCTGCTGTCGGAGTAACACAAAATAAGTGCCCGAACTGATTAACGTAAACGAGCGGTTCGAGAGGCGTGACACGGATTTTGGTTGAGTGTGTTTCTTCTTGCTTGACCCGTATCGACACATTATTGAATTCGCTGCCGCTCGGCTTGCCGGCCTCCGCATGGTAGTACGTGACCATGCTGCCGTGCATCCACAGATAGCCGCCGCCTCCAAGCGTCGGGCCGTGGACCAACGAATCCGCCGACGGCGCGAACTGCGTGATGGTCGTCATGCCAGGCCTACAGGTCTTCCACTCAGCTGGGCCGTCGTAGTCGATCATCGGCTTCAGCTCACACATCTCCTGAAACGCCCGAGCGCGATCCTCCATGCTTGGCTCCGGCGGCGGCGGCGCGCCGGATGCCCCCGCAGGAGCCGACACCTGATTGGTTAAATCACAAACCAAGTTAGCCCATATTTGATTAACAGGTTTACCTAGCCAAGCACGTAAAGTTTGAGATTTTGCGGATGGAGACCTTGATTATTTTGTAGGGGATGAAATGGCATCCGGCGGCCAAGTCTAGAGACGGGACCGCCGTGCACGGTCCGATCGCCTCCTTGGCGGGCTCCTGCAGCGCGCGCGCGGCGCCGGCTTCGGTCTCGAAGACGACCACCGCCCTCATCAGGAGGATGCAGATCGCGACTGCCTCGACGCCGTCGAACGCGGCGCGCACGTCCTCGGGGCCTTTCAACGAGCGGAGGTGGACCAGGACGAGGCGGCGGTGGAGGTCGGGGGTGTCGCCGGACCCGGAGAGCTGGTTCGCGACCGGGGCGAGGAGGCTGCGTGCCACGCTTGCCGTGGCGGCGTCGTCGCCGTAGACGCGGCGAATCATTATCACGTCCCTTCGAACCGGGATCTCCATGCTAATCAGGTTAATTTGCTGTTTGGTTGTTGCTGATCTGAATCTAAGAACTAAGATCTGGGTGCTTCTTCTCCTCTGATCTGAAATAGTATATGTAGGGGAGTTGTGGCCGGGTCCAACTTTTATGTCGGTTTCGGGTCCAATTAAGACTAAACAAACCGAGAGATTATAGCTAAGGCAAACAGACAAAGGCGATTACTAACGAGTCATCCGATGAAATCAATCCGGTCGCCAGCCGTCCGATCCATTCTTTCTCGCGTCGCATCCAATCAGCCCCTCTGCTTTTTTAAAAAAAACTGTCAATCTATTCATCTTCAATCATGACAGTACAACAAACATTAAAAATAATGAAAATTACAATCATATCCATATACCACCTAGCGATAACTACAAGCACTGAAGCAAGCCGAAGGCGCGCCGCTGTCATCGTCCCTCCCTTATCGAAGACGGGCACAAGTTGTTGTAGTAGACAGACAAGAAGTCGTCGTGCTAAGACCTCATAGGACCAACGCGCCAGATCAGCAACCGCCGCTGATGAAGAGAAGTTTAGATCGGAAGGATCCAACCCGAAGACACGTGAACAAAGACGAACAATGACCGGATCCGAGCGGATCCACCAAAGACAACCACCGACCGAATCCTATGAGATCCACCGGAGACACACCTCCACACGCCCTCCGACGATGCTAGACACACCATCGGGACAGGGGCTAGACGGGGAGAACCTTATTCCATCTTCAAGAAGCCGCCACCGTCTTGTCTTCTTGAGTAGGACACAAGCCCTAACAAAACTTGAAGAAGCACCTGAAAATGGAGCCCTCCCGCCAGCAAGGGCCGGGATCCACCCCGCACCCATGGCCCTAAGGCCACAGGAGACGTGGGAGATCGGCGGCGCTGCCGACGGGAGGCAAAAACCCTAGCGGCCTTTCCTTGGAGGAGAGACTAAGGGAGGAGATAAGTCACACACTACCGTGTATCAGCCCCTCTGCTTTGATCTAGCAGCACCGCAAGTTGCCGGCGAACGCCCGTCGCAACACCGGAGAGCCGCCACGACGAGAGCTTTATAGCAACATGATAGGTGCAAACACGTTGAACGAGCTCATGCCCAAGGGTGCTCCGATCTTCACGTCGTAGGATCGAATCGGGAGGGATAACTAGCTGTAAGCATCTAGGATAACTAGATTTATACCTCCCAAGGTTGGATGCAGCCGGTACGTTGGGATGGTTGACTCGAGCTACAAGAACTCCAACCCGTTGTCCGAACAATTGCAGAACCACAAACCGGTACTAACCCACACAAAAATGCCCGGACCGTAGAGCATGAATTACGGGAAACCAGAGGTTCCTTCTCGCTGAACGAAATATGCCCTAGAGTCAATAATAAAGTTATTATTTATATTTCCTTATATCATGATAAATATTTATTATTCATGCTAGAATTGTATTAACCGGAAACTTAGTACATGTGTGAATACATAGACAAACAGAGTGTTCCTAGTATGCCTCTACTAGACTAGCTCGTTAATCAAAGACGGTTAAGTTTCCTGACCATAGACATGTGTTGTCATTTGATAAACGAGATCACATCATTAGATAATGATGTGATGGACAAGACCCATCCATTAGCTTAGCACTATGATTGTTTAGTTTATTGCTATTGCTTTCTTCATGACTTATACATGTTCCTATGACTATGAGATTACACAACTCCCGAATACCAAAGGAACACTTAGTGTGCTATCAAATGTCACAACGTAACTGGATGATTATAAAGATGCTCTACAGGTGTTTCCGATGGTGTTTATTGAGTTGGCATGGATCGAGATTAGGATTTGTCACTCCGTGTATCGGAGAGGTATCTCTGGGCCCTCTCGGTAATGCACATCACTATAAGCCTTGCAAGCAATGTGACTAATGAGTTAGTTATGGGATGATGCATTACGGAACGAGTACAGAGACTTGCCGATGACGAGATTGAACAAGATATGATGATACCGATGATCGAATGTCGGGAAAGTAACATGCCGATGACAAAGGGAACAATGTATGTTGTTATGTGGTTTGACCGATAAAGATCTTCGTAGAATATGTAGGAGCCAATATGAGCATCCAGGTTCCGCTATTGGTTATTGAACGGAGATGTGTCTCGGTCATGTCTACATAGTTCTCGAACCCGTAGGGTCCGCACGCTTAACGCTCGATGACGATTTGTATTATGAGTTATGTGATTTGATGAACCAAAGTTTGTTCGGAGTCTTGGATGAGATCACGGACATGACAAGGAGTCTTGAAATGGTCGAGACTTAAAGATTGATATATTGGAAGGCTATATTCAGACATCGGAATGGTTCCGGAGAAGTTCCGATATTTTCCGGGGTACCGAGAGGTTACCGGAACCTCCCGGGGAGTTGATGGACCTTAGTGGGAAGGAGAGGCAGCAGCCAGGAGGTGGCGCCCCCCCCAAGCCAAGTCCGAATTGGACAAGGGGTTGGGGCATGCCCCCTCTCCCTTCCTTCCCCCTTCTCCTTTAGGTGGAAACCTACTAGGACTTGGAGTCCTAGTAGGATTCCCCTTCTCCAGGCGCGCCTAGCTTGGCCGGCCAGTCTCCCCCTCCCTCCTTTATATACCGGGGCAGGGGGCACCCTAGAAGACACAAGTTAATCTTTTAGCTGTGTGCGGTACCCCCTCCACAGTTACACACCTCAGTCATATTGTTGTAGTGTTTAGGCAAATCCCTACATCAGTAACTTCATCATCACCGTCACCACGCCGTCGTGCTGGCGGAACTCTGTCTCGGCCTCAACTGGATCAAGAGTTCGAGGGACGTCATCGAGCTGAACGTGTGCTGATCACGGAGGTGCCGGTCGTTCGGTACTTGGATCGGTTGGATCGTGAAGACGTTCGACTACATCAACCGCGTTACTAAACGCTTCCGCTCTCGGTCTACGAGGGTACATAGACACACTCTCCCGTCTCGTTGCTATGCATCTCCTAGATAGATCTTGCGTGATTGTAGGCAAAACAATTGAAATACTGTGTTCCCCAACACTCGCAAATCCGGATGAACTCAAAAGAGCAAAGGTAGTAAGGATCTCTCGGATCTCTAGCAGTCTTCCTGCATATGCTTGTAGTCGAATGGTTTGACAAAAGGTTTTTAAAAGGATGGGGGGTGGGGTTTTATAGTAGGGACAACCCCAGTTAGCTAGCTGTGAAAAGGTTTCAGAAGTAATCAGCTTTGCATGGCTTCCTTGAGGAATAAGCAGTTAATTTTGGAAGTTGTGGGAGAGCTCTTCGAAAATTCACGAAGCCTTGACAGCCTGAACACCTTCGACGAGAATTACTAGGACGTTTGACTAACAGGTCCAAATCATGTGAGTTTTTTTTTGCATTGAAAAGTAAATTTGATGTAGCTTCCGATAATGTAGACCCGTCTCTCCTTCAAATAGGTGTGACACAACGAAACATCAGAGGTAAAACTAACAGCATTAGCTTCACCTGAAACTTGTTTCTTCGACTTTCTTTCTTCATGATCTGAGATGTTGTTTGCGCCCTTCGATATTGCACCTGAAATAAACAATAAGGAGATGAAATTGCAGCCATGTGTTCAAGATTGTAGTATGAACTTAAGTTAGCCTACGCCTGGTCATGTATTTGTTTGACACAAATTATTATGATTTCTCTTTTGATGTCCGGAGTTGTATCAATGGTTGTCATGTCCTCATCACAACACCAAAACGCTACGTCTAGCCACCACGGAGCACTCCAATGCAACACCAAAAGCCCCCCCCCCCTAGGGCCGCCGGCGATGCCGTATCGAGCCAGTGCAACGCTGCATCGAGCTGCTGGTGAAGCTCCATTTCAGCCGCGACGGAGCTCCAGCGACCCCGGCCGGCACTCCATTGTAGCACCGACAATGACGGCGGATGCCGCGATGCAGCACGCGGCGGCCATGGCGGAAGCTGCAACACAATGCATAGCAACGACAACTCAACCTGATTTGTCGGAGCTGTAGTGGAGCAGCGGTGCAGCGGCGTGAGGCGACTACGGTTTGCACTAGCTGTGTAGAGCATGGCGTGTGATGACCCACAAGTATAGGGGATCTATCGTAGTCCTTTCGATAAGTAAGAGTGTCGAACCCAACAAGGAGCAGAAGGAGGTTTCCAGCAAGGTATTCTCTGCAAGTACTGAAATAAGTGGTAACAGATAGTTTTGTGATAGGATAATTTGTAACGAGCAACAAGTAACAAAAGTAAATAAAGTGCAGCAAGGTGGCCCAATCCTTTTTGTAGCAAAGGACAAGCCTGGACAAACTCTTATATAGAGAAAAGCGCTCCCGAGGACACATGGGAATATCGTCAAGCTAGTTTTCATCACGTTCATATGATTCGCGTTCGGTACTTTGATAATCTGATATGTGGGTGGACCGGTGCTTGGGTGTTGTCCTTACTTGGACAAGCATCCCACTTATGATTAACCTCTATTGCAAGCATCCGCAACTACAACAAAAGTATTAAGGTAAACCTAACCATAGCATGAAACATATGGATCCAAATCAGCCCCTTACGAAGCAACGCATAAACTAGGGTTTAATCTTCTGTCACTCTAGCAACCCAACATCAACTTATTACTTCCCAAGGCCTTCCTCTAGGCCCAAATAATGGTGAAGTGTTGTGTAGTCGACATTCACATAACACCACTAGAGGAGAGACAACATACATCTCATCAAAATATCGAACGAATACCAAATTCACATGACTACTAATAGCAAGACTTCTCCCATGTCCTCAGGAACAAACGTAACTACTCACAAAGCATATTCATGTTCATAATCAGAGGGGTATTAATATGCATATAGGATCTGAACATATGATCTTCCACCAATTAAACCAACTAGTAATTAACACTACTAGCAACCCACAGGTACCAATCCCGGACTTGGAGACAAGAATTGGATACAAGAGATGAACTAGGGTTTTGAGAGGAGATGGTGCTGGTGAAGATGTTGATGGAGATTGCCCTCTCCTGATGAGAGGAGCGTTGGTGATGACGATGGCGATGATTTCCCCCTCCCGGAGGGAAGTTTCTCCAGCAGAACAGCTCCGCTAGAGCCCTAGATTGGTTCCGCCAAGGTTCCGCCTCGTGGCGGCGGAGTTTCATACGAGGAGATGGCTTATGATTTTTTCCTCATCGAAAGACTTCATATAGCAGAAGATGGCCATCGGAGGGCCACCAGGGGGGCAACGAGGTAGGGGGCGCGTCCCCCACCCTCGTGGGCAGTGTGTGGCCCCCCTGGTGAACTTCTTGCGCTCGGTATTTTTTATATATTCTGAAAACATCTTCCATGAAGTTTCAGGACTTTTGGAGCTGTGCAGAACAGGTCTCTAATATTTGCTACTTTTCTAGCCCAGAATCCCAGCTGCCGGCATTCTCCCTCTTTATGTAAACCTTGTAAAATAAGAGAGAATAGGCATAAGTCTTGTGACATAATGTGTAATAACAACCCATAATGCAATAAATATCGATATAAAAGCATGATGCAAAATGGACGTATCAACTCCCCCAAGCTTAGACCTCGCTTGTCCTCAAGCAAGAGCCGAAATCGAAAAATATGTCCACATGTTTAGAGATAGAGGTGTCGATAAAAAATAAAATACGGACATGAGGGCATCATGATCATTCTTAGAACAGCAACTTATATAATTCTTGTCATATGATCTCTTATGCTAGGGTAATAATTCAATCACAATTTCAAGTTTGAATCATAAACTTCATTGAAAACTAACAAACTATAATCTCGGTCATTGGAGCAATTGCAATTTATCATAACATAGGAAAGAGTCAATATATAAGAGCTTTTCAGCAAGTCCACATACTCAACTATCATATAGTCTTTCACAATTGCTAACACTCACGCAATACTTATGGGTATGGAGTTTTAATCGGACACAGAGAAAGATAGGGGCTTATAGTTTTGCCTCCCAACGTTTTACCTCAAGGGTAATATCAACAATAATAGTTCATGAAAACTCACATCCAATTAGCCATATATACCAGGATCTTTCCAACATACTGTGCTTGCCAAAGGATAAAATGTAAAAAGGAAGGGTAAAGATCACCATGACTCTTATGCAAGGTAGGAGATAAAAGTAAAAGATAGGCCCTTCGCAGAGGGAAGTAGAGGTTGTCATGTGCTTTTATGGTTGGATGCACAAAATATTAATGCGAAAGAACGTCACTTTATATTGCCACTTGTGATATGGACCTTTATTATGCAATCTATCGCTTTTATTTCCATATCACACGATCGTATAAAACTTATTTTCTCCCACACTAATAAGTCATACATATTTAGAGAGCAATTTTTATTGCTTGCACCGATGACAACTTACTTGGAGAATCTTACTCAATCCATAGGTAGGTATGGTGGACTCTCATGGCAAAACTGGTTTAAGGGTATTTGGAAGCACAAGCAGTATCTCTACTTGGTGCGATGAATTTGGCTAGCATGAGGGGGAAAGGCAAGCTCAACCATGTTGGATGATCCATGACAATATAATTTATCTCAGATGTAGGAAAACATAATCCATTACGTTGTCTTCCTTGTCCAACGTCAACTCTTTAGCATGTCATATTTGAATGAGTGCTCACAATCATAAAAGATGTCCAAGATAGTATATTTATATGTGAAGACCTCTCTTTCTTTATCACTTCCTATGAATTGCAACGATGACCAAAACTATGTTTGTCAACTCTCAACAACTTTTATTCATCATACTCTTTCTATGTGAGCTCATTATTCTCCATAAGATCCATATGATCTCTTTGTTTCTTTTTATTTCTTTCTATTTTCTTTTATTCACTTAGGATCATGGCAAAATAATCAAGCCCTTGACTCAACACTAATCTTTATTATATAGCTCACGGACTCGATTACATAGAAGGATCATAAAGCAAAACTCACAACTAGATCATACTAAGAACTTTTATTCTAATAGATCAAGATATTACCAAAAGGATCGAACTAAGAAAAACGGTAAAGATAAAAGTGATGGTGATACGATACTGGGGCACTCCCCTAAGCTTGGCAGTTGCCAAGGGGAGTGCCCATACCCATGTGATTATGTCTCTCTTTTCGGGGATGGTGATGTGTGATGACCCACAAGTATAGGAGATCTATCGCAGTCCTTTCGATAAGTAAGAGTGTCGAACCCAATGAGGAGCAGAAGGAAATGATAAGCGGTTTTCAGCAAGGTATTCTCTGCAAGTACTGAAATAAGTGGTAACAGATAGTTTTGTGACAAGATAAATGGTAACGAGCAACAAGTAACAAAAGTAAATAAAGTGCAGCAAGATGGCCCAATCCTTTTGTAGCAAAGGACAAGCCGGAACAAACTCTTATAATAGGAAATGTGCTCCCGAGGACACATGGGAATATCGTCAAGCTAGTTTTCATCACGTTCATATGATTCGCGTTCGGTACTTTGATAATTTGATATGTGGGTGGACCGGTGCTTGGGTGTTGTTCTTACTTGAACAAGCATCCCACTTATGATTAACATCTATTGCAAGCATCCGCAACTACAACAAAAGTATTAAGGTAAACCTAACCATAGCATGAAACATGTGGATCCAAATCAGCCCCTTATGAAGTAACGCATAAACTAGGGTTTAAGCTTCTGTCACTCTAGCAACCCATCATCTACTTATTACTTGCCAATGCCTTCCTCTAGGCCCAAATAATGGTGAAGTGTTATGTAGTCGACGTTCACATAACACCACTAGAGGCTAGACAACATACATCTTATCAAAATATCAAACGAATACCAAATTCACATGACTATTAATAGCAAGACTTCTCCCTTGTCCTCAGGAACAAACGTAGTTACTCACAAAGCATATTCATGTTCATAATCAGAGGGGTAATAATATGCATATAGGATCTGAACATATGATCTTCCACCAAATAAACCAACTAGCATCAACTACAAGGAGTAATCAACACTACTAGCAACCTACTAGCACCAATCCCGGGCTTTGAGACAAGAATTGGATACAAGAGATGAACTAGGGTTTGGAGATGAGATGGTGCTGGTGAAGATGTTGATGTAGATTGCCCTCTCCCGATGAGAGGAGCGTTGGTGATGAAGATGGTGATGATTTCCCCCTCCCGAAGGGAAGTATCCCCTTCAGAACAGCTCTGCCGGAGCTCTAGATTGGTTCCGCCAAGGTTTCGCCTCGTGGCGGCGGAGTCTCATCCCGAAAGGTTTCTTCCTATTTTTTTCTCATCTAAAGACTTCATATAGGAGAAGATGGACGTCGGAGAGCCACCAGGGGGCCCACGAGGTAGGGGGTGCGCCCTAGGAGGGGGGGCGCGCCCCCCACCCTCGTGAGCAGGGTGTGGGCCCCCTGGCCTTCATCTTTGGTGAGGATTTTTCTTTATTTATTTTAATATGTTCCGTGGAGTTTCAGGACTTTTGGAGTTGCGCAGAATAGGTCTCTAATATTTGCTCCTTTTCTAGCCCAGAATTCCAGCTGCCGGGATTCTCCCTCCTTATGTAAACCTTGTAAAATAAGAGAGAATAGCCGTAAGTATTGTGACATAAAGTGAAATAACAACCCATAATGCAATAAATATCGATATAAAAGCATGATGCAAAATGGACGTATCAACTCCCCCAAGCTTATACCTCGCTTGTCCTCAAGCGGAAAACCGATAACAATAAATATGTCCTCATGTTTAGAGGTAGAGGCGTCGATAAAAATAAAATACGGACATGAAGGCATCATGATTGTTCTCATAACAGCAACATATATAGATTTTGTCATATGATTACTTATGTTCAAGTGATGATCTATTCACAATGCAAGCATATAAATCATAAATCTTATTGGGCTCCAACAAACTATAATCTCAATCATTGAAGCAATTGCAATTTATCATAACATCGGAAAGAGTCTATGTCAGAGCTTAAAAGCAAGTCCACATACTCAACTATCATTTAGTCCTTCATAATTGCTAACACTCACGCAATACTTGTGGTTACGGAGTTTTAATCGGACACAGAGAAAGATAGGGGCTTATAGTTTTGCCCCACAACCTTTTACCTCAAGGGTAATGTCAACAATAATGGTTCATGCTCCCCTACATCCAATTAGATATATATATATATATATATATATATATGTATATATATATATATATGTATGTATATATATATATATATATGTATGTATATATATATATATATATATCATGTTCTTTCGAACATGCTGAGCTTGCCAAAGGATAAAATGAAAAAGAAAAGGTAAAGATCACCATGACTCTTGCATAAGGTAGAAGATAATAATAAAAGATAGGCCCTTCGCAGAGGGAAGCAGAGGTTGCCATGCGCTTTTATGGTTGGATGCACAAAATCTCAATGCGAAAGAACGTCACTTTATATTGCCCCTTGTGATATGAACCTTTATTATGCAATCCGTCGCTTTTATTACTTCCACATCACAAGATCATATAAAGCTTCTTTCTCCCACACCAATCAATCATACATATTTAGAGCAATTTTTATTGCCTTGCACCGATGACAACTTACTTGAAGGGTCTTACTCAATCCATGGGTAGATATGGTGGACTCTCATGGCAAAATTGGTTTAAGGGTATTTGGAAGCACAAGTAGTATTTCTACTTGATGCTGAGAATTTGGCTAGCATGAGGGAGAAAGGCAAGCTCAACAAGTTAGAGGATCCATGACAACATACTTTATCTTAGATATAAGAAAGACATAACTCATTACGTTGTCTTCCTTGTCCAACATCAACTCTTTAGCATGTCATATTTTAATGAGTGCTCCCAATCATAAAAGATGTCAATGATAATATATCTATATGTGAAACCTCTCTTTCCTTATTACTTCCTATTAATTGCAACGATCACCAAGGCTATGTCTACCAACTCCCAACAACTTTTAATCATCATACTCTTTCTATGTGAAGTCATTACTCTCAATAAGATCAATATGAACTCTTTATTTCTTTTTATTCTTTTTCTCTTTTCTTTTATTCACCCAAGATCATGGCAAAATAATCAATCCCTTGACTCAACACTAATCTTTATTATATATAACTCAGGGACTCGATTACAAAGAGAGATCATAAAGCAAAACTCAAAACTAGATCATGCCATAAACTTTATTCTACTAGATCAAGATACTACTAATAAGATCGAACTAAGAAAAACGGTAAAGATAGGAGTTGTGATTGTGATACGATACCGGGGCACCTCCCCCAAGCTTGGCAGTTGCCAAGGGGAGTGCCCATACCCATGTGGTTATGTCTCCTTGGTTGGTGAAGAAGGTGGAGGTGTTGTTGATGATGCAGGCTTGTCGTCCATCTTCCAAGGTATAGGCTCACCATCATAGAAGGATGATCGAGTCTCCGGGATCCTCAAATCTGCAGCCAAACTCATCCTTTGAATGTATATTCATACTCACAGTTTTGGTTTTGTAGGTCATAGATTTGGGCTTGGAGGTGCTCGATCTTCTCATGAAGCTTGAAGATGGCCTCCCCGATGTTGTCAGCATCCAACTTGTGGTTGCTAGCGAAATCCGCGATCATCATGTGGTTGGAGTTGAGTCCACGTTCCACCATCCCTTGGCACTTGAAAACTTGTTGCTCCACTGCTTCGAGCCTCGTCTCCACGCTTCCGGTCCCCTTTGGTCCCTCTTCATCGCGGATGTGCAGCAACCCATCACGCAACTCAATGGTTTGAGGGTGTCGCAGCACCTCTGCAAGGTAAGGGTTGATGACCTTCTCGAAGAACTTCTCCTTGGAAGCACTTGGGGCCGTCATGATAACCTAGATCTGTCAGAAAAACAGCTCGAAACAAGAACAGAGGAGATTTGCGTGATACGGGAGTCAAAACCTTTGGGAGGTTATATAATGAATTTTTACCGACCAAAATACGTATCGTGCAAGAAAACGGAGTCTAGAAGGCACATGAGGTGCTGACGAGGTAGGGGGGTGCGCCCAGAGGGGTAGGGCACGCCCACCACCCTCGTGGGGCCCTCGTGTCCTTCCCGGACTGCTACTTATTTTTCTATTTTTCTAAATATTCCAAAACGGAGAAATATTGCCTTAAAAATTGTTTTGGAGTCGGTTTACTTACCGTACCACATACCTATTCCTTTTTGGAGTCTGAAACGTTCCGGAAAGTGTCCCTTATGTATTCCTTCGGGGTTACGGTTTCAATAATATTGGTTTCAACATTTATGGGATTACCTAAGATATAATGTTTAATTCTTGACCGTTTACCACCTTCGGATTTGTGCCTTCAAAGTTGTTGATTTTTATGGCACCAGAACGATAGACCTCCTCGATAACGTAGGGGCCTTCCCATTTAGAGAGAAGTTTTCCTGCAAAAAATCTTAAACGAGAGTTCTATAGCAATACATAATCACCTACATTAAACTCACGCTTTTGTATCCTTTTGTCATGCCATCTTTTAACTTTTTCTTTAAACAACTTGGCATTTTCATAAGCTTGGGTTCTCCATTCATCAAGTGAGCTAATATCAAATAACCTCTTCTCACTGGCAAGTTTAAAATCATAGTTGAGCTCTTTAATAGCCCAATACGCCTTATGTTCTAGTTCGAGAGGTAAGTGACATGCTTTTCCACAAACCATTTTATACGGAGACATACCCATAGGATTTTTATATGCAGTTCTATAGGCCCATAATGCATCATCAAGTTTCTTGGACCAATTCTTTCTAGACCTATTAACAGTCTTTTGCAAAATTAATTTGAGCTCTCTATTGCTCAACTCTACTTGACCACTAGACTGAGGGTGATAAGGAGATGCAATTCTATGATTAACATCATATTTAGCAAGCATTTTATGGAAAGCACCATGAATAAAGTGTGAACCACCATCAGTCATTAAATATCTAGGGACTCCAAACCTCGGGAAAATAACTTCCTTAAGCATTTTAGTAGAAGTGTTATGGGAAAATAACTTCCTTAAGCATTTTAATAGAAGTGTTATGATCAGCACTACTAGTTGGAATAGCTTCTACCCACTTAGTAACGTAATCAACAGTAACTAAGATATGTGTATATCCATTAGAGGCAGGAAAAGGTCCCATATAATCAAAGCCCCAAACATCAAATGGTTCAATAACAAGTGAATAATTCATAGGCATTTCTTGACGTCTACTAATATTACCAATTCTTTGACATTCATCACAAGACAAGACAAACTTACGAGCATCCTTGAAGAGAGTAGGCCAATAAAAACCAGATTGCAATACCTTATGTGCAGTTCTATCTCCAGCGTGGTGTCCTCCATAAGCCTCGGAGTGACACTTGCATAGGATCTGTTCCTGTTCATGCTCAGGTACACAACGTCTAATAACACCATCTACTCCTTCTTTATAAAGATGTGGGTCATCCCAAAAGTAATGTCTTAAATCATAGAAAAACTTTTTGTTTTGCTGGTATGTGAAGCTAGTTGGTATAAACTTAGCTACAATATAATTAGCATAATGAGCATACCATGGAGTACTACGAGAAGTACTTATAACATTTAATTGTTCATCAGGAAAGCTATCATTAATAGGTAGTGGGTCATCAAGAACATTCCCTAACCTAGACAAGTTGTCTGCAACGGGGTTCTCAGCTCCCTTCCTATCAACAATATGCAAATCAAATTCTTGTAGCAGGAGAACCCATCTGATGAGTCTAGGTTTAGCATCTTTCTTTTCCATAAGATATTTAATAGCAGCATGATCAGTGTGAATAGTTACTTTAGAATCAAGAATATAAGATCTGAACTTATCACAAGCAAATACAACTGCTAAGAGTTCTTTTTCAGTAGTAGCATAATTTCTTTGAGCATTGTCTAGAGTCTTACTAGCATAGTGAATAACATTTAATTTCTTATCAACTCTTTGTCCTAGGACAGCACCTACAGCATAGTCACTAGCATCACACATAATTTCAAAGGGTAGGTGAGGTAGTCCTGGATTAGGGGGTCTCCGGACAGCCGGACTATCTCCATTGGCCGGACTATTAGACTATGAAGATACAAGATTGAAGACTTCGTCTCGTGTCCGAATGGGACTCTACTTGGCATGGAAGGCAAGCTAGGCAATATGGATATGGATATCTCCTCCTTTGTTTTGTGTAACCCTAACCCTCTCCGGTGTCTATATAAACCGAAGGGTTTTAGTCCGTAGGACAACAACCATAACATACAATCATACCATAGGCTAGCTTCTAGGGTTTAGCCTCTCTGATCTCGTGGTAGATCTACTCTTGTACTACCCATATCATGAATATTAATCAAGCAGGACGTAGGGTTTTACCTCCATCAAGAGGGCCCGAACCTGGGTAAAACATCGTGTCCCTGCCTCATGTTACCATCCGGCCTAGACGCACAGTTCGGGACCCCCTACCCGAGATCCGCCGGTTTTGACACCCACATTGGTGCTTTCATTGGGAGTTCCTTTGTGTCGTCGTCGTTAGGCTTGACGGCTGCTACTATCATTGATAGCGATGTGGTCCAGGGTGAGACTTTTCTCCCCGGACAGATCTTTGTATTCGGCAGCTTTGCACTGCGGGCTAATTCGCTTGGCCATCTGGAGCAGATTGAAAGCTACGCCCCTGGCCATCAAGTCAGATTTGGAAGTTTGAACTACACGGCCAACATCCGCGGAGATTTGATCTTTGACAGATTCGAGCCACAGCCGGGCGCGCCGCACTGTCGCGATGGGTATGACCTAGCTCTGTCGCCGAACAGTACCCCAGAGACCGCGCCCACATCAGCTCCGACCCTTAGCTCGGAGCCAACTGCACCAATCGAGGACGGGTGGCTAGACATCGCCTCTGGGGCTGCAGTCTCGACGGCGATCGGGCCAAACACCAGCATAATCCTCTGCGCAGCCCGTGACTCCAAGGTGCCGGACTCTTTTCCGGACTCCGAACCATCCGCGCCCCTGCCAATCGAATCCGATTGGGCGCCGATCATGGAATTCACCGCCGCGGATATCTTTCAACACTCGCCCTTCGGCGACATTCTGAATTCACTAAGGTCTCTCTCTTTGTCAGGAGAGCCCTGGCAGGATTATGGCCAACAGGATTGGGATGAGGACGGCGAAGAAATTCGACGCCCACCCACCACCCACTTTGTAGCCACTGTCGATGATTTAACCGACATGCTCGACTTCGACTCCGAAGACATCGACAGTATGGACGACGATGTAGGAGACGAACATGAACCAACACCTATAGGGCACTGGAAAGCCACCTCGTCATATGACATATACATGGTGGATACACCCAACGAAGGCAATGGCGACGAGATAGCGGAGGATGACCCCTCCAAGAAGCAACCCAAGCACCAACGTCAGCGGCGCCGCTCTAAGTCCCGCCAAAGCAAAAGTGGTGATACCGGCACAGGAGATAATAATACTCCGGATAGTGCCGAAGACAACAACAATCCCCTCCAGCAAGATTTAGAGCAGGAGGATGAAGGAGCCAGCCCTCCTGAGAGAGCGGCAGATGGAGAGGAGGATGACAATTACATCCCCCCCCCCTCCGAAGACGAGGCAAGCCTCGGTGACGATGAATTCGCCGTCCCAGAGGATCCCGTCGAACAAGAGCGCTTCAAGCGCCAGCTTATGGCGACGGCAAATAGCCTGAAGAAAAAGCAGCGGCAGCTTCAAGCTGATCAAGATCTGCTAGCTGACAAATGGACTGAAGTCCTCGCGGCCGAGGAATATAAACTCGAGCACCCCTCCAAGAGTTACCCAAGGCGCAGGTTACTACCCCGACTGGAGGAAGAAGCGTATGATATGGCTGATCGGCCACCTCGTGGCCGCGATAGAGAGGCATTCCAGCCAAAAGCTCAGCCTCCACCCCAACGCCATTCAAATAAAAGGCATGGGGAGATATGCTAGACCTGCGAGACATATTGGAGGACAAGGCAAAGCATTCAAGATCAATCTACGGATCACAAGGGTGCACCACTCTGCGAGACGACAAACGTCACGCCGAATACAGTAAAAGCAAATCCGTCCGGGCCGAACACAGCGGGCAAGACCCATTCGAGCTGCGTCGAGATATAGCCCAATACAAAGGCGCCGCACACCCCTTATGCTTCACAGACGAAGTAATGGAACATCAATTCCCAGAAGGTTTCAAACCTGTAAACATTGAATCATACGACGGCACAACAGATCCCGCAGTTTGGATTGAGAACTTCCTCCTCCACATCCACATGGCCCGCGGTGATGACTTACACGCCATCAAATACCTCCCACTAAAGCTCAAAGGACCAGCGCGGCATTGGCTTAACAGCTTGTCAGCGGACTTCATTAGCTGTCGGGAAGATCTGGAAGCCGCATTCCTCGACAACTTTCAGGGCACTTATGTGCGACCACCAGACGCCGATGACTTGAGCCACATAATTCAGCAGCCAGAAGAGTTGGACAGGCAATTCTGGACTCGGTTCCTTACAAAGAAAAATCAAATTGTCGATTGTCCGGATGCGGAGGCCTTAGCGGCTTTCAAGCATAACATCCGAGACAAGTGGCTAGCCCGGCACCTTGGTCAGGAAAAGCCGAAATCTATGGCATGTCTCACGACGCTCATGACCCGCTTTTGCGCGGGAGAAGACAGTTGGCTGGCTCGCAGTAATAACATATCAAAGAACCATGGTACCTCAGATACCAAGGACGGCAATAGCAGGTCACGTCGCAACAAGCATAAGCGCCGCATTAACAGCAAAAATACTGAGGATACGACAGTCAATGCCGGATTCAAAGGCTCTAAACCAGGTCAGCGGAAAAAGCCATTCAAACAAAGTACGCCGGGTCCGTCCAGCTTGGACCGTATACTCGATCATTCGTGTCAAATACACGGCACCCCAGACAAGCCAGCCAATCACACCAACAGGGATTGTTGGGTGTTCAAGCAGGTCGGCAAGTTAATTGCCGAAAATAAGGACAAGGGGCCACATAGCGATGACGAGGAGGAGCCCCGGCAGCCGCACACTGGAGGACAGAAGAGGTTTCCCCCGCAAGTGCGGACGGTGAACATGATATACGCAACCCATATCCCCAAGAGGGAGCGGAAGCGTGCGCTCAGGGACGTATATGCGTTGGAGCCAGTTGCCCCAAAGTTCAACCCTTGGTCCTCCTGTCCGATCACCTTCGATCGCAGGGACCACCCCACTAGTATCGGTCATGGCGGATTCGCCGCACCGGTCCTAGACCCAATCATCGACGGATTTCACCTCACTCGAGTCCTTATGGACGGCGGCAGCAGCCTGAACCTGCTTTATCAGGACACAGTGCGCAAAATGGGTATAGACCCCTTAAGGATCAAACCCACAAAAATGACCTTTAAGGGCATCATTCCAGGTGTAGAGGCCCATTGCACAGGCTCAATTACACTGGAAGTGGTCTTCGGATCCCGAGATAACTTCCAAAGCGAAGAGTTAATCTTCGATATAGTCCTGTTCCGCAGTGGTTATCACGCGCTGCTCGGGCGAACCGCATTTGCTAGATTCAATGTGGTACCGCATTATGTATACCTCAAGCTCAAGATGCCAGGACCTCGCGAAGTTATTACAGTCAATGGAAACATAGAGCGCTCTCTCCGAACTAAGGAGCACACCGCGGTCCTCGCAGCAGAAGCGCAAAGCAGCCTCTCAAGGCAATCAACCAGTTCGGCGCTTCAAAGCCCGGACACCTTCAAGCGCGCTCGGGGCAATCGGCAGATAGACCGCCTGGCGCAATCTGAGCTCGCGTAGCAATACGGTGGCCACCCCAATCCCAGCCCAATGGCGATATTCGTGCCGCGCATACATAATTACGCATTAAAATACCATGGGCACAGGTGGGGAGGGGGCACAACGGCGGCACGCCCCAAAACGCGGCCTAAACTGCACTAGGGGCTTCCCGTTTGGTTATTTTTGTTTTTCTTTCAGGACCTTAATCTCTGGAAACACTGTCCGGCAGCAGTATTGTCGAACACATGATGCAGCAACCAAGGAGGCAGACAGCTACGTTATACCACGGAGTTCCCAGGTTGATTACAATAACGAGTGAAATATTCAATTCAATATCATTCCTCAGCTTGCCCTTGGAAGGGACATAGTCCTACTCTTTGCCCATCGCACTATCTGTATCACTCCGCTTTAACGCAATTTTTTAATAAATAATGCATGAAATTACGACTATTATTGCATTCTTGTTATATATATATATATATATATATATATATATATATGTATATATATATGTGTGTGTGTGTGTGTGTGTGTGTTCATTAATGACGCCTTGCAACCGTACACTCTGGTACGGCCAATACACTAGGGGCTTACGTACCCCACAATGCGGTGTGAAAAGTCCGAACACTTTCACAAGTGCGGCACCCCGAACTTATAGCATTATATGCATCAGCTCCGAATCATGTCTTTGGTCAAATGTTGGGTTTGCCCGGCTCCTATGTTTCGGTACCTTACGTTCTGCTCTATCGGCTTAGGTAGCGCTAGGAGAACTACTGCGATTGTGCCCGGTTCTGCCAGGCTTAGCACCTCAGTAGAGAAAGCTAAAACTGACTGTCATGATAAGGCGAGAGACTGGTCGCTGTTCGGCGAGGTTTTTCGAGTCCCTAAAGACTTATGCCGCTTAGGGCGAGGGGCCGGCCCTGTTCGGCTTACAGGCGTGTATCGCGCCCTGAATTCGGCCTTCCGAATACCAGGGGCTTCGCCGAAATTTAAAATTATAGAATTCTATGGCTAAGTGAGAGTGATAAAGCATTATTAGTCCGGTTGCCTTGTTCGTTGTGCTGAGCACCTCCCTCGACGGACCCAAATATGTGAACAAGAGTGGTCAGGTTTATCCCGAACACCCCAGCACTCGTGGCATGGGGGCAGAAGCCGAGGACTAGCCATCTCTCAGATTGGATAAACAGCCAAACAGAAGGTAATATTTTAAATTCAAACAAGCGTTGCATAGCGCATATGAAACATGTTTTCATAAATACAGGATAAAACGAGCGAGTTTACTCAAATATTACATCTTTTGAACACTCATCCGCGATAAGACGGGCACCCGGCAGAACACCCTCGTAGTACATCTCAGGGTGGTGGTGCTCCTTGCCCTCCGGCGGCCCCTCCTTGATCAGCTTCATGGCGTCTAGTTTGACCTACTGCAATTTCACACGGGCGAAAGCCCGGCATGCACCTTCAATGCAGACGGATTGCTTGATGACCTCCAGATGTGGGACGGCATCCACAAGCCGCCTCACCAGGCCGAAGAAGCTGTTCGGAAGGGCGTCGCCAGGCCACAGCCGGGCTATAAAGCCCTTCATGGCCTGATCGGCCGCCTTATGTAGCTCGACCATCTGCTTCAACTGGTCACTCATCGGCACCGGATGTTCGGCCTCAGCATACTGAGACCAGAACAGCTTCTCCGTCGAGCTTCCGTCCTCGGCATGGTAAAATTGTGCGGCATCGGACACACTGCGGGGCAAATCTGTGAATGCTCCTGAAGAGCTTCGGATCCGGGTAAGTAATCGGTAATTTACTTTTACATGCTTGCTTTGCATATAGAAAGCCTTACCCGCCGCTATCTTCTTCATTGCGTCGATCTCCTGGAGGGCCTTGGCACTCTTTGCGCTCTCAAGGGCCGCGGCAAGCTCAGACTCTCGCGTCTTCGAGTCAAGCTCCAACGCCTCGTGCTTTGTCACGAGAGCCTGGAGCTCTTGCTGCACCTCGCCCACCCGAGCCTCCTGCTTCTCTCGCTCGGTGCGCTCCTTGGCCGCTGTATCTTCGGCCTTGGTTAGCGCTCGCTTCAGGGTCGCCACCTCGGTCATGGCCCCTGACAAACATACGATGATCCTGTCATTTTGCAATTGCGTCATTTTTTATATATACATATCTATAGACGGGGTATTACTTACCCTTGTTCTCCTCGAGCTGCCTCTTAGCAAGGCCGAGCTCTTTCCTGGACCCCTCGAGGTCCTGCTTCAGTATGGCGACCTCCGCAGTCAGTACGGCGGACGCCAGCAGCGAAGCCTGCATATGCATATTGACATACTTATATTAGACTCCTGCGATATTATTTGATCCTCTATTCGGCTTTTCTTTGTGAACACCGAACAAAGCATCAGGGGCTACTGTCTATGCGGTAATATTTCTACTACATTTTAAAACACTTACCTCGAAGCCTGTTAGAAGGCTGGCACAGGCTTCAGTCAATCCGCTCTTGGCGGACTGAACCTTCTGGATCACCGCACTCATGATAGTGCGGTGCTCCTCGTCGATGGAAGCACTGTGAAGCGCTTCCAACAGATTGTCCGGCGCCTCTGGATGGACGGAGGTCACCGGCACAGGCGTCTTTCCCCTCTTAGAAGGAGGCCGCCTGCTCGAGCCCGGAACTGCTGGAGGGTCCGGCGCGGTGTTCGGCTGAGGGCCGAACTCGGAGCTCTCGGGGGCCCCGTCCTCTCGGCTCCCGGAGTCCGGGAGGTCGCCTTGAGGCGCCTCCGGGACTATCTCCCCTCGATCCAGTGCCTCTTGAGACAACACCTCGGCGTCGTGGGCAGGATGATGGGAGGTGGCTCTCGGTACTGGATCGCTATCCATGTCCGACGAGCCCAGGGAGCCGTCCGATGATACCTCGATTTTGGCTCGGGGCGGCCTGCATAATTATGTTCGGCGATTAGGGAAAGCAGTGCGACAAAGGAATCCTATGAGTTACTATGGTATCCGAATACTTACGATCTTCCCGGGGGCTTGACCTTGGGCAACCACTCGTCTTTGCCTTCATCAGCGGCGGTGGAACTGTCCGGAAGGAGAGTCCTTCCCTGCTTGGACCCTCCGGCCTTCCCAGTAGGGGCGGCCTTCCTTTTCTTGTCTCCCCCAGTCGGTGGGGGAGCATCTTCTTCTTCTTCTTCCTCGTCTTCGGGAGATGAGTGTGCCGCAGAGTCATCGGACGGCGAGTCCGACGACGCCTGGCGTCGGGAACTCTTTCGGGTTCCCTTGGCCTTCTTGGTCTTCTCCGGCACCTTATAAGGGGCCAGAGTCAGCATCTTCGCCAGAAGAGCGTGTGCGGGGCCTTCGGGCAAAGGAGCCAGACAGTCGATCTGTCCGGCCATCTTCTGCTAGTCCTGTCAAAGGTACGGGAGTTTAGATCCCTTATAGAATCAATCTATATAAAAAATAAGTATCCTGTGAAAGGTAAAGCAGCTTACCGCACTGGCTTGGTGCTTCGCGCTGAATCCGCGATCCTCGGTAATAGGGGGGACCTCGGCGCTTTTGAATAGCACCCTCCAGGCGTCTTCATGAGTCGTGTCAAAAAGCCTGTTCAGAGTTTGGTGCTGCACCGGATTGAACTCTCACAAGTTGAACTCCCGTTGTTGGCACGGGAGTATCCGGCGGATGAGCATAACTTGGACTATGTTGACAAGCTTGAGCTTCTTGTCCAGCATGTTTTGAATACATGTTTGGAGTCTGGTCAGCTCTTTAGAATTACCCCAGGATAGGCCCTTCTCTTTCCAGGAGGTGATCCGCGTGGGGATGCTAGATCGTAACTCGGGGGCCGCTGCCCATGCAGGGTCGCGCGGCTCGGTGATATAGAACCATCCTGATTGCCACCCCTTTATGGTTTCCACAAAGGAGCCCTCGAGCCATGTTACATTGGGCATCTTGCCCACCATGGCGCCTCCGCACTCCGCCTGGCGGCCGCCCACCACCTTCGGCTTGACATTGAAGGTCTTCAGCCATAAGCCAAAGTGGGGCCTGATGCGGAGGAAGGCCTCGCACACGACGACAAACGCCGAGATGTTGAGGATGAAGTTCGGGGCCAGATTGTGGAAATCCAAGCTGTAATAAAACATGAGCCCCGGACGAAGGGATGGAGAGGGAATCCCAGTCCACGGAGGAAATGGGTGAGGAATACTACCCTCTCATGGGGCCTGGGGGTGGGGATGAGCTGCCCCTCATCTGGGAGCCGGTGCGCGATGTCGTCGGGCAGGTATCCGACTCTCCTCAGTTTCTTGATGTCTCCCTCTGTGACGGAGGAGACAATCCACTTGCCTCCTGCTCCGAACATGGTTGGAGAAGGTTGAGGTGGAAGTGAGGACTTGGGCGCTAGAGCTCGAGTGATCGGAAACGGATGAGCAAAAGAGGAAGAAGGCGTGGATAGAAAGGTGAATCCTTATCCCTTTATATGGGCGGATGAAACTAAGCATCCCCACTTGCCTGGTAAAACTCGCTTATCCCCCAAGCGTCGCAATTGATGGCGCGGTTGGGTTACCCATGACCGTATTGATGAGAATCCCGTAATAGGGGGAGACGATCTCTGCTTTGACAAGACGTGTCAAAGAACTGCCTCGCGTTATGTGCAGGGCTAGTTAAAAGAAATGGTTCGAATAATCACCGTGCCATGACATAACGTCATGCTGCCAAAACAAGTCAGCAAATTAGATCTGCGGAAATATTATTCTCTCTGCGGTGGAATGTGGAACTTATTTTGCAGGGTCGGACACTATCCTCGTATTCAAGTTCTTCTGTGATGTATTCGGAGAAGGAACCCGCCTTGCAATGCCGAAGACAATACTACGCGCTAGACTCATCGTCATGGAAGCCTGGTTCAGGGGCTACTGAGGGAGTCCTGGTTTACGAGGTCTCCGGACAGCCGGACTATCTCCATTGGCTGGACTATTAGACTATGAAGATACAAGATTGAAGACTTCGTCTCGTGTCCGGATGGGACTCTACTTGGCGTGGAAGGCAAGCTAGGCAATACGGATATGGATATCTCCTCCTTTATAACCGACCTTGTGTAACCCTAACCCTCTCCGGTGTCTATATAAACCGAAGTGTTTTAGTCCGTAGGACAACAACCATAACATACAATCATAGCATAGGCTAGCTTCTAGGGTTTAGCCTCTCTGATCTCGTGGTAGATCTACTCTTGTACTACCCATATCATCAATATTAATCAAGCAGGACGTAGGGTTCTACCTCCATCAAGAGGGCCCGAACCTGGGTAAAACATCGTGTCCCCTGCCTCCTGTTACCATCTGGCCTAGACGCACAGTTCAGGACCCCCTACCCGAGATCCGCCGGTTTTGACACCGACAGTAGGTTCCAATCAGGTGGCTGAACAACAGGTGCAGAGACTAATGCTTTCTTAAGTATTTCAAATGCTTCTACACAATCATCATCAAAGACAAATGGTATATCTTTTTGTAATAAATTAGTCAGAGGCTTAGAAATTTTTGAGAAGTCCTTAATGAACCTCCTATAAAATTCAGCATGACCAAGGAAACTTCTTATACCTTTGATGTCCTTGGGACATGGCATCTTTTCAATAGCATCAACCTTGGCTTTATCAACTTCAATACCTCTTTCAGAAACTTTGTGCCCCAAGACAATACCTTCATTAACCATAAAGTGGCACTTTTCCCAATTCAAGACAAGATTAGTTTCTTCACATCTCTGCAAAACTCGATCAAGATTGCTCAGGCAATCATCAAAAGAGGAACCATAGATGGAAAAGTCGTCCATGAAAACCTCACAAATCTTTGAAAGGTAGCAGGTGCATTACATAAACCAAAAGGCATACGTCTATAAGCAAAAGTACCAAAAGGGCATGTAAAAGTAGTCTTTAATTGATCTCTAGCCGACACAGGTATTTGAGAGAAACCAGAATAACCATCTAGAAAGCAGTAATGTGTATGTTTGCATAATCTTTCTAGCATTTGATCAATAAAAGGTAAGGGGTAATGATCTTTCTTAGTACAACATTTTATAGCAAAAGTAGAGCAAGATTGAGTCATGCTAGGGTACTCCATAATTGCAAACAAAGACATGGATGGATAGAACATAACGATATCTCAAAATCATCCTTACTGAACATGCTCAAAATAGGCATGGATCACTCTGTAGCAACATGAATACATGGCATAAAAATAACATCAGGGAAATGACTTAGAAGAATTCTAAGTCCCTGAAATCAGCAACATCACGAGAGCTACTTTGCATGCTTGTGCTAGTAACCACAATGATCACAAAAATACATGGCATACACCCCTGTAAAGATGGCATGGCATAGCCCTAAACACATGTAGGGCTCAAGTTCATAGGAGGCACACATTAATCATGGCAAAAATGACAAATGTCCATAATCTGATAAGAATCTGAAACTAACAATACATAGCACTCTTGCAACAGCATTTAGGGCATCAAGATGAACTCAAATGAACATGGTGCAATGGAATGAAATGAAGTGCATATCCAGACGAACAATTTGATATGCTACATGCCCAATACAGAGCTACAGATGCAAAGTTATGATGCGATGAACAATGCTAAAAATACTGGGGACTTAGGGGGAAAACGAGGTCAACCCTCTCTGGATCTGGATCTGGATCTGAGGCACGCGAACTGAGGTTCGCCGGGGAAGCTCGCCGGATTCGATGGCTGCGGTGGCCGGATCTTGAGGTGGCAGAGAGGGGCGACGAGGTCCCCGGACGCGGCAGCGTCGGGCGTGGACGCCGAGGCGCGGACGAAGCTGCAGATCCAAGGAGGTGTGGGCAGGGCCGGCGACCCGCGGCGGCGGCTGGTGGCGCGGTTGCCGGCGCCAACGAAGACGACGAGCGGGCGCGGAGGCGGCGAGGTGGCGGCGATTCGGCGGCAGGGCGCACGGACGAGGTGGGCGGCGCGCGCGGGCTTGGGCGGGCCGGTGGCGATGTGGGGCGCGGTTCGCCACGTGGTGGCGCGCGGTTGGTCCGGGCGGGGAGCGGACGTTTCCGACACGCGGAGGAAGGGGAAGGCTAGGGTTTGATCCGGGATTTTTTGGGAAAGGCACCTATTTATACACAGAAGGAGCTAGGAGGCTCCAAATATAGCACGGTTTTTGGCCACACGATCGTGATCGAACGACCGAGATGATGGAGGGGGTTTTGGTGGGTTTTGGGCCACTTTGGAGAGGTGTTGGGCTGCAACACACACGAGGCCTTTACGGTTCCTCGGTTAACCGTTGGAGTATCAAACGAAGTCCAAATGGCATGAAACTTGACAGGCGGTCTACCGGTAGTATACCAAGGACGCTTGACAAGTCTCGGTCCAATCCGAGAATATTTAACACCCGCACATGGAAAGAGGCAAAAGGGGACGCCAGAGGTCATAGGAGTGCCGGAATGCAAAACGGACAACGGGGAAAATGCTCGGATGCATGAGACGAACACGTATGCAAATGCGATGCACATGATGACATGATATGAGATGCATGACAAGGACAAAAGCAACACGGAGGCAAAACCCAACAACGAGGAATATCATAACTTAGTGCTGAAAATGGCAAGAGTTGGAATACAAATATGGCAAGTTACATATGGGGCGTTACACAAGAGAACCCATCTAATAAGTCTAGGTTTAGCATCTTTCTTTTCCATAAGATATTTCATAGCAGCATGATCAGTGTGAATAGTTACTTTAGAATCAACAATATAAGGTCTGAACTTATCACAAGCAAATACAACTGCTAAGAATTCTTTTTCAGTAGTAGCATAATTTCTATGAGCATTGTCTAGGGTTTTACTAGCATATTGAATAACGTTTAATTTCTTATCAACTCTTTGCCCTAGAACAGCACCTACAGCATAATCACTAGCATCACACATAATTTCAAAGGGTAAATTCCAATCAGGTGGATGAACAATAGGTGCAGAGATCAATGCTTTCTTAAGTATTTCAAATGCTTCTACACAATCATCATCAAAGACAAATGGTGTATTTTTTGTAATAAATTAGTAAGAGGCCGAGAGATTTTTGAGAAGCCTTAATGAACCTCCTATAAAATCCGGCGTGACGAAGGAAACTTCTTATACCTTTGATGTCCTTGGGGCATGGCATCTTTTCAATAGCATCAACCTTGGCTTTATCAACTTCAATACCTCTTTCAGAAACTTTATGCCCCAAGACAATACCTTCATTAACCATAAAGTGGCACTTTTCCCAATTCGAGACAAGATTAGTTTCTTCACATCTCTGCAAAACTCGATCAAGGTTGCTCAAGCAATCATCAAAAGAAGATCCATAGACGGAAAAATCGTCCATGAAAACCTCACAAATCTTTTCACGAAAGTCAGAGAATATAGCCATCATGCATCTTTGAAAGGTAGCAGGTGCATTACATAAACCAAAAGGCATACGTCTATAAGAAAAAGTACCAAAAGGGCAAGTAAAAGTAGTCTTTGATTGATCCTTGGCCGACACGGGTATTTGAGAGAAACCAGAATAACCATCTAGAAATAAAAAATGTGTATGTTTGGATAATCTTTCTAGCATTTGATTGATAAAAGGTAAGGGGTAATGATCCTTTTAGTGGCCTTATTTAATTTGCGGAAATCAATTACCATCCTATAACCTGTAATAATTCTTTGAGGAATTAATTCATCTTTATCATTAGGAACGACAGTAATACCTTCCTCCTTGGAGACACAATGGACAGGACTTATCCATTGACTATCAGCAACGGGATAGATTATACCTGCCTCAAGGAGCTTTAGTATTTCCTTTCTTACCACTCCTTTCATTTTAGGATTCAGCCGTCGTTGATGATCACGGACTGGTTTAGCATCTTCTTCCAAATTTATTTTATGTTGACATAGAGTGGGACTAATGCCCTTAAGATCATCAAGAGTATACCCAATAGCAGCACGGTGCTTGTTCAGAGTTTTCAATAATCTCTCTTCTTCATGCTCTGAAAGGTTAGCACTAATAATAACATGATATATCTTTTTCTCATCAAGATAAGCATATTTAAGAGTATCAGGCAATGGTTTAAGCTCAAACACAGGATCACCCTGAAGGAAATATGCCCTAGAGGCAATAATAAAGTTATTATTTATTTCCTTATAATCATGATAAATGTTTATTATTCATGCTAGAATTGTATTAACCAGAAACATAATACATGTGTGAATACATAGACAAACAAAGTGTCACTAGTATGCCTCTACTTGACTAGCTCGTTAATCAAAGATGGTTATGTTTCCTAACCATGAACAATGAGTTATTATTTGATTAACGAGGTCACATCATTAGTTGAATGATCTGATTGACATGACCCATTCCATTAGCTTAGCACCCGATCGTTTAGTATGTTGCTATTGCTTTCTTCATGACTTATACATGTTCCTATAACTATGAGATTATGCAACTCCCATTTGCCGGAGGAACACTTTGGGTGCTACCAAACGTCACAACGTAACTGGGTGATTATAAAGGAGCATTACAGGTGTCTCCAAAGGTACATGTTGGGTTGGCGTATTTCGAGATTAGGATTTGTCACTCCGATTGTCGGAGAGGTATCTCTGGGCCCTCTCGGTAATGCACATCACATAAGCCTTGCAAGCATTACAACTAATATGTTAGTTGTGAGATGATGTATTACGGAACGAGTAAAGAGACTTGCCGGTAACGAGATTGAACTAGGTATTGGATACCGACAATCGAATCTCGGGCAAGTAACATACCGATGACAAATTGAACAACGTATGTTGTTATGCGGTCTGACCGATAAAGATCTTCATAGAATATGTAGGAGCCAATATGGGCATCCAGGTCCCGCTATTGGTTATTGACCGGAGACATGTCTCGGTCATGTCTACATTGTTCTCGAACCCGTAGGGTCCGCACGCTTAAGGTTACGATGACAGTTATATTATGAGTTTATGCATTTTGATGTACCGAAGGTTGTTCGGAGTCCCGGATGTGATCACGGACATGACGAGGAGTCTCGAAATAGTCGAGACGTAAAGATTGATATATTGGAAGCCTATGTTTGGATATCGGAAGTGTTCCGGGTGAAATCGGGATTTTACCGGAGTACCGGGAAGGTTACCGGAACCCCCCGGGAGCTAAATGGGCCATGATGGGCCTTAGTGGAAAAGAGAAGAGGCAGCCCTACATGGGCTGCGCGCCTCCCCCTTCCCCTAGTCCTATTAGGACTAGGAGAGGTGGCCGGCCCCCTCTCTCTCTCTCTCTTCCCCCTCCGCGAATCCTATTCCAACTAGGATTGGGGGGGAATCCTACTCCCAGAGGGAGTAGGACTCTCCTGGCGCGCCACACCTTGGCAGGCCAGCCTCCCCCCTCTAGTCCTTTATATACTGAGGCAGAGGCACCCTAGAACACACAAGTTGATCCACGTGATCTATTCCTTAGCCGTGTGCGGTGCCCCCAGCCACCATATTCCTCGATAATACTGTAGCGGAGTTTAGGCGAAGCCCCGCTGCTATAGTACATCAAGATCGTCACCACGCCGTTGTGCTGACGGAACTCTTCCCCGACACTTTGCTGGATCGGAGTCCGGGGATCGTCATCGAGCTGAACGTGTGCTCGAACTCGGAGGTGCCGTAGTTTCGGTGCTTGATCGGTTGGATCGTGAAGACGTACGACTACTTCCTCTACATTGCGTCAACGCTTCCACAGTCGGTCTGCGTGGGTACGTAGACTACACTCTCCCCTCTCATTGCTATGCATCACATGATCTTGCGTGTGCGTAGGAAATTTTTTGAAATTACTACAAAACCCAACAGTGGCATCCGAGCCTAGGTTATTTATGTTGATGTTATATGCACGAGTAGAACACAAGTGAGTTGTGGGCGATATAAGTCATACTGCCTACCAGCATGTCATACTTTGGTTTGGCGGCATTGTTGGACGAGATGACCCGGACCAACATTACGCGTACGCTTACGCGAGACCGGTTCCCCCGACGTGCTTTGCACATAGGTGGCTTGCGGGTGACTGTCTCTCCAACTTTAGTTGAACCAAGTATGGCTACGCCCGGTCCTTGCGAAGGTTAAAACGGAGTCTATTTGACAAACTATCGTTGTGGTTTTGATGCGTAGGTGAGATTGGTTCTTGCTTAAGCCCGTAGCAGCCACGTAAAACTTGCAACAACAAAGTAGAGGACGTCTAACTTGTTTTTGCAGGGCATGTTGTGATGTGATATGGTCAAGACATGATGATGAATTTTGTTGTATGAGATGATGATGTTTTGTAACCGAGTTATCGGCAACTGGCAGGAGCCTTATGGTTGTCGTTTTATTGTATGCAATGAAATTGTGATGTAATGCTTTACTTTATTACTAAGCGGTAGTGATAGTCGTGGAAGCATAAGCTTGGCGAGACAACAACAATGCTATGATGGAGATCAAGGTGTCACGCCGGTGACGATGGTGGTCACGACGGTGCTTCGGAGATGATGATGATGGCCATATCATATCACTTATATTGATTGCATGTGATGTTTATCCTTTTTATGCATCTTATCTTGCTTTGATTGATGGTAGCATTATAAGATGATCTCTCACTAAATTATCAAGAAGTGTTCTCCCTGATTATGCACCGTTGCGAAAGTTCTTTGTGCTGAGACACCACGTGATGATCGGGTGTGATAGGTTCTACGTTCAAATACAACGGGTGCAAAACAGTTGCACACGCGGAATACTCAGATTATACTTGACGAGCCAAGCATATACAGATATGGCCTCGGAACACGGAGACCGAAAGGTCGAGCGTGAATCATATAGTAGATATGATCAACATAACGATGTTCACCATTGAAAACTACTCCATCTCACGTGATGATCGGTTATGGTTTAGTTGATTTGGATCACGTAATCACTTAGAAGATTAGAGGGATGTCTATCTAAGTGGGAGTTCTTTAATTAACTTGATTAAATTGAACTTAAATTTATCATGAAACTTAGTACATGATTAGTATCTTGCTTGTTTATGTTTGATTGTAGATAGATGGCTCGTGTTGTTGTTCCGTTGAATTTTAATGTGTTCCTTGAGAAAGCAAAGTTGAAAGATGATGGTAGCAATTACATGGACTGGGTCCATAACTTGAGGATTATCCTCATTGCTGCACAGAAGAATTACGTCCTGGAAGCACCGCTGGGTGCCAGGCCTGCTGCAGGAGCAACGCCAGATGTTATGAACGTCTGGCAGAGCAAAGCTGATGACTACTCGATAGTTCAGTGTGCCATGCTTTACGGCTTAGAATCGGGACTTCAACGACGTTTTGAACGTCATGGAGCATATGAGATGTTCCAGGAGTTGAAGTTAATATTTCAAGAAAATGCCCGAATTGAGAGATATGAAGTCTCCAATAAGTTCTATAGTTGCAAGATGGAGGAGAACAGTTCTGTCAGTGAGCATATACTCAAAATGTCTGGGTATAATAATCACTTGATTCAATTGGGAGTTAATCTTCCAGATGATAGCGTCATTGACAGAATTCTTCAATCACTGCCACGAAGCTACAAGAGCTTCGTGATGAACTATAATATGCAAGGGATGAACAAAACTATTCCCGAGCTCTTCGCGATGCTAAAAGTTGCGGAGGTAGAAATCAAGAAGGAGCATCAAGTGTTGATGGTCAACAAGACCACTAGTTTCAATAAAAAGGGCAAAGGGAAGAAGAAGGGGAACTTCAAAAAGAGCGGCAAGCAAGTTGCTACTCAAGAGAAGAAACCCAAGCCTGGACCTAAGCCTGAAACTGAGTGCTTCTATTGCAAGCAGACTGGTCACTGGAAGCGGAACTGCCCCAAGTATTTGGCGGACAAGAAGGATGGCAAGGTGAACAAAGGTATATGTGATATACATGTTATTGATGTGTACCTTACTAATGCTCGCAGTAGCACCTGGGTATTTGATACTGGTTCTGTTGCTAATATTTGCAACTCAAAACAGGGACTACGGATCAAGCGAAGATTGGTTAAGGACGAGGTGACGATGCGCGTGGGAAACGGTTCCAAAGTCGATGTGATCGCGGTCGGCACGCTACCTCTACATATACCTTCGGGATTAGTATTAGACCTAAATAATTGTTATTTGGTGCCAGCGTTGAGCATGAACATTATATCTGGATCTTGTTTGATGCGAGACGGTTATTCATTTAAAACAGAGAATAATGGTTGTTCTATTTATATGAGTAATATCTTTTATGGTCATGCACCCTTGAAGAGTGGTCTATTCTTGTTGAATCTCGATAGTAGTAACACACATATTTATAATGTTGAAGCCAAAAGATGAAGAGTTGATAATGAGAGTGCAACTTATTTGTGGCACTGCCATTTAGGTCATATCGGTGTAAAGCACATGAAGAAACTCCATTCTGATGGACTTTTGGAACCACTTGATTATGAATCACTTGGTACTTGCGAACCGTGCCTCATGGGCAAGATGACTAAAACACCGTTCTCCGGTACTATGGAGAGAGCAACAGATTTGTTGGAAATCATACATACAGATGTATGTGGTCCGATGAATATTGAGGCTCGTGGCGGATATCATTATTTTCTCACCTTCACAGATGATTTAAGCAGATATGGGTATATTTACTTAATGAAACATAAGTCTGAAACATTTGAAAGGTTCAAAGAATTTCAGAGTGAAGTTGAAAATCATCGTAACAAGAAAATAAAGTTTCTACGATCTATCGTGCAGGAGAATATTTGAGTTACGAGTTTGGTGTACATTTGAAAAATTGTGGAATAGTTTCACAACTCACGCCACCCGGAACACCTCAGCGTAATGGTGTGTCCGAACGTCGTAATCGTACTTTACTGGATATGGTACGATCTATGATGTCTCTTACTGATTTACCGCTATCGTTTTGGGGATACGCTCTAGAGACGGCCGCATTCACGTTAAATAGGGCACCATCAAAATCCATTGAGACGACGCCTTATGAACTGTGGTTTGGCAAGAAACCAAAGTTGTCGTTTCTGAAAGTTTGGGGCTGCGATGCTTATGTGAAAAAGCTTCAACCTGATAAGCTCGAACCCAAATCGGAGAAATGTGTCTTCATAGGATATCCAAAGGAAACTATTGGATACACCTTCTATCACAGATCCGAAGGCAAGACTTTTGTTGCTAAATTTGGAAACTTTCTGGAGAAGGAGTTTCTCTCGAAAGAAGTGAGTGGGAGGAAAGTAGAACTTGACGAGGTAACTGTACCTGCTCCCTTATTGGAAAGTAGTGCATCACAGAAAACTGTTTCTATGACACCTACACCAGTTAGTGAGGAAGCTAATGATGATGATCATGAAACTTCAGAACAAGATACTACTGAACCTCGTAGATCAACCAGAGTAAGATCCGCACCAGAGTGGTACGGTAATCCCGTTCTGGAAGTCATGCTACTAGATCATGATGAACCTACGAACTATGAAGAAGCGATGGTGAGCCCAGATTCCGCAAAGTGGCTTGAAGCCATGAAATCTGAGATGGGATCCATGTATGAGAACAAAGTATGGACTTTGGTTGACTTGCCCGATGATCGGCAAGCAATTGAGAATAAATGGATCTTCAAGAAGAAGACTGACGCTGACGGTAATGTTACTGTCTACAAAGCTCGACTTGTCGCGAAAGGTTTTCGGCAAGTTCAAGGGATTGACTACGATGAGACCTTCTCACCCGTAGCGATGCTTAAGTCTGTCCGAATCATGTTAGCAATTGCCGCATTTTATGATTATGAAATTTGGCAGATGGATGTCAAAACTGCATTCCTGAATGGATTTCTGGAAGAAGAGTTGTATATGATGCAACCAGAAGGTTTTGTCGATCCAAAAGGAGCTAACAAAGTGTGCAAGCTCCAGCGATCCATTTATGGACTGGTGCAAGCCTCTCGCAGTTGGAATAAACGCTTTGATAGTGTGATCAAAGCATTTGGTTTTATATAGACTTTCGGAGAAGCCTGTATTTACAAGAAAGTGAGTGGGAGCTCTGTAGCATTTCTGATATTATATGTGGATGACATATTACTAATTGGAAATGATATAGAATTTCTGGATAGCATAAAGGAATACTTGAATAAGAGTTTTTCAATGAAAGACCTCGGTGAAGCTGCTTACATATTAGGCATAAAGATCTATAGAGATAGATCAAGACGCTTAATTGGACTTTCACAAACAACATACCTTGACAAAAATTTGAAAAAGTTCAAAATGGATCAAGCAAAGAAAGGATTCTTGCCTGTGTTACAAGGTGTGAAATTGAGTAAGACTCAATGCCCGACCACTGCAGAAGATAGAGAGAATATGAAAGATGTTCCCTATGCATCAGCAATAGGATCTATCATGTATGCAATGCTGTGTACCAGACCTGATGTGTGCCTTGCTATAAGTCTAGCAGGGAGGTACCAAAGTAATCCAGGAGTGGATCACTGGACAGCGGTCAAGAACATCCTGAAATACCTGAAAAGGACTAAGGATATGCTTCTCGTATATGGAGGTGACAAAGAGCTTGTCGTAAAAGGTTACGTTGATGCAAGCTTTGACACTGATCCGGACGATTCTAAATCGCAAACCGGATACGTGTTTACATTAAACGGTGGAGCTGTCAGTTGGTGCAGTTCTAAACAAAGTGTCATAGCGGGATCTACATGTGAAGCGGAGTACATAGCTGCTTCGGAAGCAGCAAACGAAGGAGTCTGGATGAAGGAGTTCATATCCGATCTAGGTGTCATACCTAGTGCATCGGGACCAATAAAAATCTTTTGTGACAATACTGGTGCAATTGCCTTGGCAAAGGAATCCAGATTTCACAAGAGGACCAAGCACATCAAGAGACGCTTCAATTCCATCCGGGATCTAGTCCAGGTGGGAGACATAGAGATTTGCAAGATACATACGGATCTGAATGTTGCAGACCCATTGACTAAGCCTCTTCCACGAGCAAAACATGATCAGCACCAAGGCTCCATGGGTGTTAGAATCATTACGGTGTAATCTAGATTATTGACTCTAGTGCAAGTGGGAGACTGAAGGAAATATGCCCTAGAGGCAATAATAAAGTTATTATTTATTTCCTTATAATCATGATAAATGTTTATTATTCATGCTAGAATTGTATTAACCGGAAACATAATACATGTGTGAATACATAGACAAACAAAGTGTCACTAGTATGCCTCTACTTGACTAGCTCGTTAATCAAAGATGGTTATGTTTCCTAACCATGAACAATGAGTTGTTATTTGATTAGCGAGGTCACATCATTAGTTGAATGATCTGATTGACATGACCCATTCCATTAGCTTAGCACCCGATCGTTTAGTATGTTGCTATTGCTTTCTTCATGACATACATGTTCCTATAACTATGAGATTATGCAACTCCCGTTTGCCGGAGGAACACTTTGGGTGCTACCAAACGTCACAACGTAACTGGGTGATTATAAAGGAGCATTACAGGTGTCTCCAAAGGTACATGTTGGGTTGGCGTATTTCAAGATTAGGATTTGTCACTCCGATTGTCGGAGATGTATCTCTGGGCCCTCTCGGTAATGCACATCACATAAGCCTTGCAAGCATTACAACTAATATGTTAGTTGTGAGATGATGTATTACGGAACGAGTAAAGAGACTTTCCGGTAACGAGATTGAACTAGGTATTGGATACCGACGATCGAATCTCGGGCAAGTAACATACCGATGACAAAGGGAACAACGTATGTTGTTATGCGGTCTGACCGATAAATATCTTCGTAGAATATGTAGCACCCAATATGGGCATCTAGGTCCCGCTATTGGTTATTGACCGGAGACATGTCTCGGTCTTGTCTATATTGTTCTCGAACCCGTAGGGTCCGCACGCTTAAGGTTACGATGACAGTTATATTATGAGTTTATGCATTTTGATGTACCGAAGGTTGTTCGGAGTCCCGGATGTGATCACGGACATGACGAGTAGTCTCGAAATGGTCGAGATGTAAAGATTGATATATTGGAAGCCTATGTTTGGATATCGGAAGTGTTCCGGGTGAAATCGGGATTTTACCGGAGTACCGGGAAGGTTACCGGAACCCCCCGGGAGCTAAATGGGCCATGATGGGCCTTAGTGGAAAAGAGAAGAGGCAGCCCTACATGGGCTGCGCGCCTCCCCCTTCCCCTAGTCCTATTAGGACTAGGAGAGGTGGCCGGCCCCCCCTCTCTCTCTCTTCCCCCTCCGCGAATCCTATTCCAACTAGGATTGGGGGGGATCCTACTCCCAGAGGGAGTAGGACTCTCCTGGCGCGCCACACCTTGGCCGGCCAGCCTCCCCCCCTCTAGTCCTTTATATACTGAGGCAGAGGCACCCTAGAACACACAAGTTGATCCACGTGATCTATTCCTTAGCCGTGTGCGGTGCCCCCAGCCACCATATTCCTCGATAATACTGTAGCGGAGTTTAGGCGAAGCCCTGCTGCTGTAGTACATCAAGATCGTCACCACGCCGTCGTGCTGACGGAACTCTTCCCCGACACTTTGCTGGATCGGAGTCCGGGGATCGTCATCGAGCTGAACGTGTGCTCGAACTCGGAGGTGCCGTAGTTTCGGTGCTTGATCGGTTGGATCGTGAAGACGTACGACTACTTCCTCTATGTTGCGTCAACGCTTCCGCAGTCGGTCTGCGTGGGTACGTCGACTACACTCTCCCCTCTCGTTGCTATGCATCACATGATCTTGCGTGTGCGTAGGAATTTTTTTGAAATTACTACGAAACCCAACACACCCTTGGGTGGAGGAGGATCCCCTAGGATTTCAACAGGCAAATTGTGTTTTAGAATAGGTTCCTGTTTAAAGAATACTTCATCTATTTCCCTTCTTTCATTCATAAACATATCATTTTCATGGTCTAGCTAATATTGTTCTAAAGGATCACTAGGAGGTACGGCAATAGAAGCAAGACCAATAATTTCATCCTTACTAGGCAATTCTTCTTCACGGTGTTGTCTACTAAATTTAGAGAAATTAAATTCATGAGACATATCATCTAAACCGATAGTAACAACATCCTTTTTGCAATCTATCTTAGCATTAACAGTGTTTAAGAAGGGTCTACCAAATATAATGGGACAAAAGCTATCTTGTTGGGAACCAAGAACAAGAAAGTCAGTAGGATATTTAGTTTTCCCACACAAGACTTCAACATCTCTAACAATTCCCATTGGTGAAACAGTATCTCTATTGGCTAGTTTAATTGTGACATCAATATCTTCTATCTCAGCAGGTGGAATATCATGCATAATTTCTTTGTATAAGTCGTAAGGTATTGCACTAGCACTAGCACCCATATCACATAAGCCATGATAACAATGATCTCCTATTTTAATAGAAATAACAGGCATGCCTACCACGGGTTTGTTTTTATCTTTAGCACAAGGTTTAGCAATTCTAGCAGTCTCATCAAGGAAATGAATAACATGCCCATCAATATTATCAGCCAAAAGATTTTTAACAATAGCAATATTAGGTTCAACTTTAACTTGCTCAAGAGGTGTATATGTTTTAATATTGCTTTTATGAACCACAGTTGAAACTTTAGCATGATCCTTTATCCTAACAGGGAAAGGTGGTTTCTCAACATAAGAAGTAGGAACAATAGGATCATTATAAGTGCTAGTCTTTTCTTCAACTTTAATATGTGCAACTACTTTTACTTCTATGGGAGGATGATATTTAAACCACTTCTCCTTGGGGAGATCAACATAAGTAGCAAAAGATTCACAGAAAGAAGCTACTATTTCAGAGTCAAGTCCATATTTAGTGCTAAATTTACGGAAAACATCGGTATCCATAAAAGATTTAACACAATCAAACTTAGGTGTCATACCTGACTTCTTACCTTCGTCGAGGTCCCAATCTTCAGAGTTGCGTTTAATTCTTTCCAATAAATCCCATTTGAATTCAATAGTCTTTGTCACAAAAGAGCCAGCACAAGAAGTATCGAGCATGGTGCGATTGTTATCAGAAAACCGAGCATATAAATTTTGAATAATCATTTCTCTTGAGAGCTCATGATTGGGGCATGAATATAACATTGATTTAAGCTTCCCCCAAGCTTGAGCGATGCTTTCTCCTTCGCGAGGCCAAAAATTATATATATAATTGCGATCACGATGAACAAGATACATAGGATAAAACTTCTGATGAAATTCCAATTTCAATCGTTTGTAGTTCCATGACCCCGTATCATCTCATAGCCTATACCATGTCAATGCATCTTCCTTCAAAGATAAAGGGAAGACATTCTTCTTAACAACATCTCCGGGTACACCTGCAAGCTTAAATAATCCACAAACTTCATCAACATATATTAGGTGCTCATCAGGATGCTTTGTTCCATCTCCTGCAAAAGGATTAGCTAGCAGTTTTTCTATCATACCCGAAGGAATTTCAAAGCAGACATTTTCATTTTCATTTTCATTTTCAGTAGGTTCAGTAGGTTGAGGAGCAACTCTTTGCTCTACTGGTCGGGGTGAAGATACCCCGAACAAGCCCCTCAAAGGATTACTTTCCATAGTAACAAGTGATAGTAAATTTCAGCACACTATATAAATTTTCCTTACCAAATTCCACCTACCAAAGGCGCTTCACTCCCCGACATGTTGGAAATATGCCCTAGAGGCAATAATAAAATGGTTATTATTATATTTCCTTGTTCATGATAATTGTCTATTGTTCATGTTATAATTGTATTATCCGGAAATCATGACACATGTGTGAATACATAGACGACAACATGTCCCTAGTGAGCCTCTAGTTGACTAGCTCGTTGATCAACAGATGGTCATGGTTTCCTGACTATGGACATTGGATGTCATTGATAACGGGATCACATCATTAAGGGAAAGATGTGATGGACAAGACCCAATCCTAAGCATAGCACAAGATCGTGTAGTTCGTCTGCTAGAGCTTTTCTAATGTCAAGTATCTTTTCCTTAGACCATGAGATTGTGCAACTCCTGGATACTGTAGGAATACTTTGGGTGTGCCAAACGTCACAACGTAATTGGGTGGCTATAAAGGTGCAGTACGGGTATCTCCGAAAGTGTCTGTTGGGTTGGCACAAATCGAGACTGGGATTTGTCACTCCGTATGACGGAGAGGTATCTCTGGGCCCACTCGGTAAGACATCATCGTAATGAGCTCGATGTGACTAAAGGTTTGGTCGCGGGATGATGTGTTATGGAACGGGTAAAGTGACTTGCCGGTAACAAGATTGAACGAGGTATTGGTATACCGACGATCGAATCTCGGGCAAGTAACGTACCGATTGACAAAGGGAATTGTATACGGGATTGCTTGAATCCTCGATATCGTGGTTCATCCAATGAGATCATCATGGAACATGTGGGAGCCAACATGGGTATCCAGATCCCGCTGTTGGTTATTGGCCGGAGAGTTGTCTCGGTCATGTCTGCATGGTTCCCGAACCTGTAGGGTCTACACACTTAAGGTTCGATGACGCTAGGGTTATTAGAAAGATTTGTATGTGATTACCGAATGTTGTTCGGAGTCCTAGATGAGATCCCGGACGTCACGAGGAGTTCCGTAATAGTCCGGAGGTGAAGATTTATATATGGGAAGTCATCATACGGTCACCGGAAATATTCGGGGGTATGCTGGTATTGTACCGGGACCACCGGAGGGGTTCCGGGGGTCCACCGAGAGGGTCCACCTGCCCTAGAGGGCCTTATGGGTTGTAGGTGGAAGGGAACCAGCCCCTAGTGGGCTGGGCGCCATCCCACCCTAGGGCCCATGCGCCTAGGGTTTGGGGGGAACCCTAAAGGGGGGCGCCACCCTTGCTTGGGGGGCAAGCCCCCTCCCCCTTGGCCGCCGCCCCCCCTCTAGATCTCATCTAGAGGGGCCGGCCCCCTTCCCCCTTGTCCCTATAAATAGAGGGGCGAGGGGAGGGCTGCAGGACCACATCCAAGGTGCAGCCCCTCCCCTCCCCAACACCTCTCCTCCTCCGCGTGAGCTTGGCGAAGCCCTACCGGAGAACTGCCACTCCATCACCACCACACCGCCGTGCTGCTGTTGGAGCCTTCTTCCTCAACCTCTCCCTCCTTCTTGCTGGATCAAGGCACGGGAGACGTCACCGGACTGCACGTGTGTTGAACGCGGAGGCGCCATTGTTCGGTGCTTAGATCGGATTCGGCCGTGATCTGAATCGCTACGTGTACGACTCCTCCAACCGCGTTCTTGCAATGCTTCCGACTCGCGATCTTCAAGGGTATGAAGATGCACTCCCTTCTCTCTCGTTTCTAGTTACTTCATAGATTGATCTTGGTGATGCATAGAAATTTTTTAATTTCGGCAACGATCCCCAACACGGCAACGGCGCCAGAAAAGAGTCTTGATGACCCACAAGTATAGGGGATCTATCGTAGTCCTTTTGATAAGTAAGAGTGTCGAACCCAACGAGGAGCATGCTACGTCTTGAGCTTGCGTTGGTTTTCCCCGAAGAGGAAGGGATGATGCAGCAGAGTAGCGTAAGTATTTCCCTCAGTTTTTGAGAACCAAGGTATCAATCCAGTAGGAGCCCACGCTCAAGTCCCTCGTACCTACACAAAGCGATAGCTACTCGCAACCAACGCGATTAGGGGTTGTCAAGCCCTTCACGGTCACTTACGAGAGTGAGATCTGATAGATATAATATTTTTGGTATTTTTGATATAAAGATGCAAAGTAAAAAGTAAAGACAAAGTAAAAAGCAAAACAATATTAAAGTGATGGAGATTGATATGATGAGAATAGACCCGGGGGCCATAGGTTTCACTAGTGGCTTCTCTCAAGAGCATAAGTATTCTACGGTGGGTGAACAAATTATTGTTGATCAATTGACAGAATTGAGCATAGTTATGAGAATATCTAGGCATGATTATGTATATAGGCATCACGTCCGTGACAAGTAGATCGAAACGATTCTGCATCTACTACTATTACTCCACTCATCGACCGCTATCCAGCATGCATCTAGAGTATTAAGTTAAAAATAGAGTAACGCCTTAAGCAAGATGACATGATGTAGAGAGATAAATTCATGCAATATGAAATAAACCCCATCTTGTTATCCTCGATGGCAACGATACAATACGTGTCTTGCTGCCCCTTCTGTCACTGGGTAAGGACACCGCAAGATCGAACCCAAAGCTAAGCGCTTCTCCCATGGCAAGAACTACCAATCTAGTTGGCCAAACCAAACGGATAATTCTAAGAGACTTGCAAAGATAACCAATCATACATAAAAGAATTCAGAGAAGATTCAAATATTATTCATAGATAGACTTGATCATAAACCCACAATTCATCAGTCTCAACAAACACACCGCAAAAAGAAGATTACATCGAATAGATCTCCACAAGAGAGGGGGAGAACTTTCTATTGAGATTCAAAGAGAGAGAAGAAGCCATCTAGCTACTAACTATGGACCCGAAGGTCTGAGGTAAACTACTCACACTTCATCGGAGAGGCTATGATGATGTAGAAGCCCTCCGTGATGACGGCCCTCTTCCGGCGTACTTCTTCCTCCTATATATACCTACGTACCCACAAACTATCAGATATGGAGCCAAAAACCTAATTCCACCGCTGCAACCTTTTGTACCTGTGAGATCCCATCTTGGAGCCTTTTCCGGAGCTCCGCCGGAGGGGGCATCGATCACGGAGGGCTTCTACATCAACACCATAGCCTCTCCAATGATGTGTGAGTAGTTTACCTCAGATCTTCGGGTCCATATAGCTAGATGGCTTCTTCTCCCTCTTTGGATCTTAATACAAAGTTCTCCATGATTCTCGTGGAGATCTATTCGATGCAATCTTCTTTTGCGGTGTGTTTGTTGAGACCGATAAATTATGGGTTTATGATCAAGTTTATCTATGAACAATATTTGAATCTTCTCTAAATTCTTTTGTGTATGATTGGTTGTCTTTGCAAGTCTCTTCGAATTATCAGTTTGGTTTGGCCTACTAGATTGCTCTTTCTTGCAATGGGAGAAGTGCTTAGCTTTGGGTTCAATCTTGCGGTGTCCTTTCCCAGTGACAGTAGGGCAGCAATGCACGTATTGTACTGTTGCCATCGAGGATAACAAGATGGGGTTTATATCATATTGCATGAGTTTATCCCTCTACATCATTTCATCTTACTTAAAGCGTTACTTTGTTCCTTTGAACTTAATACTCTAGATGCATGCTGGATAGCGGTCGATGTGTGGAGTAATAATAGTAGATGCAGGCAGGAGTCGGTCTATTTGTCTCGGACGTGATGCCTATATACATGATCATACCTAGATATTCTCATAACTATGCTCAATTCTGTCAACTGTTCAACAGTAATTTGTTTACCCACCGTAATACTTATGCTCTCGAGAGAAGCCACTAGTGAAATCTATGGCCCCCGGGTTTATTTTCCATCATATTAATCTCCCGTCAACAAGCTATTTCTGGTGCCGTTTTTATTTCGCTTTATTTACTTTGCATCTTTATCATAAAAATACCAAAAATATTATCTTATCATATCTATCAGATCTCACTTTCGTAAGTTACCGTAAAGGGATTGACAACCCCTTTATTGCGTTGGTTGCCAGAATTTTATTTGTTTGTGTAGGTGTGAGGGACTCGTGCATGGCCTCCTACCGGATTGATACCTTGGTTCTCAAAAACTGAGGGAAATACTTACGCTACTTTGCTGCATCACCCTTTCCTTTTCAAGGGAAAACCAACGCAGTGCTCAAGAGGTAGCAAAAAAGAGAAACTCAGATGTGAATAGTCTACAGAGAACCATTCGCGAACTATTCATGAAAGATTTCTCTTTTTGGCTTCTCGATGTATATTTCGAATTTTGATCTGAATTTTTTAGGGGTTATCTTACTATGTAATGTGAACATGCATGATTTTTTTCAGATTTTTTCGCAATGTTTAAATTTAAATTCCAGCCGCAAGGCACATGGTAACATGCAAATGTGTCTGTCACCTGATCTCTGTCCCGCCATGGGAGCCCTCTCTTCGGTATGACGAGCGAGGCAGATGGAAAAAGGGAAATGATGTGTGGAGGAGCCGGCCGACGCGACACAAGCACAACGCAACATCTCTTTTCAACCGGTTGAATCAGAGCAATTCCCAAGCGATTTTCAGTATTTGTATACCACAAACACTAAGTAAGCTAGCTTTATTAATTGAAATATTAAAGTAATGCTTACAAAAGTTTCAAAATGATTTTCATTTTATTTTCTTTTTTGGTAAAGATTTTTCAATAGTTTCACTCTATCTGCAATATACAAAAAATAGCAATATTTTACAAAAAAAAATCAGAAACGGGGATTTTGATAATTTCATAAACATGAAATCTTATCTCGCAAATATCAAAACACATTTCTTAAAATATTTTCATGAATACGGAGAGCACAAATTTCAATATTCCATAAACACAAATCCATAGTTAACTAATTTACAATCATGAATGTCAATAATTTCACGAACTCAGTAGTCCCATTCCAGTTACATTGTGGTACCATTCACAGATTTCACAATTTTCACAAATCATGTCACCATTCCAGTGATATATGTCACAAGTATCAATTTCGAAAATCTGATCACCATTTCAGTGATATATCATAAGTTTTATTTTTCTAATACTAGCACATATGCCCGTGCGTTGTAACAGGAGAGATACTTTTTGCAAGAAGCATCAGGAGAGATAATTGGTGTGTCCATCAAAACGGTCGCCGCAACGGTGGGGCGACAGAGCGAGGATCTGCGGTGTTCTCGCGGGTCATGTTTGGTCGACGACATCTGAATAGTGGTCGAGTTGGTTCGAATGGCGGCCACCACCAAACTCATGCCTTTTTTTTCTTCGAGTCCGCCTCTGAGGTTGTGGTTGCCTTTTCACTTTGTGGCTTCACGACGACTTCGGGGCATAGTTGCTTCGAGCACTCTCTTGTATGATGGTGTAACTGGATAGATTACTAATTACAATGAATCAAGTTTCATTAGCATAATCAGCACAGCACATAACCAGGTAGTCCTTACTTTACCAGGGTGTATTCTCTTTACTTATTTTAGCGCTCATTTGCCCATATATTTTCATCAAAGCCAAATCAGCATATTCTTTTTTATCGGCATGTGCTCATAATTTCTTTTAATTATAGCCAACCAACATAGACCCGGCCCATGATGGCCCATCCGACCCAACATATATTCCTCCTCGTCTGCTTGCCAAACCAAACCCTAGTCTCTTCATTCCACTCCCCTTCACTACCCAAGCTCTCGTCTGGTCTTCTTCGGCATGGCAGGCGGCGGATCCAAGTTCTTCACCTCCAGACCCGTCGACCCCTAGCTCATCCCATGCGGCCCCAAGGAGGAGATGGTTGTCCGGCTTGCGCTCTGCCGTTCCCGGGAGGAGGCCCGTGCGAGGCGGCGCTCAGACTCCTTTTATCGGGAATCCATCATCTATCTGACGTCCACAGACACCTTTCAATTTTCGGGCTCCGACGAGAAAGAGTAGGACATGGGAGACGGCGCCTTGAGTCTCGTGAGCCGGCTCGTGTCCCATGCCCTACTCTACCTTACCGGTGACCGGACCAACACTCTAAGAAGCGCAGCCGGTCGCCGGACATGGACATGGCAAAACTGGGCGAGCTCCGCTGAGATTAGGTTTCACGTTTCATGTAATAACATGAATTTAAGATATCTAATTTAAAATATCCAATTATAGAATCAAATATTTGAGACTGCCGACACGCGACGTTTGAGAGATCGGATTTAAGTCTGATTGTAGATGCTCCAATGGTATCGGCCGTGAGATGATTCGTATCAGGAGGCTAGACCGGCGGGCACAATAGGCTGATGCACTAACCTTTTGACATCTGACACGACATGTCACGGCCCGGTTCATTTGTTTTACTTTTACCAAAGCAGCTGCGTGTACGTGCCGCGACACGTGTCCCGGAAGTCGGCAGCCTCGCTCGGCGACCTGTCCTCTCCAACCGCCGCACGTACGTGGTGCCTCACGTGTCCGCCCCAGCGATCAAAACTCCCACCCAACACCACCACGTACGGTCCGACCGTCCGAGCCAATCCAGGAGCGCCGCCGAGCCCTCCTCCCTCCCGTCCCGATCATTTCTCTCCGCCACCACCACCAGCCGCAAAAAAAATGTGCGGAAAGGGCCGGAACAACGGGCTCGCGTCGCCGGCGGGGACAAGCGGCACGGCGACCGCCATCGTCGCCCTCGCGTCGCTGCTCCTCGCGGCCTCGGTCGTCGTCTTCCTCGTGTCGCCGCCGGCGCCGGCGGCGGACGAGAAGCCCCCCGAGCCGGTGGAGCTCGCCATCGGCGTCGCCGGGCACGAGGGCTGGCTGGACGCGCTCCGGGCGTGGGCCAAGCTGGCGTGCCTCAAGCTCCGCCCGCTCGAGCCAAGGTACATATCGTGCTCTCTTCTTTCTTTCTCCGTGCACGGGTCCAAGCACGCGTGCCCTCATCTCATGGCGTGTTGGTTACTTGTTTTTGCGTGGCGGCTGATGAAGGTGTGATCTGAGGAGCTCGGGGTCGATGAAGAAGGCGGCCAAGCAGAGCCTGGCGATGGGCAAGGAGGCCGTGGAGCAGACGGCGGTGTCGGCGGCGAGGGCCGCCGAGGAGACCATCGGGAGGACCACCGAGAAGGTGCGGAGGAAGGTCTCCCCGTCGCCGTCGACGTCGTCGGCGCCACTCGCCGATGGAGACCTGTGATCTGCATGCAGGTCGACGCAAGCGCCAAAATTTTCCGAGCTGTATCCCTCCACTTTATGTTACCTGTAAGCTGTAGCTTTCTACTAGTGCGAGAAGAAAAGATGGCCCCCTCGGCGATATGTATGCGTATGAATATCCTGCGATTCTGTTTTTCTCTGTACCCTGCTTGTGAATATGAGACGGTCTAGATCGGAAGTTTTCTCGGCAAAAAAAAAAAGGAAATGCATTTTGGCTGCGAAAAGTTGCATTGTCACCAATCTGCAGCCATGTCGATGAGAGGTCAGAGCCCAGGTGTTGGTAACAGAATTAGTAGCAGTTGCATCAATGGAGCAGCACAATGGCATTTGTTGCTGCAACTCCTTGCAATACTCTTTAACAAACGGCAAGCGAATGGGTCCGCTGCCGGCTCAAGTCGACCATAGCATGATTTTCTCAGAGACTAGAGTGGAGAGAGATTCTCCACTGGGAAACTAGTAAACAGTCTTCTTCCTTCAGGAGTAACATAACATCTGATCTCACAGGCCTATGGTATGGACACAGGAGGGGTACACGGAATATACAGGGCAATGCAATCCATTTCATCCATGTCGCGGAGGACCGGCATCGCCGCGTCGCTCTATTCCGGGCAGATTTCCCTGAAGATGGGCAGCCTGCGTCGGCCGCTGCGCCCGTAGAGGGCCTCGGCTATCAGGTCGTCTTCCTCCTCGGTTGGCTGTGCTGCTGCAGACACCGCCTGCCCTGAAGGTGTCGTCGAACCAGGTTTCGGTGTCGACAGAAGGTCCGGCCTGTTTCCTAGGATGACAGCACCATCTGGTGATCGGAAGTTGGAAAATGTTTGCTTGAGTTCGGGAAAACCTGGTGCGCCAGTGAGCCCGCCAGCCTATGCAACATGAAACAAGACAGAACAGATGTTACTGCATATAGCACACTGTAGATTTTGATGATAAAGGACTGTCAAAAAGGGAAATATATTAGGCTAGTCACCAAACTAGCTTAAGAGAATGATTCTAGTAAATCATCTTATGGTTGTGTTGGTTTAGAGGGAGGCTGCATGAACATGCTAACAATTTCAGCTATAGGATGAAGAGAAGAATAGCAAGTAATGAGTAAATGGAGATAATATATAGCAGGTAATGAGAATCGATTGCTCGCATACCCCTCGTGCTGCAAAAAGATAAAATTGTCTCTGCGTATATGAATGCGTTTAGATCCTGACACTGGAGATCCTGCTGTTGAGCTAGAAAGAAATATTCCAATCTAAAAATTGCAACTGTACCAGGAACACAATTATCCACTTATCTGGAGCTTAACGATGGAACAAGATCCAAAATCAGGCACATATGTTGTGTTCAAGGTAAAGGCATATAAAATTTGTGCTAAAGCTTGACAAAGGAACTGGATCTAAGAGGGTGTTTGTTTTCAGGGACTTATTGGTTTAGGGACTTAAAAAAGTCCCTATAAGTCCCATCTAAACCAAACAGGAGGGACTTATAGGGACTTAAAGTGGGCATTTGGGACTTATGAAATAAGACTCTCAAGGAGGGACTTATAGGGACTTATAGTTGTAATATGGTCTTTTAGTCCATGTTAAGTCCCAGGAACCAAACAGGTAGGGACTTTTTAGGGACTTAAAGTGGGCATTTGGGACTTATGAAATAAGACTCTCAAGGAGGGACTTATAGGGACTTATAGTTGTAATATGGTCTTTTAGTCCATGTTAAGTCCCAGGAACCAAACAGGTAGGGACTTTTTAGGGACTTAAGACTTATAAGTTGGGACTAAAAAAAGTCCTAGGACTTATGAACCAAACAGGGCCTAAAACAATGTCGATATGCTGCAGTCTGGTGAACCGACTTGATTTCAACAACATTTAAGGGCTAATCAATTTATGTTTATCTGAAACATGAGAAATTGTTTCTTCTCTGGCTAGCAAGAGTGACTAGCTAAGGAAATGAGAAAATTATTTGGCAATGTACCAGATCAATATAGTAACAATTTCTTTCTATTCTAGATAGAAGAGCAAACAAAAAGTCCATGATCTAACGAGTCATGCCTATCTGACCGATCAGAAATTGTCCTTTCCTAGCAACAAGAGAGAGCTAGGGAACAAGCAATTGTACACTGAAGCTACAAGTAACTGAATTACTGAAGGAGAACTTGAACTATCATGCAGTATGACAAAGTAAAGAACTAAGTAGAATTTGTAATAAGTACTCCCTCTGTATCATAATATAAGAGCATTTTTGACACTAGTGGTGTCAAAAACGCTCTTATTTTGTGGGACGCAGGGGGTAGTAACTAGTAGCTCAAATGCATTATCAAATACCACGACATCAAATTACTAAAGACCACAACTGAGCTACCACAGTAAACTAATGACTGTATTATGGCCAGAGTCTACATACAGTCTGATAAGTTGCGTTAGGGCATAGGAACATAGATGACACTATCCCCAAATGAAAATTGGATGGCTCGGTTTAATTTGTTTCCTAGTTTGTACATTCTCAGGCAACCTTTACTGTCAGAACTAAATCATGCACTTGTATTGTGAGTTCATAGGATTTACGGTAGGTAGTAACTTAGTAGATCATATGCATTATCAAATAACATGGCATTAAATTAATAAAGACCACAACATAAACTGCCATATACTAGTAAATTAGTGGACTGTACTATGACCATAGTCCACAGATAGTCTGATATGTGGCGTTAGGACATTAGGAAACATAGATGACATCATCCCAAATGAAAAATGGATGGCTTGGTGTAACTAGTTTCCAGTTTTGTACATCCTCAGACAACCTTCACAGTCAGAAATAAGTCATGCGCTCGTATTGCGGGTGTATGTGATATGACAGTCTGCACAATAGCTAATTAGGCTGTGTGCATCTTGGGATGCAGAGGCCCAGGGAGTTTTCCCTTATCTAAAAGAAGAAACTATAACTAATTGAGTAAATATATGGAAACATTTCCCCCTAAGAACACAATCCAGAGTTCTGCATTGCAATGCATCACCACACCCGTGGTCTTTCTCTCTGTGATTAACCAGATGAAGTATTGAAATCATGTAACCATGGCATTATAGAGATCAAGAGCATTGAGATATGCACAATATTAACCAAGCTAGTAGTAGAACCAAGGGCTAAAGACACTGACCACTACTCCAGGCATCAGTTCAATACTTCATCGGACAGCAATGCAAGACCATAGCGACACTGAGGGTTAGATCTGGAGAGCGGCTTAATCACCTGGCGTTTCGGCGCGTAGAGGTAGGCCGCCTCATGGTCCGCCATCGCGTACATCGGCCGTGGCCGCGCCTGCTGCTGCTGCGGCGGCGGCGGCGACTGCGGCGAGTAGAGGAGGCGGCGGCTGTCCAGCTCGGCGTTGGCGGAGAAGCAGGTGCGGCGGAGGCGGAGGAGCGACGTGTCGAACCCGAGCTCCAGCCCGCCCGACGAGTACGAGGAAGGGGAGATGCCCCCCTGGCCGGCGGCGGCGACGGCGTCGAAGGCCGGCGTGAGGTACGCCCTGAGCGACGAGGACGAGAGGCGGCGCTGCCGGCGCCGCGACGCCGTCTCGCCCATCCACTGGCCGCCGGGCGAGGCGGCGGCGCAGTCGAAGTCGAAGTCCATCGCCCGCTCGCTCGCTCGCGCAGAGCACCGGCCGGGAGCCGCGGCGAGATTTGGGGGGGGAGGCGGCGACGGTTCCGGGGAAAACAAAAACTGAAATTTAAAACTGAAACTGAAATTAGGGCTCCCACCGAGACCAGGGAAAAGGGGGGAGAAAAAGAATCGCCTTAAATTTCTCGGGAAGCCTGCATGCGGCCAAGCGGGCGGCGGTTGCGAGCTCGCGATTAGCCGTGCGCGCACGAGGGAGGAATCCGATGATGAAATTCAAAATCGCGAAGAGAAGAAAAAAGGAATAAATTCGAAAAAAACAACAAAAAATGCGGCAGAAATCGACAAGGAATGGCATCTGCAGTAGTTTATTGAACGGGATAGGAGTGATCTCCATCTCCAAAATCTACAGCCGTGCCGGACGAACAGGCGGATCTAGTAGAGGAGGCAAGGCAAAATAAGTTTGAGAAATCGATCGAGTCTCATGCGGGCTCTGTCCCGATCTCCCCTGTCGATCCCGGGAGAAAAAACCCAAAAAGAAACCTCAAGAAAAGCAGCAGCTTGATTGGACGGCGAGTGCTGTGAGTTACTGGCGCCCAAAAAGATCCCGAAAACCCGGCTGAAAATCAGCCCCGAAACGCACGGCAAAGTTCAAAAGCTTGCTGGGCTATGATGAGAAGTTGAGCAGCAGGTTCACCTTGTGGCCGTGGAGTGGAGCGGAGCCTTCTAGAGACCCTCGTCCCCGTCGCGCTCGCTAGAGAAGCGAGGCAGGTCACGCTCCTCCCATTGGTGCTCGGGCGGGCGGGCGGGCGGGAAGTGGAGACGAACCGAGAATAGGAGGAGAGGGGGCGGCCGCCGGGCCAGGTCAAGTACACGTGGCCGACCATGATGCTTCCATTTGTTTGGGCTTGGCAGTATTCCATGTGTGGCAAGGGGTGTACTCCTTCCGGTTTTTTTTAGTTCCCATATAAGATTTGGCTGAAGTCAAGCCTCGTAAAGTTTGACCAACTTTATAGGAAAAAGTACCAACCTTCACAATCTGAAATCAATATCAATAGATGTGTCATGACTTAAAGTTTCATATTGTATAACTTTAGCATGGCAGATGTTGATATTTTTTCATATAAATACGGTTAAATTTTATGAAGTTTGACTTCAGAGAATTCTAATATGCAAAGTAAAAAGGATCGAAGGGAGTACTACAATTGTTGATGCCTCTGGGTGGGCTTGGGCTGGTTTGAGTTTGACCTTCCCTTATGTTTGACCCTGTTTCCAAAAAAACAAAATCACTTCTTATACGTGTATTTGCCAACATGTACCATGTATATTCCCTAAAAAAATATACCATGTATACGCTCATACATACGCATATATGCTCGCCTCTATGAATGCAAGCATGCACACCATACTCATATGAGCCCCTCCGAGAGACTAAGCCAGCACATTATCTTAAGATTAAAAAAGTACTGAACACGCATCGCCCGAAGATCTGGAATAAATTCAAGAAAATGCGAACACCTGTGTCAAATCTAAGACTTGAATTATGATAGATTACGGATATCACTATTCTCCTAACCATCCAACCATAGACTGATTCGTTCATCTTCTCTCTTCTAAAAAGAAATTGTATACTTCCTTTGGTCCAAATTAATTGGAGCAACCTCTATACAATCTCAATACTATATTCACCCGCAAAAAAAATCTCAATGCTATATTATATAGAGGTTGCATCAATTAATTCAGATTACAGGGAGTATTAATTAATCAACAAAGATACTACAATCTTCCGCCGGACATGTACTCCCTCCATTCGGTATTACTTGACTCGGATATGGATGTATCTAGAACTAAAATACATCTAGATACATCCATTTCTGCGACAAGTAATTCCGAACGGGGGGAGTAGGCCGGCACTGAAACGCAAGACTTAGCTAACAAGACCTGAGCATGATCTCACTATCCTTCATGTTAACCTTCATGACTTTAACATGACATGTGAATTGAGTGTAGTTTACATAGTTAGATTCCTTGTGGTGAAACCAATCCACTAGGGTTCAAATTATAGACTCGTGGTCGCATTTTTCTAAATTTATTTCAGACCTTTCAATGATGTACGTTCGCTAGGAGAAGGTGTTCCTATGAAAGCGTGTGTGGCGATGAGTGTGCCTTCGTAAGGGTGGATATATGTGCATGTGTACAAGAGTTTGCGTGCGTATGGTGTTTAAAAAAAACTTTAACGTGACACCACACACCCCACCAGGATTAACCTCTTGAAATCTTGCACAGTCATACCAAAAAGCATCAAGTTCCAGTTTATAAAAACTAAACACTCCTACGAAACAGTGAGGATTTTCACTTATAAGTTTTCTGTGAAATCCAAGGCACTGCAAATGGCCCTGAAAGACCAATTCCTCTTTCTAGAATCAGGACAGATAGCCAACAGTTCATAACAGCATCAAGTCTTTCAACTCATGCAAAGACGAGTACGTAAAATGGACAAAAAACTGGGCATTGATGGTATTATCAAGTATCCAACCTGATGAAGAAATATATTGTTTCATTCAACCACATATGTCCAACAACAAGAAAGTCATCACGTCACACCACAAACCAAGCCAATATATTCCGCGCCCGGATAGAAGTTACAAAGGGTTAATTACACAAAGAATACCTTATTCTATATTTTGAATACAAGCTGTAACTCTCAGGGTACATCACCCCCCTTTTTTCCAAATTTTGTATGCTACTACAACACCGCCAATGCGATATGTACAACCAACGACAACAAACCAAGCTATTGAGACCTCATACAAACAGCTGAACTATGACACGAGCTAGGCACACTTTGATGCAAATAGGAGTAGGGAGAACTACCCTAGTTAAAATTAGATCTAGGGGAGCCAAGGTATACATGCTGAGGAGCATGGCGGGCTTGGAGCTGGATACGGTGAGAACCGAAAAATGCAAAATGTATTTGCATCGAACATATATATACCCTTCAAAGGCTATTAAGAAGAGCCCTTTTGCAAGAAGGCTGCTGAGAAGTTTCTGGCTTCGATCCAGGTGAGGCCAACTCAAGCACAGACAGCAAAAAATTTCTCTCCTGAAAAGTTCAACAAATACAATACATGTGTAACTACCAAGTGTTTGATTCAGGTATGTTATTGTGTGTGAAATAAGACTAACAATGACAGGCTACATAAGTCAAAAGCTTACACTGGCAGTAATTTTTGGAGTTGGCACGTTATCTGTGAATGGATGGAAAGTTGGAACTGTGTGAGCAGGAGAGGTGAATTCCATGCATGGCTGGGTGCTGCTATCTTCGGGAACGTCGCTGCAGTTCTCTGAAGTTCCTTTCTTCGCAACTGCTTTACCTTTGCTAGCAGTGTGAGCAAGGGAAGTAAATTTAGCACATTGAAGCCTGCTATCTTGGGCAACCTCACTGAAATTCTCCGATATTTCTTCATCTGCTTTAGCTTGCAAATCTGCACGAGCAGGAGAGGTGCATTCTGTACACTGAAGACTGTCATATTTGGCAGCCTCACTCAAGTTTGCTGATGCTGGTATTTCATAATCTGTTTTAGCTCGCAGAAGTGTATGAGCAGGAGACATGGGTTCCATACATTGAGGCAGGCTACCTTCGGCAGCCTCACCCAAATTTACGGATGCTGGTGTTTCTGCATCTGCTTTAGCATGTAAAACTATATGAGCAGGAGACATGTATTCCATAAATTGAGACCAGCTACCTTCTGCAGCCTCATTCGAGTTTGCGGATGCTGGTATTTCAGAATCTCTTTTAGCTCGCAGAAGTGTATGAGCAGGAGACATATGTTCCATACACTGAGGCAGGCTACCTTCAGCAGCCTCCCTCAACTTTACAGATGCTGGTGTTTCTGCATCTCCTTCAGCATGCAAAACTGTATGAGCAGGAGACGTGTATTCCATAAACTGAGACCAGCTACCTTCGGCAGCCTCACTCAAGTCTACGGACACTGGTATTTCTGCATCTGCTTTAGCCTGCTCAGCTTGAACTGTATGAGCAGGAGAACTGTTAGCATGCAAAACTGTATGAGCGGGAGATGTGTATTCCATAAACTGAGACCAGCTACCTTCGGCAGACTCACTCAAGTCTACAGACGCTGGTATTTCTGCATCTGCTTTAGCTTGCTGAGCTTGAGCTGCACGAGTAGGAGAACTGTATTCCATGAAATGAAGCCCCATATCTTCCGCAGCCTCACCCAAGTTTATATGAGCTAGAATTTCTGCAACTGATTTAGCTTCAAATTTCAATTAATCTTCTTCGATGTGGATGGAAAGGCATGTAACTAAATTCAGATTAAGAGCATAGGTTACCTGGGCAAGGTTCCATAGTACTAGATAGTGTGTTTCCACAAAGGCTACTTTCTTCTGCGATTTGATCTACTGGGCAATTATCCATTATTTGATCAGGAGCCATTTGTGATGTTGCTCCGTTCTGCTCTCTGTTCATCAGAATGGTGGTGGATCAATAGCTGAGGCCATAGAATAGTAACCAAAAGGATGAGATATTATTCATTATATACCTGGACTTCTGTTCATCTTCTTCTTCATTCTCATAGGGATCAACAATTAAATCGTCGAGATCGTCTAGGAGTGAAGCTGTTCCAGACATACTGCTCTCTGACATGTCATTATCATCTTTCTTAACCAAATGATGCTGTAGTTTCTGAAAGGTCAAGCATAAAACAGTTATTTTAAAATGTAAAACTACAAATCTACTTCAGACCATCAAACTGGCGATGCCATACCTGCCAGGCTTCATCCATGCTTTGGCTTGTATTTTCAGTATTTACTTTTGTTGCTAGGGAAGAAAGCAAGTCAGCTTGCTGAAGTAAAGTAGCAAGTTTTGGATCATTCCTTTTCAAAAAATTACCCTCATGCTTCACACCTGAAATTATGCACATGGAGCAGGTTCAAACATTGACACAACACATGAATCAAGTTAAACATTCAGAATCTGGGATAATAGGCTCACAGCTCTGTTCTTCGCCATGTAATTGCTTTGTTGAGGTTTTAGTGACAAGACTCTGGGTTTTTACAATATTCACACTCTGATTGTCTGGACAAATGCTAGCAAGGGGTTGCCGAGAATCCTGTTGTATGCTCTTTTGCTGTCCAAATGACTTCATATTTGGTGCTAAGTTCTCCTTGAAATCAGGTTTGCAAGAGCTGGTTGCAGAAAGAACAAGTTAAAGTGTGTAAGTTCATTCACATAATTAACCAACAGCTTCTGCTGGTACTGTGTGTACCTCATGTTCTTAATAGGTGGTGAGGAGCCAGGTGCAGCACATGTGACGCCACCAGACTGTGTCAGTACCCTCTTTGCACTTGCATTGGAGCATACTGTGCCATTTTCCTCCAATAGTTCATCATCCTTAGCCCGCCTTTTGCATAACGTAGAAAATCGATTCTTCACTGCATTATCAGTTCTGTAGTAGGCAAACCAAACATTCACATGTCAGATATCTTGTTTCACATACTCCCTCCCGGTCGGTAAGGCCTGCGTGTATCCCTAGATCGCCAATTCGACAAACGTATTACAAAAGGTATACTGTTAGAAACTTCTATCGAATATGACTTCAATGGTATACTCTTTGTGGCATATAACTCATATTTCATTGATAAAATGGATGATCTAGTGATACGCGCAGGCCTTATAAACCGGTAGAGAGGGAGTAACTAATATCCTTTTCACCTTACAGCAAACAGCAACCAAATGCAAGAAACTCACCTGCCTGAGACAACCTTTGCTATTTCAGTCCATTTGTTACCAAGAAGCTTTTGAGCCTGCATGACAAGTCCAAGATTATCATTTGGTGTTGCAGGAGTTGTACGGCAATAACTGATAGTTATGAAGACACCAGCACAATGTACATCAGGTGGTTTCTAATTTCTTTTTGCAACATTGCAAATGTATCATAACACAAATTGCAGTCTAATCAAAGGAATGATAATGGTATTATGAGACGTTAAGCAATGCATGGTCCCTTCACGCAGTTACTCATCTACAAAAGAACATAACAATCATACGTCCTACAGTTCATAAAACAAATCCATCATTTTCCCAAAGGAACGCAATCAAGGATAGGATCCAATCTGCACACAAGTTAAGCTAAAGGTGATAACTATTTTTCCTTTCTAGCCAATGTCCTGAACTCGATTTCTATCTCCAACCCCTTTCTTCATGTCATATGAGGTTGAGGACCATGACACGAAGCATACTGTCCTACTCCCAGAGATGAAATTTGGCCCTTAAAAATTAACTATCTGATGCAGCAGTGCTTAATTTCAAGCAGACTCACTGCCTACGCCTAGCCGCCTATAGTAATTAAAATGCTAGAAACACACCAAGTTCTCACCTCACATAAAAGCATATCCTCTTCACGAGACCACCCGCCTTTCTTGCACTCTGTATTCAAATAATTGTACCATCTGCAGCAAAAATCAAGCGGAACAAATGCTTTAAACAATAGAACTGAACAAGTGTTATAACACCAGAAATGTTAGAACAAGAGATCCCCGTCGGAAGAGGGAGGTACACACCTCCTCCTGCACTGCCTGGCAGTCTTATCCTTGAATTGTGTGGCTATGACTGTCCAACTGCAAAAGAAAACGCCGTGATTAATTTGAGAAGCCTTGCTGCAAGTGAGGATAGGTAACAAACAGGAGTAGTCCATACTTGTCAGTTCCATGGTGCGCAATCTGAGCGCGAAGCACGTCATCCTCCTACAGGGAAGAAGTTGGAAGCATCAGAGAGCAATTTAACCATCGAGTAGAACCGCAGAGGTACTCCAAGGATAAACTCGAAGGCAATCCAAGGAGTGGCATGTTGGAAGGAACAATTTGTCACGGTTAGCATGGGGAAAGGGGGAATTGGGCTATGAAGTCCAAGAATCAACAATAGAACTGTGACAACAGCGGATTATAGCCCAAACACGCCCAAAATCGCTTCTCTCTTTTTTCGCCAAATCAAAAAGGGGAACAGAAGCAAAGTCCCAAATCCGAGGCAAGCCAGAGAAATCCCAAAATCCAGTGGGGAAGCGCAAACAAACGCAAAAGAAATTCCGCAACCGCGAGACGGAGAGAAGAGCACAGCAGTTGCGCACCTGGGCGCTCCAACTGACGATGTGGCGGTCCTTCTTGGCCGCCGACGAGGCGGCGGCGGCGGCGGCGTCGGCGGCGGAGGAGGAGGTCAGATCGGGGCCGGTCGCCATGGGCCCAGATCCCGCATGTTCCGCGCGCGGGGCCGGCGGGGCGGAGGGGGGGCTGGGCCGGACCGGACCGGCTAGGGTTTGGAGTTTGGGCGCGAGGGTGGGAATTTTCGAACTGGAGGGCTGGGGAAGAAGACAGCGAGGAAGACCGGAAGAAGAGTGGGGTGGGCGGTGGTGTGGGTGAGTAGAGTAGGAAGAGGGTGAGGGAATTTCCTCTCTCGGGAGTGGAGTGGAGGTTTTTTTTAAAGATGGGGGCCATGGCGTGAAAGGGAAGTGTTCTTTGGGAGAGAGACGACGACCCCCCTACACCCCTACTGCGTGACAGCGTGTGAGTGCCAAAAACTTTGTCCCAAAAGCCACGTGCAGAGATTGCAAAGGGTACAAGAGAACCAATACAGTAGATCTCATCGTCCAGTAGTAGTGGGAACAAGGTTACTATTATCACACTGCATTGCTGTTGGTAGAGTAGGCTTAAGTAGACCTGGCCATGGGCAGCCCGGCCCGGCCCGAAAAAGCCCGACCCGGCTCGGCCCGACGCTGCTTCTGGACCGGGCTCGGGCCTAGATTTTGTGCCCGGTGGCCTGGCCGGGCCGGGCCCGGGCCCGTCATTTTTGCCGTTTTTTGAAGGGGCCCGGCCCGAGGCCCGAGGCCCGGCGGGCTTTTGCATGTTCAGGCCGGGCTTGGGCCCAAAAATTAGGCCCGATGGCCGGGCCAGGCCGGGCTCGGGCCCAGGTTTTTTGGCTCGGGCTTGGCTAGGCCCGGCCCGAGGTTTGGCCAGGTATAGGCTCAAGTATTCATTTGAAGACCACTGGTTTTCTTTTAACCACGGTTGTCAAATAAAATGTTTGGTCATGTCATGGTTTGATCCGCTTCAGCTTGTGTCTAACAATGCTCGGCCGATGATGCCACCAATAGCACAAAATTATGGAGTAGTGCCAATGGGCGTTAGAGTTGAAGAACTTTGAACGGTATGGCGATGAGATAAGGGTATCAAAGAATTGATGAATATGATAACCAAGCGGTGCTGGTGTGATAAGGATGATAGGTACCATTGAGATACTAATGTGATAACAAGGCAGTAATTAAACCCAATAACCATGAGAGAAGGGGCGAGCCAGGGGGTGATCCACCCGTTCCTTTTTACTATGCCGAGGGGAAAAGGAAAGGGAAGAAGTCGTGATGCAAGAGGGAAAATGCGAAGGGGGTGAGAAACACGTGGCGGAGAGGAGAAAAACGTGTTGGGATCTATCATCTCGAGATAAGACCTCCACCGGCACTTGGCAGAAAGGAGAAAAATGTGTTGGGATCTACCGTCCCGAGATAACACCTCCACCGGGTAAAAAACATCCTTGCCTTCTACATGAAGCCAACATGCCCTTCTTCTTTGCAACAACGTGACAAGAACCAACCTATTTCAAATCTTAGTCGCCTCTTACATACTCAGAGCAAGAAGCAACCTACTTAGTAGGCTTCTAGAATAAATTTTTATGTTGGCCTACCAGAATAAGCTGGGTAGGGGTAGCTTATTGTGGCACTAACCCATAAGCCCCCAAAGAGCTGGCCCTCAGGTTAGCTCTTCATACAGACCCTTCCGTTGTCGACGCCATCGGTTCCCCTATTTCCTCCTTTCCTCAAACCTACCTTAGTTTACCGCCCTCTCACACTAAGCTCCCCTCCTCGGTCTTCCACCCCGTCGTGCAAACCTTTACAAATTTCCGTTGCAATGGGTAGTTGTCTTACTTACCAAAGGTACTAGGTTAACTCTTTTTTCTTTTGTCTTAGTCTCCCTATCAATCTACTCCATGTCTGTTTTCCATCTTCCTAAAAAAGTTCTGAAAGAGCTAGACACGATTCGTAGGGCCTTTTTCTGGATGACCAACAAAACTTGCAGTGGAGCTTAGTGTCTTATCACTTGGAAAAATGTTTCCAAACCAAAAGGTTGTGGTGATCTAGGCATTTAAAACTTTTTTATCCAAAATATCTTCTACTAATGAGATTTGCCTTCAAGTTGAATTAGACATAAAAGTCTATAAAGTGTATAATTTGGACTTTTTGCTTTTATCCAAAATATCCGGCTTTGGATTTTGACATAAAAGTCTATAATTTGGGCTTTTGCTTTTAACTCTAAAGTGTGGGTTTTAGAATCCTTTAGGAAATCAAGTTGGAATTTTTGTTTGAATGAGTTCTTACTTATCTAACACAAATATCTATGGGGATTGTGTCAGGGGCTTTAATTGTGCATGCCATGTCAAAAAGAATATCATTCACAAGAAACACTTTAGTTCCCACAAATAATTAAGGAGAAATAATGTAATGTAAACTCATTTTTTTTGTTCCAAAAACACATTGTTTCTACTCTTCAACTAGAAAGTGTATGTAATGTTTTCATGTTTGGCTTCAACTTGGGTCCAGGGGCGGAGCCAGAATTTGAACTTAAGGGTGTGATGGGGCAAGAGACGATGACCAGAAAAAGAAAGATAACATAGTAGATATATTGAATGCTTTCGATAGATATCACAATCAATGAAGCAATGCAAAAAGGTTGCATTTTATATTAGTTTAAATTTGGTTTTTTTGCCAATAAGATCAAATGTGCCTATAATTATTTAAAAGATGTATATATTGTTTTCATCTTCATGACTACACAAATACAAACACAATTGATGAAACATTAAATCCAAATGACATAGCCAATGCATCTTGCCTAGAAGATAAAAGAAGAAATGACTGACCTAACTAATTTCATCTAAATCAAGAGAATGATGCTGCCTAATGTGGATCAGTAACACGATACAAATCCACGAAGGAGAAACTGACCGTAAGATACTCCTTTAGGGTTAGCCGGGAGTATGCACATATATGTTGATGACATTGCGCTCAAAACGACATAGCATTCCCATTCCATACACAAACTGTATCGCGATGTGTTTCAGACAGTATGCCAAGCTTTTACGTACTACTACTTCTATATTATTTTCCCATTTATTTTTATTTTTCCTCTTGTGAGTTGTGTTCATGACTTGGCGTCATAATGCGTACGTGCTTCGTGCCATGCATGCATGTAGGAGGCAGCTAGCGGTGAGTTCGTGTGACTCTGTTTATGGTGCCACGCTCCGGCTACGTTTTGCTAGAAGATTCGTGTGCCTTTGTTTGAAGAAACAACTTTTTTGTGCGTGGAAGGTGGCGAGAAGCACAGGAATCTTGTGAAATCGTTTCATCTATTCACACACACACACACCAAAAAAGGTTACTCCTACCGCTAGCTAGCTGAATTTGAACTGGGATACTGCATTTAATTTGGGCTGTTGGAGCACTGCATTTAATTTAGCTAACCTAGCCTCGACACGAATCCATGTTAATTTAGGGTTAACCGGGACACGTGCGATCCTAATCAATACACTAACCATGTTTTTATTTGCGGGTAAATACAGTAACCATGTTGACTGACACTATTCCAAAAATGAAGCATGCATGTTGCATGCATACATCTACGGTGCATGTTGCATGCATACATCTACGGTGCATGTCACCCGATCGAACGTACTATACGGCAGATATGGTTGTTCGTACGTTGAGTACTCCAGTCGTTGCCCAACGGAAAGAGGAGTTCGTGAAAGTTAATTCAAAGGTTGGCATAAATTGACGCTTGGACGACGCCGCGCAACACAACAGCCGTCCCCGCCGGCCGCTTCCAAAAGGAAGAAGAGCTCGAGAATTTGAATGGATACGCAAGGCGAGCGGTGCTCGTGAAAAATAAGCAGCGGGAGTACGTAACCGGTAGGATTTGAACGAGCACTAAGGTCAGGGGTTCGGCGACCAACCTAGCTATGCTGATCGTGAAAGTCTTGTTTGTCCGCGGTGTGGTGTGATCGTGACCGCCTAGCCATTTGTTTTATAATTCCTAGTGAGCGATTTCAAAAGGTGATACAACGGCTAATTGACGGATATTTCTTGAGTTCGTGCGACCACTGTTTGCTGGTATACATCACTGTCACTAGCAGATTTTTCCATGCGCGCATTGCAATTGCGCGAGAAAGCTGGCTGGCATCGCACAAAGCAGGTAGCAATTTGTTTCACAAATCAGCAACCATCGTAATCCTTAGATCACATATCATGGAGAAAGCCATCTTCTAGAGTGATTTTTTTGTGAAACATTGAAATATTTTCTTTGATTTTTTTTAAAATGAGCTCCATGAAGCTCGAGCACCAAACTACATTTCTGCATCTTATAAATTCTAAGTATGTGCCTCCCACTATAGAATTTAAATTTTCCCTATGTTTTGATGATGTCGTGTCATTTGCTGACATCATTTTTTCCCCTCCCATCAATAGATTATTTCTCTGCAAAAGGTTCTCCATCAACACCACTTTATTAATCCCGAAGGTTCCCTATCGTAGTTCTTTCTTTCTTCTTCATGTCAGCCATAAGATTAACCAACGAGACGGTCAAGCGGTCGGCCGTGGATCATTACCCTTCACCATCACCTCCATGTGATCGCGTATCTTCATCCATTTTCCAGTGCTTTGGGTTTTGCTTGCCATGTGTCATGCTGACGAATTTCTGATACCGTCGGCCGACACTGGTTGAATACATCTAGATCTTGGTTATGTGGTGAGGGAGTTCTGGATTAGGGGGTGTCCGGATGGCCGGACTATACCTTCAGCCGGACTCCTGGATTATGAAGATACAAGATTGTCCCGTGTTCGGAAGGGACTTTCCTTGGCGTGGAAGGCAAGCTTGGCGATACGGATATTCAGATCTCCTACCATTGTAACCGACTTTGTGTAACTCTAACCCTCTCCGGTGTCTATATAAACCAGAGGGTTTTAGTCCGTAGGACAACATAGACAACAACAATCATACCATAGGCTAGCTTCTAGGGTTTAGCCTCTCTGATCTCTTGGTAGATCTACTCTTGTATTACCCATATCATCAATATTAATCAAGCAGGACGTAGGGTTTTACCTCCATCGAGAGGGCCCGAACCTGGGTAAAACTTCGTGTCCCTTGCCTCCTGTTACCATCCGGCCTAAACGCACAGTTCGGGACCCCCTACCCGAGATCCGCCGGTTTTGACACCGACATTGGTGCTTTCATTGAGAGTTCCTCTGGGTCGTCGCCGTCAGGCTCGATGGCTCCTACGATCATCGATAGCGATGCAGTCCAGGGTGAGACCTTCCTCCCCGGACAGATCTTCGTCTTCGGCGGCTTCGCACTGCGGGCCAATTCACTTGGCCATCTGGAGCAGATCGAAAGCTACGCCCCTGGCCGTCAGGTCAGATTCGGAAGTTTAAACTACACGGCTGACATCCGCGGGGACTTGATCTTTGACGGATTCGAGCCACTGCCGAGCGCGCCGCACTGTCCCGACGAGCATGATCTAGCTCTGCCGCCGAACAGTGCCCTGGAGGCGCAACCCCATCAGCTTCGACCCTTAATTCGGAGCCAACTGAGCCGATCGAGGATGGGCGGTTGGACGCCACCTCGGGGGCTGCGATCCCAACGGCGATTGAGCCGAACACCAGCCCCGCACTCCGCGAGACTCGTGATTCAAAGGAGCCGGACTCCTCTCCAGACTCCGAACCCTCCGCGCCCCCGTCGATCGAATCCGATTGGGCGCCGATCATGGAGTTCACTGCCGCGGACATCTTTCAGCACTCGCCTTTCGGTGATATTCTGAAGACACTAGAATCTCTCTCTTTATCAGGAGAGCCCTGGCCGAACTACGGTCAGCAAGGTTGGGGTTCGGACGATGAAGAAATTCAAAACCCACCCACCACCCACTTTGTAGCCACTGTCGACGATTTAACCGACATGCTCGACCTCGACTCCGACGACATCGACGGTATTGACGCCGATGAAGGAGACGATGAAGAACCAGCGCCTACTAAGCCCTGGAACGCCACCTCGTCATACGACGTATACATGGTGGACGCACCAAAGGATGACGACGAGGAGCGGAACGACGCACCGAAGGCTTGTTCCCTCGAAAAGCAATCAAAACGGCGACACAAGCGCCGCCCCAAATCCCGCCTCAACAGAAATAGCGATCACACAGACCCAGCGCTGGAGCAGGGCAAACCGCTGCCGGACAACGGCAATCCGAATAATCAAAGCGAACAAACAAATCCTATCAAGGATAATGGTCCGGACGACATAACGCCGGACAGGCACCCGGAGCAGCAGAACGCCCGCAAAAGGCTTGTTGCCACCGTGAGGAGCCTTAAAAAGCAGAAGCGAAGGCTCAAAGCCGCGCAAGACACACTCCAATTAAGATGGAGCAAAATACTCAACACTGCAGCAAGGTACGGCGACAATCGCTCCTCCAAGAGCTATCCAAAGTGGAAACTGCTACCCGAATTCGATGAGGAAGCCTCAGACCCCCCACAACCAATCAAAGCAGCCACCTGGTCGGATAGACGACCCCTCTACCAACACAAAGCGGCATACAACGCCGCTCACAATACAACACGCGACCCAGGCGAGGGTTCGCACCCAAAGGATGGCGCAACAAGATCCATCTATGGACCACGCAAGCACGCCCAAGCATACAATGCAACACAACAAACATCCGAACAACGCGGTACACCCAGCTACATGGGTGCCGCACACCCCCTATGTTTCACCGATGAGGTGCTGGACCATGAATTTCCAGAGGGATTCAAGCCCGTAAATATAGAGGCATACGATGGAACAACATACCCTGGGGTTTGGATTGAGGACTATATCCTTCACATCCATATGGCTCGAGAAGATGATCTCCACGCCATCAAATACTTACCCCTCAAGCTCAAAGGGCCAGCTCGTCACTGGCTCAAAGGCCTCCCCGAAAGCTCCATTGGAAGTTGGGAAGAGCTCGAAGACGCCTTTCGAGCAAATTTTCAAGGGACTTATGTTCGACCTCCGGATGCGGACGATTTGAGTCATATAACTCAACAGCCCGGAGAGTCAGCCCGAAAGCTTTGGAATAGGTTTCTTACTAAAAAGAACTAGATTGTCGACTGTCCAGACGCCGAAGCCTTAGCGGCTTTCAAGCATAGCGTCCGTGACGAATGGCTCGCCAGACACCTCGGCCAAAATAAGCCGAGAACGATGGCCGCACTAACAAACCTCATGACCCGCTTTTGCACGGGTGAGGACAGCTGGCTCGCCAGATGCAGCACCAGCGACTCCAGTACATCTGAAGTTAGAGATGGAAACGGGAAATCACGGCGCAACAGCAATAACAAACGTCGAAATAAAGAAGATAGCACGAAGGGCATGACAGTAAATGGCGGATTCAAAAGCTCTCGGCCATGTCAAAAGCCGCCCCCTAAAGGCACCAGGGATGAACTGTCCAGCCTCAACAAAATTCTGGACCAAGTATGTCAGATCCATAGTACCCCTGGCAAAACTTCTAATCATACCCACAGAGAATGTTGGGTCTTCAAGCAGTCCGGCAAGCTCAACGCCGTACACAAGGAGGAGGATACGCCAAGTGAAGATGAGGACGAGCCTCCCAAGCAAGACACGGGGGAACAAAAGAAATTTCCACCAGAAGTCAAAACAGTAAACGTGCTACACGTAATCAAGGGAAAAAACAACGCGGCACTCCGAGGAAAACATACCCAAGTGCCTGTCACCGCGAAGTCCTGCCACTGGTCGTCTCAACCGATCACTTTCGACCATCACGATTACTCTGCAAGTATCCGACACGCAGGGTGGGCTGCCCTGGTACTAGACCCAGTAATTGGTGGATATCACTTCACACAAGTCTTGATGGACGGCGGCAGTAGCCTAAACCTAATATATCAGGATACAATCCGCGGGATGGGGTTAGACCCAACACAAATTCGCCATAGCAATACTATCTTTAAAGGAGTAACGCCAGGCCCAGGGGCTCGTTGTACGGGCTCCCTCCTACTACAAGTTATATTCGGCTCCCCCGATAACTTCCGTCGCGAGAATTTAACTTTCCACATCGCTCCGTTTCAAAGTGGCTATCAAGCACTGCTCGGACGTGAAGCTTTTGCTCGCTTTAATGCAATACCACACTACGCCTCCCTCATACTCAAGATGCCCGGTCCACGTGGCATCATTACAGTGCACGGAAATATCAAGCGATCTCTGCATGCCGAAGAGAGTGAGGCGGCCTTGGCAGTCGCACACTAAAAGCGCCCGGACAAGCGAAAGCATCCAATAGGTCGTCAAGACCTCACACACAACTAATCGAGTCCGGCGCCGCTACTTATACCGAATAAATGGTCACACCCCTACTCGTCAATACAAGGGGCTCAACGCACGCAGACATGTGGCAATTTCTCCTCATCTTGAATTATGCATGGTTTCTTTAACAAACTATCCTTTTGCACGACAACTTTTTTCACCTAAATTCCTCTCTTTTATAGACGATCATCGTGCTACACCCGTCCAGGATACGGCACAACGAAGACACAGGCGCAGATGTGCAGCTGGGACCCGCTCCAAGGATTCTTTTTATATTAAGACCCCGCGTAAACCTTTTTTACTGTCTCTTGTTGATACATATCCACCGTTGAGAAGGATGCTGACGTCTTGGCATGTGGCCACGCCAGAACAATGCACGTACCTAGACACAAGGGGCTTCTTACAAAGGCCATTATTTAGGCCCGATTTATACCACAAAGACTGAATACCTTAGGGAGTGTTCGCCATCGCGAGTTTGGCCCTATATGCATCAGCTCCGAATCATTGTATTTGGTCAAATGTTGGTTTTGCCCGGCTCCTGTGTTTTGATGCCTTACGTTCCGCTTTACCGGCTAAGGTAGCACCAGGAGAACTACTGCGATTGTGCCCTGGTTCATCCGGATGAGGACCTCAGTAGAGAAAGCCGAAAACTGACTGTCATGATATAGTGTGAGACTGGTCAACCACTCGATGACCTATGGGAATGTTAGAATTCCTCCGCCTTAACGATGGGCCGTCTTCTGGCCAGGCATGTACGCACCCCGGGATCGGGAGAGTGCGGAGCAACCAGGGGCTATCTAGTAGCCCCACTGTCAAACTCCTATGGCTAAGTGAAAGTGTTAAAGTGTTATAGTCTGGTTGCCTCGCTCGCTCCGCTATCACCTCCTTAATAGGACCAAGACATTGGGTTAAGTGTGAACGTGTGTTTCTGCGAACACCTCCGCATTATATGCGTGTGGGTTGAAGCCGACGACTGCAATCTTTTAGGTTATACACATGTATACATAAACGGCCGCCCAGGAGGCATCATATTACTTTCAGGCAAAATTATAAAAGTAGCCTTATGAAAATTTATAAAAGCATTTCGCTTACAATGAGATTACATATCACTCAAACATAATATTTTTTGAGCACTGGGTCTCTATCAAACGAGCACCCTCAAGAACTTCTTCAAAGTAGTGCTCAACAGCCCTTCGACCTATGGCCGAATCCCGCGCTGCAGCAGCGGTAGCATCCATCTCCACCCAGTGTGCTTTCACACGGGCAAAGGCCATCCATGCGCCCTCTATGCACGCCGACCTCTTCATCGCATCAATGCGCGACACCACATCAAGGAATCGCTGCACCAAGCTGAAATAGTTGTTCGGTTTTGACCCTTCCGGCCATAGCTGATCCACAACAGACCTCATGGAGAGTCCGGACAACCTATTTAGTTCGGCCCATTCGGCTAATTGATCAGTCAATGAAAGCGGACGCTCGGGAGAATGGAATTGTCTCCAAAACAGCTGGTCTACTTCACGGTCCGTCTGACCCCGGAAGTACTTGGCCGCATCGGCAGCGCTCGCTGCCAAATCCATATACACATCCTCCGAACTCCATAGCCGATCCAGAGGGGCATACCGTTGATCTCCGAACTTCCTCCGCAACATAAAGGATTTCCCAGCTACAATTTTCCCGACTTCCCGCAGCTCCTCCGTCTTCGCCCTCATAGCAGAGCGGAGGTATTTTCTCGTTGCCGCAGCCTTCTCAAGGTCCGATGCCTTCGCTTGGTTTTCCTTTTCGTGAACCCGGCAACGGTCGGCAGCGGCTTTTAATTCTATAGCCATTTTAGCCATCTTATCTCGGCTCTCGCCATGCGCGGCCTTCTCGGCTCGCAACTCTTCGGCTGCCTTCAAAGCAGCCGCATTACCCAACCTCGCTTGTTCCTTGGCTCGGGCAAGTTCTGCCCACAAGGCTTCAACAGTGGCAGCTCCATCTGCAGTCACAACATGTTAAAGATACTGGCATCATGCTGCTCTTCCTGTGTGGCGTTTACCAGATTATAACGCTTACCCTGTGCCTCGTCAAGCCTTTTGTCAACAAGCTCGATGTCGGCGTGTGCCGCATCCAACTGCCATTTTAAATGGGCAAACTCGCTAGTCCGGCCAGCCACCGGAGTTTCCATCACCTGCACATAAAGGCAGTTCGATTATTACCTGAGAATACGATCCTCTGTTCGTCATCGTTTCCGACGACAACCAGAGTCTCAAGGGCTACTATCTACACAGGGCACACCTAGCATGTGCAGGACTATCATACATTATTTTTACGTACCTCAAAGCCTGTCAGTAGACTCATAAAAGCTTCATGCAATCCGCTTTCGGCGGACGCGATTCTCTCCACCACCGTATCCATCAGCATACGGTGTTCATCTGAGATGGACGCTCGCCCCACCAACTCCCTCAGAACATCCGATCGCACACTAGACGGTGCCGGATGTTGGAAATATGCCCTAGAGGCAATAATAAAAGTATTATTATTATATTTCCTTGTTCATGATAATTGTCTTTTATTCATGCTATAACTGTATTATCCGGAAATCGTAATACACATGTGAATACATAGACCACAATATGTCCCTAGTGAGCCTCTAGTTGACTAGCTCGTTGTGATCAACAGATAGTCATGGTTTCCTGGCTATGGACATTGGATGTCATTGATAACGGGATCACATCATTAGGAGAATGATGTGATGGACAAGACCCAATCCTAAGCATAGCACAAAGATCGTGTAGTTCGTTTGCTAGAGCTTTGCCAATGTCAAGTATCTCTTCCTTTGACCATGAGATCGTGTAACTCCTGGATACCGTAGGAGTGCTTTGGGTGTATCAAACGTCACAACGTAACTGGGTGACTATAAAGGTGCACTACAGGTATCTCCGAAAGTACCTATTGTTTTATGCGGATCGAGACTGGGATTTGTCACTCCGTGTAAACGGAAAGGTATCTCTGGGCCCACTCGGTAGGACATCATCATATGCGCAATGTGACCAAGGAGTTGATCACGGGATGATGTGTTACGGAACGAGTAAAGTGACTTGCCGGTAACGAGATTGAACAAGGTATTGGATACCGACGATCGAATCTCGGGCAAGTAACATACCGATAGACAAAGGGAATTGAATACGGGATCGATTGAGTCCTTGACATCGTGGTTCATCCGATGAGATCATCGTGGAACATGTGGGAGCCAACATGGGTATCCAGATCCCGCTGTTGGTTATTGACCGGAGAACGTCTCGGTCATGTCTGCATGTCTCCCGAACCCGTAGGGTCTACACACTTAAGGTTCGATGACACTAGGGTTATAAAGGAAGCTTGTATGTGGTTACCGAATGTTGTTCGGAGTCCCGGATGAGATCCCGGACGTCACGAGGAGCTCCGGAATGGTCCGGAGGTAAAGATTTATATATATGAAGTCCTGTTTCGGCCATCGGGACAAGTTTCGGGGTCATCGGTATTGTACCGGGACCACCGGAAGGGTCCCGGGGGCCCACCGGGTGGGGCCACCTGCCCCGGGGGGCCACATGGGCTGTAGGGGGTGCGCCTTGGCCTACATGGGCCAAGGGCACCAGCCCCAAGAGGCCCATGCGCCTAGGGAACCCTAGAGGGAAGAGTCCTCAAGGGGGAAGGCACCTCCGAGGTGCCTTGGGGAGGATGGACTCCTCCCCCCCCCCTCTTGGCCGCCGCACCAGATGCCATCTGGAGGCTGGCCGCCGCCCCTTGGGGTGGGAAACCCTAAAGGGGGCGCAGCCCTCCCTTGCCCCTATATATATGAGGCCTAGGGGCTGCCCATAACACGCGATTTGATCTCTCGTTGGTGCAGCCCTGCCCCTCTCCCTCCTCCTCCTCTCCCATGGTGCTTGGCGAAGCCCTGCGGGATTGCCACGCTCCTCCACCACCACCACGCCGTTGTGCTGCTGTTGGATGGATTCTTCCTCAACCTCTCCCTCTCTCCTTGCTGGATCAAGGCGTGGGAGACGTCACCGGGCTGTACGTGTGTTGAACGCGGAGGTGCCGTCCGTTCGGCACTTGGTCATCGGTGATTTGAATCACGACGAGTACGACTCCATCAACCCCGTTCACTTGAACGCTTCCGCTTAGAGATCTACAAGGGTATGTAGATGCACTCTCCTTCTACTCGTAGCTGGTCTCTCCACAGATAGATCTTGGTGACGCGTAGGAAAATTTTGAATTTCTGCTACGTTCCCCAATAGTGGCATCATGAGCTAGGTCTATTGCGTAGATTCTTTGCATGAGTAGAACACAAAGTAGTTGTGGGCGTTGATGTTGTTCAATATGCTTACCGTTACTAGTCCAATCTTGTTTCGACGGTATTGTGGGATGAAGCGGCCCGGACCGACCTTACACGTACTCTTACGTGAGACAGGTTCCACCGATTGACATGCACTTGGTGCATAAGGTGGCTAGCGGGTGCCAGTCTCTCCCACTTTAGTTGGAACGGATTCGATGAAAAGGGTCCTTATGAAGGGTAAATAGCAATTGGCATATCACGTTGTGGTCTTGCGTAGGTAAGAAACGTTCTTGCTAGAAACCCATAGCAGCCACGTAAAACATGCAACAACAATTAGATGACGTCTAACTTGTTTTTGCAGGGTATGCTATGTGATGTGATATGGCCAAAAGGATGTGATGAATGATATATGTGATGTATGAGATTGATCATGTTCTTGTAATAGGATTCACGACTTGCATGTCGATGAGTATGACAACCGGCAGGAGCCATAGGAGTTGTCTTTATTTATTGTATGACCTGCGTGTCATTGAAGAATGCCATGTAAACTACTTTACTTTATTGCTAAACGCGTTAGTCATAGAAGTAGAAGTAGTCGTTGGCGTGACAACTTCATGAAGACACGATGATGGAGATCATGATGATGGAGATCATGGTGTCAGCCGGTGACAAGATGATCATGGAGCCCCGAAGATGAAGATCAAAGGAGCTATATGATATTGGCCATATCATGTCACTACTCTATTTGATTGCATGTGATGTTTATCATGTTTATGCATCTTGTTTGCTTAGAACGACGGTAGTAAATAAGATGATCCCTTACAAAATTTCAAGAAGTGTTCTCCCCTAACTGTGCACCGTTGATACAGTTCGTCGCTTCTAAGCACCACGTGATGATCGGGTGTGATGGATTCTTACGTTCACATACAACGGGTGTAAGACAGTTTTACACAGCGAAAACACTTAGGGTTAACTTGACGAGCCTAGCATGTACAGACATGGCCTCGGAACACGGAGACCGAAAGGTCGAGCATGAGTCGTATAGCAGATACGATCAACATGAAGATGTTCACCGATGATGACTAGTCCGTCTCACGTGATGATCGGACACGGCCTAGTTGACTCGGATCATGTAATCACTTAGATGACCAGAGGGATGTCTATCTGAGTGGGAGTTCATAAGATGAACTTAATTATCCTGAGCATAGTCAAAAGACCTTTTGCAAATTATGTCGTAGTTCACGCTATAGTTCTACTGTTTTAGTTATGTTCCTAGAGAAAATATAGTTGAAAGTTGACAGTAGCGATTATGCGGACAGTAGAAAGCTTATGTCCTTAATGCACCGCTCAGTGTGCTGAACCCCAACGTCGTTTGTCGATGTTGCGAACATCGGACATACACGTTTTGATAACTACGTGATAGTTCAATTAAATGGTTTAAGTAGAGGCACCAAAGACGTTTTCGAAACGTCGCGGAACATATGAGATGTTTCGAGGGCTGAAATTGGGATTTCAGGCTCGTGCACACGTCAAGAGGTATAAGACCTCCGACAATTTTCTTAGCCTACAAACTAAGGGAGAAAAGCTCAATCGTTGAGCTTGTGCTCAGATTGTCTGAGTACAACAATCACTTGAATCAAGTGGGAGTTGATCTTCCAGATGAAATAGTGATAGTTTCTCCGAAGTCATTACCACCAAGCTGCTAGAGCTTCGTGATGAACTATAATATATCAGGGACATATATGATGATCCTTGAGATTTTTGCGATGTTTGACACCGCGAAAGTAGAAATCAAGAAGGAGCATCAATCGTTGATGGTCAGTGAGACCACTAGTTTCAAGAAGGGCAAGGGCAAGAAGGGATACTTCATGAAACGGCAATCCAGCTGCTGCTCTAGTGAAGAAACCCAAGGTTGAACCCAAACCCGAGACTGAGTGCTTCTGTAATAAGGGGAACAGCCACTGGAGCAGAATTACCCTAGATACTTGGTAGATGAGAAGGCTGGCAAGGTCGATAGAAGTATATTGGATATACATTGTGTTAATGTGTACTTTACTAGTACTCCTAGTAGCACCAGGGTATTAGATACCGGTTCGGTTGCTAAGTGTTAGTAACTCGAAATAAAAGCTACGGAATAAACGAAGACTAGCTAAAGGAGAGCTGACGATATGTGTTGGAAGTGTTTCCAAGTTTGATGTGATCAAACATCGCACGCTCCCTCTACCATCAAGATTAGTATTAAACCTGAATAAAGTGCTCTTGCACCTAAAGGAATGGTTTATTGAATCTCGATCGTAGTGATACACATTTTCATGCCAAAAGATATAAGATAGTAATGATAGTACCACTTACTTGTGGCACTGCCATGTAAGTCATAATGGTATAAAACGCATGAAGAAGCTCCATGTTGATGGATCTTTGGACTCACTCATTTTTTGAAAAGTTTGAGACATGCGAACCATGTCTATTGGTATATATGCATGAAGAAACTCCATGCAAATGGACCGTTTGAACTCACTTGATTTTGAATCACTTGAGATATGCAAATCATACCACATAGGCAAGATGACTAAAAAGCCTCGGTTTCAATAAGATGGAACAAGATAGCAACTTGTTGGAAGTAACACATTTTGATGTGTGCAGTCCAATAAGTGCTAAGGCATGCAGTGAATATCGTTATGTTCTTACTTCACAGATGATTCGAGTAGATGTTGAGAATATTTACTTGATGAAACACAAGTCTGAATTATTGAATGGTTCAAGTAATTTTAGAGTGAAGTAAAAGATCATTGTGACAAGAGGATAAAATGTCTATGATATGATCATAGAGATGAATATCTGAGTTACGAGTTTTGGCACACAATTAAGACATTGTGGAAATTGTTTCACAATTAATACCGCCTGGAACACCATAATGTGATGGTGTGTCCGAACATCATAGTTGCACCCTATTGGGTATGGTGCGTACCATGATGTCTCTTATCGAATTACCACTATCTTTCATGGGTTAGGCATTAGAGACAACCACATTCACTTTAAATAGGGCACCACGTAATTCCGTTGAGACGACACCGTTTAGAGAAACCTAAGTTGTCGTTTCTTAAAGGTTTGGGGCTACGACGCTTATGTGAAAAAGTTTCAGGATTGATAAGCTCGAACCCAAAGCGGATAAAAATGCATCTTCATAGGAAACCCAAAACAGTTGGGTATACCTCCTAATTCAGATCCGAAAGCAATATGGATTGTTTCTAGAATCGAGTCCTTTCTCGAGGAAAAGTTTCTCTCGAAAGAATTGAGTGGGAGGATGGTGGAAACTTGATGAGGTTATTGAACCGTCTCTTCAACTAGTGTGTGGCAGAGCACAGGAAGTTGTTCCTGTGGCACCTACACCAATTGAAGTGGAAGCTTATGATATTGATCATGAAACTTCGGATCAAGTCACTCCCAAACCTCGTAGGATGACAAGGATGCGTACTACTTCAGAGTGGTATGTAATCCTGTCTTGAAGGTCATGTTGCTAGACAACAATGAACCTACGAGCTATGGAGAAGCGATGGTGGGCCCGGATTCCGATAAATGGCTTGAGGCCATAAAATCCGAGAGAGGATCCATGTATGAAAACAAAGTGTAGACTTTGGCAGAACGGCTCGATGGTCGTAAGGCTAATGAGTACAGATGGATTTCAAAAGGAAGACGGACAATGATGGTAAATGTCACCATTAAGAAAGCTCGACTTGTCGTTAGATGTTTTTCCGACAAGTTCAAGGAGTTGACTACGATGAGATTTTCTCACTCGTAGCAATGCTAAGAGTCTGTTGGAATTATATTAGCGATTACTGCATTATTTATGAAATCTTGCAGATAGGATGTCAAAACATTGTTTCCTCGACGATTTTCTTGAGGAAAGGTTGTATGTGATACAACCGGAAGGTTTCGTCAATCCCAAAAGATGCTAATAAGTATGCAAAGCTCCAGCAATCCTTCTAAGGACTGGAGTGAGCATCTCGGAGTTGGAATGTATGCTTTGATGGTGATCAAAGATTTTGGGTTTGTACAAAGTTTATGAGAAACTTGTATTTCCAAAGAAGTGAGTGGGAGCACTATAGAATTTCTGATGAGTATATGTTGTTGACATATTGATGATCAGAGATGATGTAGAATTTCTAGAAAGCATATAGGGTTATTTTGAAAGTGTTTTTCAATGGAAAGCCTGGATTAAGCTACTTGAACATTGAGCATCAAGATCTATAAGGATAGATCAAAATGCTTAATAATACTTTCAAATGAGCACATACCTTGACATGATCTTGAAGGTGTTCAAGATGGACCAGTCAAAGAAGGAGTTCTTGCCTGAGTTGTAAGGTATGAAGTTAAGACTTAAAGCTCGACCACGGCAGAATAGAGAGAAAGGACGAAGGTCGTCCCCTATGCTTAAGACGTAGGCTCTTCAGTATGCTATGCTGTGTACCGCACCTGAAGTGTGCCTTGCCATGAGTCAGTCAAGGGGTACAAGAGTGATCCAAGAATGGCTCACAAGACAGCGGTCAAAGTTATCCTTAGTAACTAGTGGACTAAGGAATTTTCTCGATTATGGAGGTGGTAAAAGAGTTCGTCGTAAAGGTTAAGACGATGCAAGCTTGACACCTATCCGGATAGCTCTGAGTAGAGAGACCGGATACATATAATGGAGCAATAATTTAGAATAGCTCCAAGTAGAACAGTTGTTTGGAATAGCTCCAAATAGAGCGTGGTAGCTGCATCTAGGAGATGACATAGAGATTTGTAAAGCACACACGGATCTGAAAGGTTCAGACCCGTTGACTAAAAACCTCTCTCACAAGCAACATGATCAAACATAAAACTCATTGAGTGTTAATCACATAGTGATGTGAACTAGACTACTGACTCTAGTAAACTCTTGGGTATTAGTCACATGGCGATGTGACCTGTGAGTGTTAATCACATGGCGATGTGAACTAGATTATTGACTCTAGTGCAAGTGGGAGACTGTAGGAAATATGCCCTAGAGGCAATAATAAAAGTATTATTATTATATTTCCTTGTTCATGATAATTGTCTTTTATTCATGCTATAACTGTATTATCCGGAAATCGTAATACACGTGTGAATACATAGACCACAATATGTCCCTAGTGAGCCTCTAGTTGACTAGCTCGTTGTGATCAACAGATAGTCATGGTTTCCTGGCTATGGACATTGGATGTCATTGATAACGGGATCACATCATTAGGAGAATGATGTGATGGACAAGACCCAATCCTAAGCATAGCACAAAGATCGTGTAGTTCGTTTGCTAGAGCTTTGCCAATGTCAAGTATCTCTTCCTTTGACCATGAGATCGTGTAACTCCTGGATACCGTAGGAGTGCTTTGGGTGTATCAAACGTCACAACGTAACTGGGTGACTATAAAGGTGCACTACAGGTATCTCCGAAAGTACCTATTGTTTTATGCGGATCGAGACTGGGATTTGTCACTCCGTGTAAACGGAAAGGTATCTCTGGGCCCACTCGGTAGGACATCATCATATGCGCAATGTGACCAAGGAGTTGATCACGGGATGATGTGTTACGGAACGAGTAAAGTGACTTGCCGGTAACGAGATTGAACAAGGTATTGGATACCGACGATCGAATCTCGGGCAAGTAACATACCGATAGACAAAGGGAATTGAATACGGGATCGATTGAGTCCTTGACATCGTGGTTCATCCGATGAGATCATCGTGGAACATGTGGGAGCCAACATGGGTATCCAGATCCCGCTGTTGGTTATTGACCGGAGAACGTCTCGGTCATGTCTGCATGTCTCCCGAACCCGTAGGGTCTACACACTTAAGGTTCGATGACGCTAGGGTTATAAAGGAAGCTTGTATGTGGTTACCGAATGTTGTTCGGAGTCCCGGATGAGATCTCGGACGTCACGAGGAGCTCCGGAATGGTCCGGAGGTAAAGATATATATATAGGAAGTCCTGTTTCGGCCATCGGGACAAGTTTCGGGGTCATCGGTATTGTACCGGGACCACCGGAAGGGTCCCGGGGGCCCACCGGGTGGGGCCACCTGCCCCGGGGGGCCACATGGGTTGTAGGGGGTGCGCCTTGGCCTACATGGGCCAAGGGCACCAGCCCCAAGAGGCCCATGCGCCTAGGGAACCCTAGAGGGAAGAGTCCTCAAGGGGGAAGGCACCTCCGAGGTGCCTTGGGGAGGATGGACTCCTCCCCCCCCTCTTGGCCGTCGCACCAGATGCCATCTGGAGGCTGGCCGCCGCCCCTTGGGGTGGGAAACCCTAAAGGGGGCGCAGCCCTCCCTTGCCCCTATATATATGAGGCCTAGGGGCTGCCCATAACACGCGATTTGATCTCTCGTTGGTGCAGCCCTGCCCCTCTCCCTCCTCCTCCTCTCCCATGGTGCTTGGCGAAGCCCTGCGGGATTGCCACGCTCCTCCACCACCACCACGCCGTTGTGCTGCTGTTGGATGGATTCTTCCTCAACCTCTCCCTCTCTCCTTGCTGGATCAAGGCGTGGGAGACGTCACCGGGCTGTACGTGTGTTGAACGCGGAGGTGCCGTCCGTTCGGCACTTGGTCATCGGTGATTTGAATCACGACGAGTACGACTCCATCAACCCCGTTCACTTGAACGCTTCCGCTTAGAGATCTACAAGGGTATGTAGATGCACTCTCCTTCTACTCGTAGCTGGTCTCTCCATAGATAGATCTTGGTGACGCGTAGGAAAATTTTGAATTTCTGCTACGTTCCCCAACACCAGACTCTTTTGTCTGCTCTCTTTGGGAGCCGGACACTGGGAGCTCCGGGGGTCGACGGGATTACCTTCTGGCCTCGCCGGACTCGGAGAGGCCCTCCGCGACGACACTTCAGGGTCACCCGCTTCCGGAGCGGAGGAGTCCAAAGGAGGCGTTTCGCTCTCCATCATCTCTGGAAGAAGATCCCCGAAGACGAGCTCATTTGAGAGGGGCTAAGGCCCGAACTGCAAAGATATATGCGGTGTTTATTTTCTCAGAAGAAAAAGATGGCATATCTGTACTGATAAAGTATTTCGGGTCACTTACGACTCGTGGGAGAATTGATCCCCCCACGAACTTTGTGCGGCAACAGCACCCCATAAGGTAGGACCCTCGGTGGGAGACTTCTTCTCTCGTTTGGAAGCTTCGGCTTCCGAATCCCCGGGCGCGGTCCTTTTCCTCTTCCGGTTGTCTTCCTTCATGGAGACGCCCGCTCCCTCGGTTAGAATGGGCAGCGTTGGGGGCCCGTGTCCGCCCTTATTGTCCTCCGCAGTATCTTCCTTCAAGGGCTTAGGGCAAGGTGCGATCTGGAGTATCTTTTCCAGTACCGGATTTTCCAAACCCTCAGGGAGGGGGGCCGAACACCGAATCAACTTCGCCTTTGCTAGCCAGTCCTAATCAAAAAGCAAACTCTCAGAAATAACTTCGTGACAAATGAGAGACAATATGTTCGGCCGGAAGATTTCTTACCTGTTCGGCGGCACGGTTACTGCTCAGGCCCATGTCCTCGGTGATTTCTGGACACTCTACCCGAGGTCCGAAGAATGACTTGTACATATCCTCATGCGTCAGGCCGAGGAAATTTTGAATGGCACGCGGTCCCTCGGGATTGAACTCCCACAAGCGAAGGGGCCGACGTTTGCAAGGCTGGACTTGACGAACCAGCATAACTTGTGTTACCGCAACCAAACTGAAATCTCCATTGAAGAGATCTTGAATGCGGCTTTGCAGTATAGGTACGTCCTTGGCTGGACCCCAGCTCAATCCTCTGCTAATCCATGACATCAGTTGTGGTGGAGGGCCCAGGCGGAAAACAAGGGCGGCCGCCCACTTGGCACTTCTAGGGGCCGTGATGTAGAACCACTCCTGTTGCCACAATTCAGACACCTCTGGAATGGAACCTTTGGGCCATGAAGCTCCCGTCATCTTGCGTATTGAGGCACCTCCACACGCCGCATGTTGCCCCTCGATCATCTTCGGCTTTACTTCAAAGGTCTTGAGCCATAGGCCAAAGTGAGGGGTAACCTGGAGGAAGGCCTCGCACACGACAATAAATGTCATGATATGAAGAAAGGAGTCCGGAGCCAGATCATGGAAATCTAGCCCGTAGTAAAACATCAAGCCCCTGACGAAAGGATCCAAAGCAAGGCCTAGACCTCGGAGGAAGTAGGAGACAAACACGATGCTCTCGTTGGGTTCGGGGGAGGGGACGGCCTGCCCCGGGGAGGCAGCCGATGCAAAATCTCGGCGGTCAGATATCTGGCCTCCCTCAACTTTTTGATATCTTCTTCCATGACGGAGGAAGGCACCCATCGGCCTTGAAGGCTAGATCCGGACATGACTGAAGGTTCGGAGCACCTGACCTGAGCTTTGGGCGTTTGAGCTTGAGGCGGGGGAAGGACTCGATTGAGCACGGGAGGGAAAAATAAAAGCCTTGTCCCTTTATAAAGAGGGTGAATATCAAGCGTCCTCTCCGTGTCCGTTTGGACTTGCCTATGATTTAGGAGTCCTAGAAGCAGTTGGGTTACCCATGCCCGTATTGATGAGAATACCGGAATAAGGGGACACGATCTCTGCTTTGACAAAGACGTGCCAAGGAAACCGCCTCGCATAACACGCTGAGGTGGGATAATGAAACGACTCGAATAAAGGCTTGGCCGTGGTGTGTCACGCTACGGCATACGTCAGCAGATTAGATTTGTGTAAATATTATTCTCTTTATGGCAATATGTGGAAACTTATTTTGCAGAGCCGGACACTATCTTTGTGTTCAAAATCTTCTATGAAGTACTTGGAGGAGGAACCCGCCTTGCAATGCCGAAGACAATCTGCGCGTCGGACTCGTTGTCATTGAAGCCTGGTTCAGGGGCTACTGAGGGAGTCCTAGATTAGGGGGTGTCCGGATGGCCGAACTATACCTTCAGCCGGACTCCTGGACTATGAATATACAAGATTGTCCCGTGTTCGGAAGGGAGTTTCCTTGGCGTGGAAGGCAAGCTTGGCGATACGGATATTCAGATCTCCTACCATTGTAACCGACTTTGTGTAACCCTAACCCTCTCCGGTGTCTATATAAACCGGAGGGTTTTAGTCCGTAGGACAACATAGATAACAACAATCATACCATAGGCTAGCTTCTAGGGTTTAGCCTCTCTGATCTCGTGGTAGATCTACTCTTGTACTACCCATATCATCAATATTAATCAAGCAGGACGTAGGGTTTTACCTCCATCGATAGGGCCCGAACCTGGGTAAAACTTCGTGTCCCTTGCCTCCTGTTACCATCCGGCCTAGACGCACAGTTCGGGACCCCCTACCCGAGATCCGCCGGTTTTGACACCGACATGTGGGCTCGCTTCTTCTAAGATTCTAAGATCTCTAGGGCCGTTGACTCCTGGTGCGTCAGGCCTTCGGGGGTCGCTTGTGGGCCTATATGCAACGGACGATGACCTGGTGCGTCAGGCTTGATTTAGAACTTTGTACTAAATCAAGTCAACTAATATGGATCGGAGGGAGAACTATTTCTATGTATTTACCCTGACAATTGTTGTCATCGGTCCTATATTGGATCATCCCTATCTATTCGAAGGGCGCCATGATTGTGTCTTTATGAGTTGGACAATTATTTTGTACATTTAATTATATTTTATCTGGCCTGGAAAACCATAATTACAATTGGAAACCAAACATTTAACTGAGAAACCATATAATGGAGAGTCTCGGATTTTGGATATTAAAAATGTTTTAGCTTGCATCATGATAGTGAGATTCATAGCTTCTAGTAAATGATACTCTCTGATTCAGGAGACCCAAAAACTTTTTAGCTTACATGTCCAATATAATCAATCATAAGAGTTATTGCCTACTCAAAATGTATTTCTTTTGCTTAGGCGTCAAAAGAATTAGTGAAGTTGTTGCTGCTTAATATTGCGAGTCTCCGATTTGAATGTATTGGTGCCCACCGACGGTCCAATGAACCCACCTGTTGACGAGGCAAAATCAGTTCCAACGCATGAATTTGCACTAGGTTTTACTTGATTTTTGTAGCATGGAGGTTGATTGGAAGAAATGATTCCATTCATCCACCAATTAAGAAAAAAGAGGGTCTAGTTCTTCGTATGAGGTAAACCTTTACTTCAAAATCGCCTATGATGTGATGTGACTACCGATGGAAATTAATTTGTTTACATCAAGGATATGTTCGCATATTTTTCCTTGGAAGTTACTACTGGATAGATGGGAACAAATAAGCTTTAATCACGCTCTTCTGTCTTGCTATTTTGACGAGAACAAATAAGCTGTCATCAAACCTGCGAGGAACCTTCTTTTAAAGCATATATGTTTCCAAATTGCCCACCAACTTTTCAGAGTATTGTTTGTGTTTCCGTTGCTTTATTTGTTAATTTTATCATATGGAAAAGTTGTCGAGGTTCTTCTCCTTCTGTACCTCATGTATTTTATACTTTCTCGTATGCATGGCAATCTTGACTCTACAGATAACTTTGATTGATTGAATTTGTGCAAATAATAACATTCTAATTTTTCTGCTCATTATTGGTTGACTCTTGGTCAGTTTCTTACAAAAATGGATGGTTGTTCTAACTTCATAACTTTTAAGTATCCACATATGTGCATATTTCTTCTATCGTGATAGTAAGACAACCAATGCTCGACATTAGGTGGCTCACGCCAACAAAATCTCAATCCTAAATTTACAGGAAACAAAGATCAAATCCTGGTCCACACAAGTAGCAGTACAAGTAGGGGGTCCTTCGCTTCAGGGCTGTGTGGTTTTACCCGCAACAGGCACTAGAGACAGTGCAACCATTTTCTGGGATAAGCAAGTAGTCGACATAGTATCGCACATGATCGCTAGTTTCTCCATCACGGTTAGGGTCCAATTCGTCGGCAGCAGCGATTTCTTTTGGATGACAACCGTCTATGGGCCGACAGAGGATGAATAGAAAGAAAACTTTCCTTTCTGAACTTGCCAGCGTGGCCCCTCCCCCATCGGATCCGTGGATGCTTAATGGCGACTTCAACATGATTTACCAAGCCAGAGACAAAAGCAACGGCCTGATCAACAGAAGGATGGTGGGCCGCTTTCGCCGAGTGATCGACTACGCAGGGGTCAGAGAAGTCAAGTGCAGAAATAGGCGATTCACCTGGAGTAATGAGCGAGAAGCACCTACTTTACGCAACATTGACAAGGTTTTTTGCAACTTAGCATGGGAAGACATGTTCCCCGACGTGTTGCTTACGGCGGCCTCTACGTCCTTCTCCGATCACTGCCCCCTCCTGTTAGCCAATGGTACGCCGCTAGTTAGGAAAGCTAGGTTCAGGTTTGAAAGCTTTTGCCCGCAATTTCCGCACTTCCGCGAGACAATGCAGCACGCCTGGGATCGACCGGTGAATCACGACTGCCCATTCATTCACATCGGCAGGAAGCTACAGAGGACTGGGGCTGACCTAGAAATCTGGAGTAGATCGCTCTTTGGAGGCGCCAAGATGCAGTTCCACATTGCAAACACGGTGATATTGCAGTTGGACTTGGCACAGGAGGCCAGGCACCTGACGGAGCAGGAGCGCCAGCTGCGCAAGCAGCTTAAACTCAAGGTGATTGGATTGGCCGCCATTGAGAGAGCCAGAAAACGACAGGCATCCAGGATCATGTGGCTCAAAGCTGGCGACGCAAACTCAAAATTTTTCCATGCAAAAATCAGAGCAAGAAGGAGGAAGAACTACATTCATTCGATCAGGGTGGGCATCGCAGACATCACTGAACACCAGGAGAAGGCATCAGCCGTGCGAGACCACTTTATAGAGGCTTTGGGAAGGAGCTGGCAGCGCAACTGCACTCTAAACTGGGACGAACTGCACCTGCCGGTAGTCGACATGACGGGGCTCGATCTACCTTTCACCGAGCATGAAGTGTGGGCGGCAATTCAGGCCTCAGCGGCTGAAAAAGCGCCTGGACCGGACGGCTTCACCGGTTGTTTTTTCAGGGCTAGTTGGAACATCATCAAGCACGACATTATGGCAGTTTTTCAGAAATTCTATGACCTAGCAGAGCAAACTTTGATGATCTAAACAACGCGTTCATAGCACTGCTGCCGAAAAAAGATGGAGCAACGGAGATGTGCCACTTCAGGCCTATCAGCCTCATACACTCCATGTTGAAACTGATAGCTAAGGTTCTCTCTATGCGGCTGGCCCCAAAACTCAAGGACCTCATCTCCCCGGCGCAAACTGCTTTCCAAAAGGGCAAGTGCATCCATGATAGCTATCAGTATGTACAGGGCTGCGTTAGAGCGCTTCACAGGGACAAAAAATCAGCCCTTCTTTTCAAACTGGACATTGCCAAGGCCTTCAATTCAGTTTCCTGGGAATACTTACTGGAACTGCTGCAGAAACTGGGTTTTAGCTCACGTTGGAGGGACTGGACCGCCATGCTGCTATCTTCAGCCTCCTCCTTCATCCCGATGAACGGCGAGCCGGGTGAGAAGTTCTGGCACCGCCAAGGCCTGCGTCAGGGAGACCCTTTCTCCCCGCTCCTCTTCGTCATCGCCATTGAACCGCTTCATCGTCTGCTAGTAGCGGCTGCGGAGAGGGGGACGCTGGCCCAGTTGCCGGGCCGGGGTACGAGTATGAGGGTCTGCCTGTACGCAGATGACGCGGTCATATTCGCCAATCCATCCAAGGGCGAGGTTGATGCGCCGCTCGATCTGCTGACAAAATTTGGGGAAGCGACGGGGTTGCATCTCAACCAAACCAAATCTTCAGTAGCAGCCATTCGGTGCGACGACATCAATTTGTCGGAAGTGCTACAGGGCTTCGGCGGCTCTCTGACTGGGTTCCCGCTGACCTACCTTGGCTTGCCGATCTCGACGGCCAGGCTGAGGCTGAGCCACTTCCAGTTCTTGATAGACAGGATTAAAGCGCGTCTGGCAGGTTGAAAAGGAAAACTACTCAACTTGGCAGGTAGGAGGGTTCTGGTACGCAGCGTCCTCTCCGCCCTGCCAACTTTTGCCATGACTGTGCAAAAAGTGCCAAAGAAGATCATACGAGAGATAGACAAGGCCCGAAGGCGATTCCTATGGAGCCAGGATGACGAGCTCGCGGGGGGTAAGTGCAAGGTGGCCTGGTCGAAGGTTTGCTCCCTAGTGCGTCAAGGAGGGTTGGGCATCTTAGATCTAAACAAGTTCAGCATTGCCCTTCGCCTCAGATGGCAGTGGCTAGCATGGGATCAACCGGCAAGGCCGTGGGTGCAGCTACAACCCCCGGTGTCGGAGAAGGACCGACAGATCTTCAGTTTGGCAACAAAAGTTCAGATTGGGAATGGCCGCAAAGCAAACTTCTGGAAAGACAATTGGTTAGGCGATTCCCCGCTGGCAATCTCCTACCCAACAATCTACAATCACGCCCGCAGAAAAAGTAGAAGTGTTGAAGCATCCCTCCGGAATGATCGGTGGATTAAAGATCTGCAGCATGGTGACACCATGGCCATTGCACCAGACTTTCTATCCATGTGGCGCATGATACAGGCCGAAAACACAGTGTTGAGCCCACAAGAAGACGACCGCATTCGATGGCGGCACACCAACAATGGTTACTACTTTGCAAATTCAGCATACAATACATAATTTCATCTCTCGGGTCAGCCCATGTTCAACTATCTAATCTGGAAGGTGTGGGCTCCAAACAAGCACAAGATGTTCATGTGGCTGCTCCTCCAGGACAGGCTTTGGTGCAACGATCGACTTCAGAGGAGGGGTTGGCCGAACAGTTACTTCTGTCAACTGTGCCTCCACAATCTTGAAACGTCCACACATTTGTTTTGGGATTGCAGTTTTGCGCGGGAAATTTGGCTGCACACGGCAAGGCGATCTGGATGCTCCTCCCTGTCACCCTCGACCAGGGACCCCACCTCATCTGCTCAGGTATGCCAGCAGACCATCAACCGGACTTTACCACAAAACAGAAGAGCAATCAGATCAATGATCATTATGATCTTGTGGGAGATCTGGAATGAGAGGAATGACTGCACCTTCAGGGGGGCGACCCCATGTCATCAACGGATATGTGCAAAGATCAGTAGTAACTTCGAACAATGGAGATTGGCAGGAGCGTAGAAACTAGAGACCCCGTTCGGGGAAATGTTGGGAGAAGATTAATTTCAATGTTTCCTGCACAAGATGATGGTCGCTTGACCATCTCTTCCTTATTTTCTCTTCCTGATCGTTCCGATCAACCTTTGTACTCTCCTTCCTGCTAAATCAATGAAGCCGGCGATGCTGGATCTTTCAAAAAAAATGCTCGACATTATACATAGCCATTCCTCGGGCCGGGCCAGGCTTCGGGCCGGGCCAACCAAAGCCCGACGCAAAAAACCCAGGCCCGGCCCGGCCGTCGGGCCTAAAAATCGGGCCCGAGCCCGGCCCATCATACTAAAAGCCCGTCAGGCCTCGGGCCACGGGCCGGGCCTCTTCCTTAAATTGCAAAATCGACGGGCCTGGGCCCGGCCCGGCCCGGGCTTTGGGCTCAAAACCTAGGCCCGAGCCCGGCCCATGGACAAGGTCGGGCCGAGCCGGGTCGGGCTTTTTCAGGCCGGGCTGGGCTGCCCATGGCCAGGACTACTCGACATCAATCCCCCCTACGTGTTACACCTTCGTCCGAGTTTACCAGCCCCCGTCGCGTTTTGAATTTGACTACGTATTTGATTAGCAAAATGTTAATGCATGTTGCTAAAAATTATATTGTTGGATTTGTATTTAAATATAGTTTTTGATGATATAATTTTTGCTACATATAATTTATATTCTATTAGTTAAAATTAAGGTCAAAATATGACCCAAAATACAAGGAAGACCGTAAAACAGAAGAAGATAGCACAAAGTTTTTTTTCGCATAAAACTTCCAATCTATTCAACTCCAATCATGGGAGTACAACGAACATAAGAAATAATAAAAAATACATTCAGATTCGTAAACCACCTAGCGACGACTATAAGCACTGAAGCGAGCCGAAGACTCGCCGCTGTCATTGCCCTCCCTTGCTGAAGCCGAGCACAACTTGTTGTAGTAGACAGTCGGGAAGTCGTCGTGCTAGGCCCCCATAGGACCAACGCACCAGAACAGCAACCGCCACCGATGAAGAGAAGACTAGATCGGAAGGATCCAACCTGAAGACATGAACAAAGATCGGGTCCGAACGGATCCACCAAAGACAACCAACGACCGAATCCCATGAGATATGCCGGAGACACACCTCCATGCGCCCTCCGACGATATTAGACGCAACACCGAGACGAGAGCTAGGCAGAAAGAACCTTATTTCATCTTCAAGAAGCCGCCGCCGTCTCATGTTTCTGAGCAGGACACAGACTCTGACAAGACTTGTAGAGGCATCTGAAAATGAATCCCTCCTGTCGACAAGAGCCGGGATCGACCATGCACCCATGGCCAGGGGATGAAATGGCCAGAAAGATGTAAAATGATAGCCGGCTAATAGAAAACTACTGCAATAGAAAAGGCAAAGAAGCTACTACCACCGAATTAGGGAAATCAGCGTGGTTAAAGCTGCTTGTAGGTTTCATCCTCTTTATTACCTCTGCAAAGAAGACTCGGGAGCACCCGCAAAAAAAATATAGAAGACTTAGATAGGCTGTGTCGTCGCTTGGGTGCTCGCAGTGCCCGTCCATCCATGATCCATCCGGCTTCGCCACACGGACTGGGGTGCAACGCACGAGCGTGCGTGATGTGATCGGAGCTCGGCGTCACACACAAATGACCTGCCTCGCCCGGCACATCTGCCCTTTTGGGCCGGAATCTATAATCGGTTAATTTTCCGAGCGCAGTCAGTCACCGTCCTTTTCTTTTCGTTCAAAGCTGCTGCTGGTGGTGCTGGCGCTGGGACCTGGGCAGTGGCAGTGGGAGTCGGATTCAGTGGCGGCCTCTTTTGATGGGGTCCTTTTACGGCTGTCAGTGCCGAAAGCGTCCACCAACGGCGGCATCCTATGCAACGCAAAGACCACCCGGCCACTTCACCACCACCTTGGTACGAGTACACGAGCGTGACACAGGGCACAAGGATGCGTCATCATGTGTGCGATTATTCACAAATTAAATCCTGCTCCAGCTAGCGCTGGCCTGCATGGTCTGGCAGTGTCCACTTCTCTGTAGCAGTGCTTTTCTCTGTAGCGGTGCTAATTTCGAGGGAGCAGGGGGTCAAGACCTTGACCGGGGTACGAATGACTGTTTTACTTTTACGAAAACACTAACGCCCACACGTGTGGGCGTTACTCAACTCGCCCACACGTCCGGATCACCGTTCACTGTCTTTTACACGAATCTTGACACGAAAAGGTGGATTTGGTGTGCCACGTAGGACGGGGCTGGTGTGTGGGCGTTGGAGATTTTGCCCACACGCCCGCACCACGCTGTTTGCCAGCTGCGTTGTGTGGGCGAACTGCTTTTCGCCCACACAGCCACCACCTAGGTCATGCGCGTGTTGGCGAACTGCTTTTCGCCCACACGACACTCCTACCTTGTGGATGGCAACTGCACTTACGCGAACGTGGCAACTCGGTACACACACATGACAACTGTGATTCTTTACTACACGGCAACTGCAGTTACGCGAACGTGGCAACTCGGTACACACACATAGCAACTGTGATTCTTTGCTACACGGCAACTGCAGTTACGTGAACGTGGCAACTCGGTACATACACATGGCAACTGTGATTCTTTGCTACACGGCAACTGCAGTTGCGCGTACGTGGCAACCAGATAAACATACATGGACACTGTGATTAACAATACATGGCAACTATGGTTGGACCACACGTGACAACTAGGTAAACACACATGATAACTACTGTTTTGACCATATGTGGCAAGTAGTTAATCACACACGGCAACTACGGTTTGATTACACGCGACAACTACCATAAATTAGACATGTCAACTATAGTTAACCAAAACAGATAGAGTTGCCATGCTTTTACAACTACACTTGCCATCCCAAATAACTACATCTGCCAACCAGGATGGCAACTAAATCGTCATCTCGCGGGGTACCAAACGTAGCTGTGTCAGGACGTGTGGGCATTTTTGTTTCGTGCCACACGCACGGGGTGGAGATGAGTAGTATTTGTTGGACGTGTGGCACGAAGTAGCCGCGTCCACACGTATGAGCAATTCTAATGTCCGTCCATACACAGCCCGTGTGGGCTGCCTCCTACTCACATAACACACGATGTGTGGGTGCATGTCGTATATGCCACACGTGTAGCCAGCGGAAGCGGAACGAAAATGGCTGGGTGCACCAACGAACAATGGTCCTGTTTGCACCCGCAAAAAAAAAAAAATTGGCCTGTTTGGATACTGAGTTAGAGGTTACGCCATCGCCTATGCTGAGCTGGTTCAAGCGAGCAATGCTATACGTAAGAACATCAGGCAAATTTGGAGAGGTAAAACTGGATGGTGTATACGTAATTTACATCACTAAAAAGTGTATTTTACATCCTAAAAAAGAGGCAACTTCAACACGTGACGTATATTGATGATGTAAAAAGGGCAACTCCAATATATGATGCAAATTGGAGATGTAAAACCGGCCAACTGCCGCGCAGATGTGTACAGCCGCATCCGAACATTCAAATAGCAATAAATTTCAGATTTCTACCAATAAAAATGCATCATATCAATTAAAATTGGAAATCATACAACCAAAAGTGTGTTGTCTCAAACAAGCTTCTTGGCCCAACAAATTAAAATGCACATGAACATCAAACATATCACTCAATTTCCGTCCTCTCCTTGTCACTAGTGCCATTGTGGACGGTGGTATGATCATAATCATCAATGATTTCTTTGTCGACGTTTTTATACGTTGAAGTCTTGTTGCATATTCTTGAGAGAAATAATCATCGTTTGACACATTTGTCGCGTGCATGAAAGTTTCATCATCAAGAAAACAAATGGACGTACACATAATCATCCTCGCATTCTATTCGTATCAGAAATTGAAAGAACAAACAAGAGGAAATCAGATTTTTTTTACCTTTACGGCATTTCGTCGAACACGTTGGATGCGGTGGCCGTGGGCGTGCCCATGACATCCTCCATGACCACTGGAGTAGGAGTTCCTTGACCGGATGCGGACGCCATGGCCACCGGAGGCAGCGAATCGGCCGACGCAACCGCGGCCGCCTTGATTTTTTGGCCACCCGAGATGGGTTCATCGTCGGGGTGCGCCTTGAAGGCCGCTTCACACCTCCACTGCGGGGATTGGCGGCCCGCTGCTTCCTCACCGGCGGTGCGCCCGCGATGGCGACGGGCCGGGGTGGGGTAAAACCGGGGCGACGACAAGGCGGAGGCGGAGGCAGGATTGGGGAAGGTGGTCGCGCCGTGAAGGCCGCGCGGGGTGGGTGGCTGCGCCGGAGGAGGCGGCGGGGTCGTCGGAGTCGGCCATGGCCCTGGCGGCGGTCGGTGGGCGGCTTGCGAAACAAAAATGAAAGTCGTTGGACGGTTGGTGTGCAACCGACTGTTTTACATCTCCTAGAGATAGATATGCAAAATCTGCATCTTCAAATGTTGTATTTTATATCATCTGAAGATGGGTTTTTAGGCCTTGAAGATGTATAAGCATCTACATCATCTATTAAAGATGCTCTAAAACAACTCCTATGTGGGATTACCAAATAAACGGTGTCAAACGCTGGCGGACGCATCTGCATATGTCCATTAATAGTGGGCTGGGAGTCGCCCATCTAAAATACACATCAACTGTTCTTCTGCTTAGTTTTTTATGCTTGGAGTATAAAAAATAGTCAAAATAAATAGAACAATTCTTTGATAATTAAAAGATAGATATTATTTTTTGTAAGGACTCCATGGCTAGCTTTATTGATTGTTAAGTAACATTACATCGTCTAGAAATTTTGAGTATAGCCAACTAGGGGGATCATCATCTCAAGTATAGTAAGTTTTATTCAAAAAACTACATTTAGCTATCTCATGAGTCGGGCCATTAGCTTCTCAAGGACAATGTAGAAAGTCGACCTTCCCAATCATAGTAACCACATCCACACATTATGCACACATTGCTGCTGCAGGATCCCATCATTGGGTTTGCCCAGTGCAAAAGTTCACAACTTTCATGGAATCTGATTCAGCCATTACTCTTTGAATCTGATTCGGCAAAAGATAGATATTCTAAATCAACCATTTTGTGGCCCATTAACTTTTTTACCCCTTTTTCCCGTTTCATACATTATGTTTCTCTTTCTAGCGTGTGTTCCTCCTCCATTTTTCTGACTGTGTTTAGCTGACTATTTCAGTTTTTTATTTACTATTTCATTCGTGCGTTGATTGTTTGGGCATTCATTTTTCTTGAACAAAAATGCTGACATGAGAAGAATTGTAAAAGGTAAATGCTAGACGAAAAAAATAGAAAGATACCATGTTGCAGTCATATTTTGACTAATTGATTGTTTAAAAAATTAAAAGAAAATGCATTTAATTACTGCTGAAATATGTTCAATGTATATGACAAAACAAGTACAAAGTGCATTTAGAAAATGTCCGCCTTTTTTGAAAAATTGTTCATTATGTTATGAAAAAAATAAATTCACCGTATATTTGAAAAAAATTCACCGTGTACTTAATTGTTTTAGCATATATTACAAAAATGTTCAGTGTATTAAAAATGTTCAACATACATTTTAAAAAATGTATAAAAAATAGATTTATATAAGAAAATAATAAAATGAAAAGAAATAATAAAAATAGGTAAAAAGAGAATAAAAACCGGAAAAAAAGAAAAGGTAGAGAGGTAAGAGAAACCGGCAGAGCCAAAAAGAACTGTAGTTCAAGAACCAGAAAGCAATCAATGTTGTAAAAGAAAAATTGGTTATGTTGCAGACAAAAAAGAAAGAAAGAGAAAACCCCATAGCCGAGCCAACCTAGAAAATTTGTAGACAACACAACCAGCCTGATTATTAGTATGACAAAGACTCGATGTGGGCTTCCTATTTGGCGATCTACGTGGCGCGAAGACGTGGCAAACCCTAAACGGCGCCCTTTGCGCCCGTTCCTTCGATCTATGCAAACGGGCGCACACGGGAAAAAATTATATGAGACCAGGTCTCACGGTTAACAGGTGAGACCCGTCCTGATGGATGACACGTGGCATTCACAAATCACAAAGCATCTATTCTCTCCCCCCTTGATTTTAAGTGGGGGATGCTTTGTGATTTGTGAATGTCACGTGTCATCCATCAGGATGAGTCTCGCGTGAGACCTGGTCTCATAGAATTCTTTTCCGGCGCACACCTCCCACGTCGAGCTGGGCTGGCCCATACTCCCTTCCTTTTCTGTTTTAAACTGGCGCAAAAAAAAAAGCGATCGGCAGGATTCGAACCCCCCACGTACTCGTGCAAGCTAGCTTCGATAGCCAACCACACCAATCCCACCGATGTGGTGATCTGTAACCTTTTTTTTATCATTTTGTTCTTTCTTCCGTTTTTTCTTTTTCTCTTTCATTTTTCTAATTCAACGGAAAAAGTTCATCGAATTTGATGATCCTTTTTTCAAATCTGTTAAACTTTTTCAAAAATCGATGAACCTTTTCATTTTCGATGCACTTTTTTTCAAACCCGATATCGGTGAACTCTTTTTTTTTCAAATTTGGTGAACTATTTTTTAGTTGTGAACATTTTCTAAAGATCGATGAACTTTTTTCAAAATCGGTGAACTTTTTTTTCAAAATCGATGAACTTTTTTCAAATTTGATGAACTATTTTAGAAAACCGATGATCTTTTTACTTGTGAACATTTTTTGAAAATCGATCAACTTTTTTCAAAATCAGTGAACTTTTTTTCAAAATCGATGAACTTTTTCCAAATTTGATGAACTATTTTAGAAAACTGATGATTTTTTTACTTGTGAACGTTTTACGAAAATCAATGAACTTTTTCAAAATTGGTGAATTTTTTTTCAAAATCGATGATTTTTTGTTTCAAATTTGATGAACTATTTTAGAAAACCGATGATTTTTTTTACTTGTGAACATTTTTTGAAAATCGATGAACTTTTTTCAAAATTGGTGAACTTTTTCAAAATCGATGAACTTTTTTCAAATTTGATGAACTATTATAAAAACAGATGAACTTATTTTTGGAAACGGATGAACTTTTTTTCATACGTTTTTTTGAGTGGAGGATGAAGCGTACGTTTTTTTTAGTGAAGAACGAAGCATAGTTTTTTTAAAAGAGAACGAAGCGTACGCAAGCGTGAGCTGGCGAGCGATTCACTGAATTGCCTCGTGATGGGCTGGCCCATACCAGGTGCTACATGGGCGCCGGAAACTCCAACCGGCGCTGAAGCCGCCGGTTAGGATCTCCCCGAAGACGTGAAACGCGCACCCCCCCCCCCCCCCCCCGTGCACCCGTTTGGTCTGACACATGTGCGGGGCGGGACGACCCATATCTTTATCATTTTTTTCTTCAAAATAATTGAAGAATTCACAAAATTTCCAAAATTCAAGGAAAATGTTCAACAAATCATATAATGTTTGTGAATTCAGAACAGTGTTCGTGAAATCTTAAAATGTTCGCGGATTCAGAAAATGATTGAGATTTTGGAAAAATGTTCACATATTAAAAAATATTCCCGATTAAAAATATATTTATAAATTTAAAAATATTATTTAATTAAAAAATTGTTCATGATTTTTCAAAATAATGTTCACAAAATTCAAAAAATGTTAGTGAATTTCAAATTTAGCCAAATATATATGAAAAATCACCGCTTCAGAAAATGATTGATGATTCAAAAAAAAATCGAAAATCGTAAAATTCTCATCCATTTCAAAAATGGTTCATCAAAACACAAAATGTTCTCAAATTTTAAAAAAATGTTGACGAGTTTGAAAAAAGGTAGTCTTTAGAAATGTTCGCAAGTTTGAAAAATATTCACAGTTTTGAAAAAACTGTCTGGGAATTCAAAAAATGTTCATGAATTGGAATGGTGTTCAAAAAATGGAGAAAAATAACTAAAAATAAATATAAAATAAAGGAAAATTAAAAAACCCGGTTCAGTGAAGTTCTAGAACCTTCCGGCACTGGTGGGGAAGAAACCCAAAAATGGGCCAGCCCATACAAAGGACCAAGCGCGCAAGGGGGTACGTGTTAGGTCGCTATTCGAGGACTCTCAAATAGGACAGGCCATCTCGATGGCGGCTAGCACAGTCATTAATTTTAGCCGATATAAATAACAAAAGAGGTTAGGTGGAGACGGTGCAAAAAGGGAAAAACGAAGAAGAAGAAGGTGTAATCCTAGATGTGACCTAGACATACCCTTAGAAAATAAACAAGAACGATGTAGTCAACATAACACAAACATCACAACCTAAAACAAGAACATAACCCATAGTAGTCCTTACAAGTTCATCGACTACTAGCACGTGAAGAAGAATCTGCCCTATGAAAAGACTTGAAGATTCCACTTTGATCCTGCTGTCGAACAAACACTAAATAGGTGCATGCCCAAACCGATTAACGTAAACAAGCAGTTTGAGAGGCGTGACACGTATCTTGGTTGGGTGTGTTTCTTATTGCTTGACTCGTATCGACACATCACTGAGTTCGCTGCCGCACGGCTTGCCGCCCTCCGCATGGTAGTACGTGACCATCTTGCCATGCATCCACAGATAGCCCCCGCCTCCAAGCGTCTGGCTGTAGACCTGTAAGTGCATCTAGTGCCACCCCTAGTTGGTTTTGGAGTATTGACGACAAACTTGGTTGAGGGACTAATGTGTTTGTGAGAATTGCAGTATAACACAGGTAGAAGGCCCTCATTGATTCGATTTTCCTACCGGAGATGACCCCTAAAAATGTATGAAGACATTGAAGACAAAGGTGGTATGTGAAGAAATTCACATTGAAGACTATGACAAGAGAAAACATTGAGTGGAGACTATGGAGCGCGAAGACTTAGTTGTTTTGTTGTTTCCTTTTCTTCTTTGTTGAGTCATAGGAACCACCGTACTATTAAGTGGGGTCCAAGTGAACCAATCAGAATGACTGAAGTGATGCTTAACCAAAATCCTATGTACATTGGGCATCACTCATGAGTTCTCAGCTCCGTACACGCCTCAGCAGAATGGCATCGTGGAACGCAAGAACAGAACACTCATTGAGATGGCTCGGACGATGCTCGATGAATACAAGACTCCAAGGAAGTTTTGGCCTGAAGCTATTGATACTGCATGCCATGTCATCAATCGTGTTTATCTTCACAAGCTTATGAAGAAAACATCCTATGAACTCCTCACTGGTAAGAAGCCAAACGTCAGTTACTTCAGAGTATTTGGTGCCAGGTGCTGGATCAAGGATCCACATCACACTTCAAAATTTGCACCGAAAGCACATGAAGGTTTTATGCTTGGTTACGGAAAGGATTCACACTCCTACAGAGTCTTCAACCTCTTTCACTATAAAGTGGTTGAAACTGTGGGTGTGCGGTTCGGTGAGACTAACGACTCGCAAAGAGAGCATCTGCCAAATGTGCTAGATGAAATTCCACCGAGTGAATCCATCAAGCTTATGGGAATTGGAGAAATCATACCGTCTGAAGTACAGCCTGAAGAGGAACTTATCATCTCTACACCTGATCAACCTGGAGACAATGCTCAGCCTGAAGACAATCCTTCAAACGATGACAATGATCGGCAAGAGCAAAATCTTCGTCCAGTTCATCCTCATGTTGCAAATGAAGTACAGATTGAGAATATAGTCGATAACATCAATGCACCTGGTCCACTCACTCATTTAAGGGCAACACAACTAGCAAATTTCTGTGGGCACTTTGCATTCGTCTCAATATCTGAACCCAAGAAAGTTGATGAAGCCTTCATGGAACCTGAATGGATTCAAGCTATGCAAGAAGAGCTTCAACAGTTTGAGCTGAATAATGTATGGGAACTGGTCAAGCGTCCTAATCCTCGTAAACACAATATCATAGGCACTAAATGGATATATCGCAACTTGCAAGATGAGCATGGTCAAGTTGTCAGAAACAAGGCTCGTCTCGTTGCTCAAGGATACACTCAAGTTGAAGGAATTGACTTCGATGAAATATTTGCTCTTGTGGCTAGGCTTGAAGCTATATGCATACTGCTAGCCTATGCAAATCATCATCACATCCTTCTGTATCAAATGGATGTGAAGAGTGCTTTTCTCAATGGCAAGATTGAAGAAGAAGTGTATGTTGCACAACCGCCTGGCTTTGAAGATCCAAAACATCCTGACATGGTTTACAAGCTCAAGAAGGCACTGTATGGCCTCAAACAAGCCTCTCGTGCTTGGTATGACACACTCAAAGACTTCCTGAAGAGCAAAGGCTTCAAACCTGGTTCCCTGGATCCCACTCTCTTCACGAAGACATATGATGGTGAACTGTTTGTGTGCCAAATATATGTGGATGACATTATCTTCGGCTGCACCAATCAGAAATATAGTGATGAGTTTGGATACATGATGCAAGAGCAATATTAGATGTCCATGGTGGGTGAGCTAAAGTTCTTCCTTGGTCTTCAAATACGACAGCAACACAACGATATTTTCATATCTCAAGAAAAAAATACCTCAAAGATTGCCTGAAGAAGTTTGGAATGCAAGACTGGAAGGGTTATACAACGCCAATGCCTACCAAGAGTCATCTGGATTCTGACGCCAATGGTGAGTTCGATCAAAAGGTATACCGCTCCATGATCGGTTCTTTGATTTATTTATGTGCATCTAGGCCAGATATCATGCTTAGTGTTTGCATGTGTGCCCGATTCCAAGCGGCACCAAAGGAATCGCATCACTTAGCTGTGAAGCAAATTCTTCGATATTTGGCTTACACCCCAGCACTAGGATTATGGTATCCAAAGGGCTCAGAGTTTGATCTAGTTGGATTCTCGGATGCTGATTATGCTGGTGACAAGGTGGATCGCAAGTCTACATCAGGCACATGTCACTTTCTGGGACGATCACTTGTGTGTTGGTCTTCAAAGATGCAGAACTGTGTATCTCTCTCCACTGCTGAATCTGAATACATTGCTGCTGGATCTTGCTGCGCTCAGCTTCTATGGATGAAGCAGACACTCATAGACTATGGCATTCATCTGAAGCAAGTGCCACTCTACTGCGACAATGAAAGCGCTATCAAGATCGCCAACAACCCAGTTCAGCACTCGAAGACAAAGCACATTCAGATTCGTCATCACTTTCTCAGAGATCATGTCATGAAGGAAGATATTGATATCATTTACGTCAGCACTGAAGAGCAACTAGCAGATATCTTCACAAAGCCCTTGGATGAGAAAATGTTTTGCAAGTTGCGGTGTGAGCTAAATATCTTGAAATCCTCAAATGTCCTGTGATCATGCACACATCCTAACACTTATGCATGTTGATGACTTAGATGTGCAAACACACGAAGTAACGTATATCTTCAACTAATGAAGACTTACACTCTAATTGTGAATACATTAACGTGGAATTTGACTTCGGAGCGCCACGATAATTGTGCGCCGTGTCTGGGTCTACTACTTCCTATACGGTGGGTAACGCCACCACCAAACTTTTGTTTGGAATACTTTCTGTTGGCGTTACATTTGCAAAGTCTTCACATTTGGTTTGTCTTCAATGTTAACATGGCTTCATGTTTATCTTCAATATATTGATTTGGCTTCTGTCCTCTACAACATTCACTTATAGCTATGTCTTCTAGTTGAATCTTTTGAACTAAGTGAATGTGATCGGACCCTAACCTTTCTATGTTCCCGTCTCAAATCTATATATCCAAATCATATGCATTCTATTGAAACTGTTGAATGTCTTCTCTGCGTCCTTGTCAGCAGAAGATACAGAGACAAACATTAATTTGTTTTCAATGCTCAATCCTTTTTACCTGAAACCCGGAGAAGTGGGAACGACCACCCGACAATCCAGGCATACGTGGGAACGTGGAACAACCTCTGATGTGTTGCATGATCGCCACGTGTCCTTCAGATGTGAACCGCCAGGGGCACCTGCGTAATAACGCTGTGCCGTCCCTGTCCCTATAGATACACGCCTCACCCCAGTCATTATCTCTTCTTCCACCTCTCTCTCTCTCTCTCTCTCTCTCTCTCTCTCTCTCTCTCGCACAAACCCTAGCGCCACCGCTAGGCCTCGATGACACCGACGACAAAGCGCTTAGCTGCCGCGACCTCACCGACGCCGTCCTCACGCCGGCCATGGACATCATCTCCTCCGCCGTCGCCGTAGGTGTCCTCCGTCGCCAAGTTAGGGCACGGAAGATCGAACTGCTCGGCCTCATCTCCTACTCTGTCGAGCAGTTCCTCAAGTGGTAAATAAAAACTCTTTTTACAGTCTTTTTGATCCGATAGATTCATCCTTTTCAACCACAAGTGGTTTCTGTTGCTACAAAGCTGGATCTATCATGTTCTGCATCTCATGGCATGCCTAGTATGTTCACTTATGCTTCATAAAGTAGTTAGATTCCTCACTTGTACTTATTCGTGCATTCGTACAAATCTGGAACCAACTCTCTACATATGAGTGAATGTCTTTGCACTATGAGGTCAATGTCTTCTAAACTGATTTATCTTCAAAATCTTCTAAGAATGCATATGACCTCTTCCCCTTCCCTCACATCTCTAATGCTGTCACAGGTACATGTCTGTGGGAGAATCCCTTGGTTCTCATAGTCTGCATTCATTTGCAGAGTTCTTACAACATCACATAATTTCTCCTGAAGCTAGTTCCTATCTGACCAGTAGACTTAAGACTTTGACAGTGTTGAAGCCTTTCAGTCTAAACTTCATGGCTAAAGAGAAATCAGCAAGGAAGGGTGGCAGACAGCGCCGTGAGGGTACATCAATGGACCTGTCCAAAGATCTCTATGAACTATACAAAACTGACCCCGAAGAAAGCTATGGTCAGCGCAAGACACGAATCCAATGGATTCGAAGATACTGGGCCGAGCAATGGTTCAAGTACAGATGCGTCACCAAGGAGTATGCTGAAAAGAATGCCCTCTCGCATCCTTGGGGAGATATTCTCTATAAAAATCTTCAACCCAAGACCAGAACTGAAGCCATTGCTCAAGGATTTTACCCTTGCATGGTCCGAGGGCCACAACCTACTGATGCCGACCCATCGTCATTGCTATGGTGTCGAGATGACAATCTGTTCAAGCGCAACTATCAGTCTGCAAAGAACTCGGCCAAGGAAAACAAGAAGTCTTTGGGATTAGACTTCAACCCAGGCCCCTCTGCGCCACGTGCTGACGGCACACGCGAAGCTGAACCCAATCTTGTTGGGCCCTTCTACAACTTAGAAGGTCTCATCACTCACATTCAGGTTCAAGGGGCAGCCGTGGACCACTCTGCAGATGACGCTGATTCTGACGAAGCGCCTGCACCACCGAAGCCTGTGAAGCAAAAGAAACCAAAGGCTTCAAAGCCCTCCTCTGCACCAAAGGTCTCACGGGCGAAGCCTCTGGCCACTGCACCTCCTGAAGCCAGTGTGCAGTCTGAAGATCTCTCTCGCATCTCCAAGTCTGACAAGTTGAAAAAGCCCATGCAACCAACTGGTCAAGCATTGACCCCTGCTGCTGTTTTGAGAAACGAGAATGACGCCATTGATCTGTCTAGCGACGACGATCTTGGCGATGACGCTCTTGAGCAATTGATAAAGAGCAAGCAAGAGGCGGAAATCTTCAATGATCTTCCCCTCTTTGATGTGGAGATTCTGTACAAGTTTATTGATGAGTGGTTTGACAGCCCAGACCTCAGTTTTGATGATCTTCAGCTCCCAATTGGCCTCAGCGTCTCCTTCCATGGAGCCATTGCTCCTGAGCTGGCTCTTGCCCAGAAGATTGTTGAGCTGAAGCACAAGATTGACTATGAAAAGGCTCAGTTCAAGAAGCACATGGCCAAGCTCAATGTTGAAGACATTCAAAACTTCAAGGTCATGATGCATGAGCTCAAGGAGGCATTCCACAAGAAACGAGAAGAAGCAAAAGGTTCTCGTGAGCGCATGAAGAATCTTGCTGCCAAATGTGTTCAAGGCTACAATGAAGCTGAAAAGCGCAAGGCTTTGGGGCGACCAGGCATCGACCCCAGAATGGCTGCCAAGAAGAAGAAGAAGCCAGCTGTGGCCGAACCAGAATCATCAAGGCAGGAAGAACCTCGCATTGTCTTCCCGGCCAGTATGATAGGCTGGAAGCCTAAGGTCCCCACAGTGGCTTCGGAGTTCAAGAAAACTAGAGCAGCTGAAGCCGAAGCCAGAAAGCGTAATACCAAAGCCACCACTAATGATGCTCCACCAACCAAGAAAAGAAAAACAAAGAAGAGAGACCGGGCTGCTTCCACAGAGCCTCTTGTTGTCGAGCCAATTTATGTTGCTCGTCCTTCCTCTGCACATCAAGAATGTCATTTGGTAGTTCATGAGCCTGCTTCCACAGAGGCTCCTGAAGCTGAAGAGATTCCAGCTGTTGACCCCACTGCAGCTGAAGACATTGGTCATCAAGACAATGTTGAAGATGATGAAGTCCTTCCTTAGATCGAGCATAATTTGGTATCATCGCCTGTTCTCACGAACAACGAACTCATCAGCATTGGTCTTCCATTGACGCCAATTGCTCAGGATGACTCATGGGCTGATCACCCACAAGAATCCCCTCATGATGAAGAAACACCAGTTACTCCCCCAACCCAGGTCACCACTCCAGTGATTGACAATGAAGACCTTGAGGCCCGACCAACTCCATCTCCACAGGCGTCGCCAGCGTTTCGCGGGCTTCGCAAAGGACCAAGGCCACAGGTCACATTGTCAAGTGTTCCAGAAGGAGAAGAGCGCCAATACGTTTCACGCGAAGTCTTTCCTGAAGCCTCTCCTACTGCGAACATCCCTGAATCTGAAGTCAAAACGGCTGAAGATATTCCGGCTGCATCAGCTGATGATCAAGAAGAAGAACCAAGAGATGAAGAAAGAGTAGCTACACCCCCGTCCAACCCTGAAGTTGTTCTCGAGGAGAACGTGTCTGACCCTCCAGCTCCTGAAGTGGAGGTTACCAATACTGAGGCTGCCACCAACACTGAAGCCAATGACGTTGTCATGACTGAAGCTAATGTGGCGTCTGAAGCTAATGTGGTGCTAGTTGCTGTACCTGAAGCTTATGCTGCACATGATGCAAATCTGCAGCTTGAAGCCAATGCCTCTGCTCCTATACCACCTCCCAGGCCACACACCATCGAGCAAGCATATGATCGTGGTCAGCTTGTTACAGTCCGCTGGCCAATTCTGGTTCCTCTGCCTGCTCCCGGACCTCAATTTGCCTATCATGTGGAGCACAGGTCTCAGGTCCAGAAGCCAAAGCCAAGGCTACCACGGTTCCCAGGCACTGCAATGTCACCAGGATTGTTTAATCTGAATGGATTCAAGGCACACAACACATTCTTTGACAGTGACAAGAATCCCTACACAAGGCCAAGAATCTCCTCAGATCGATTCTGGAGTTATCACCAGCGAAGCTACTATTCTTGCATCTTGTACAATCAGGGGCGCATCTTCCCACATATGCGTCTTGATTGTGAAGCCATTGCTGGACTGCCATGCCTTGAAGAAGCCCTTGACTGCTTCTGTGATGCGGGTCTGCTCAACTTTGTGACTGCCAAGGAACACTAGAATGAAGAACTTCTGCTTCAGTTCTATGCTACCCTCCACATTCGTGGATACAACAGGGATCCGAAGACTTGGATCCTTGAGTGGATGACGGGCGATGTCCATCATGAAGCTAAAGCCCAAGACATCATTGAGCTTACAACCCTGCCCACTCCTGGCGAATATTATGAACCAGGTTGTCAACAACACCAGAATGCTTTGGAGAGCATTTTCCAGAAGCCAGAGCCTAACATGAGCCAAATGCTGAGCATGATGAAGCCTCTGCCACACGACGCTGAATACCCAACGGAATTCTTTGTCGAATACCTAGAGTATCTGCCCCGCACCATTTACCATATCATCAGAAAAACTCTATGGCCTATCAAAGGACATTCATCTGCAGCGAAGCTTGAAGGAGCAATGAAGACTTTGGTTTTCTATATCTTCAATGGCATCAGCTTCAATGCTCAAGACTTCTTCATCAGGCAGTTGGCTGCATCTGGCTCCGACATCTTTGGTCTGAAGTTCTATGCTCCATGGGTAATGCGTCTTATCAAGCTTCACTCTGCCTTCAACTATCAGCCGTCTGCGCGCAATCATCTAGTATTCTTGCCAGAGGTTGATCTGTCTGTTGAAGCTATTTACCCAGAGCCTGCACAGGAGCCAGTTTATCTTCACAATGTTGATCGTCAAAGCTTCACCCATCCCATTGAAGGAGTTTAGGCCGTCTCTCGTGTTTATCCCTTGGCTGGCAACACATGTGCCCCTCGCGCCCAAACTGAAGCCACTGGAAGCACCATTGCCCAAAGGCCTCAGAAGCGATCTCGTGTTCTCAATGACGGAGAGCTTCTCGTCACTCTACATCAGAAACAGGATAAGCATCATGACTGGCTTAAGCGTCAGATGCAAAGCCTCTTGGTGGACGTCAATCGCATTCGCAATCTTGCCACCAAGAATGCCTTTGTTACACATGAAACTTGTTGGAGGTCCTGGAAGAGTTTGACATTGCTCACTGCTGAAGCAGATCTTCAAGATGATGGCTTCACAGAAAGATTCAAGTTTGACTCCACTCCTCCAAGGAATGCTCACTTGCGTCGGACTCCATCACTTGAAGACTCTGACTATTCTTCCTCAGCTGCAACGGTGAATGCCAGAGTCATAGATGATCAAGATGATGCCACTTCACCACCTCCACCTTCAGCGCATGTCGACACTGCACCAAGTTCTTCTACACCACCGGACCTCAACGACGACCCTGCTGCTTCGCCTACTTCTCATGGGAACGAGTAGAAGCTCTATGTCTTCCAACCTTTTTGGTCCTTACTGACAAAAGGGGGAGAAGCATATGAGTTGATAGTCTTCAAGCGGGTCCATATGGGTGGTTGCTTTACTTTTGCTACATTTGCCAAGTTCTTACAACTCTCGCTTTTCAAACTTGTTCGTTTTGAGTTGTCTTAAACTTGTTGGTCATCTGCTACCTTTTCGACACTCTGTGATGCGATGATAAATTCCGCATGTGCGGCGATAAATTCCGCACGAAGTCATTTTGCAGACGTCCATTTTTCTTTATGCATGTCATTATCTTTGTTATATCTGTTCATGCGTGATAAATTGTCTTCATAAGTAGACGAGGAGCTCCGCAAGTACAAACTGCCATGTACATTTTCATTCAAAGCAAAATACTTATATGCACATCTTCAGGGGGAGCCTTTCTGCTACTTACGAAGACAATACTTAAATCCTTTACAATTTCACATGCTTTTATCCCCGTTGAAAACTTCAACCAGTTTGTCATCAATCACCAAAAAGGGGGAGATTGTAAGTGCATCTAGTGCCACCCCTAGTTGGTTTTGGAGTATTGATGACAAACCTGGTTGAGGGACTAATGTGTTTGTGAGAATTGCAGTATAACATAGGTAGAAGGCCCTCATTGATTCGATTTTCCTACCGGAGATGACCCCTAAAAATGTATGAAGACATTGAAGACAAAGGTGGTATGTGAAGAAATTCACATTGAAGACTATGAAAAGAGAAGACATTGAGTGGAGACTATGGAGCGCGAAGACTTAGTTGTTTTGTTGTTTCCTTTCCTTCTTTGTTGAGTCATAGGAACCACCGTACTGTTAAGTGGGGTCCAAGTGAACCAGTCAGAATGACTGAAGTGATGCTTAACCAAAATCCTATGTCTTCGAGCGAAGACAATGAGAGCAAATCTTATCCAGAGCTGGATAAGTCAGCTTTGCTTGTAGCCCAAGTAAAGTTGCCGTGTGTGTTTGAAATCTGACCGTTGGAACACGTGTCAGTTCCTGAGTGACCCAGGGTCATTTCGGACAAATCAGGTCGGGTTGCCTAGTGGCTATAAATAGCCCACCCCTTACACCATAAATTGGTTGGTTGCTCAGAGTTAGTGCACGGCTTTTGTCGTTTGAGAGCAACCCACCTCAAAGCCTTTGAGAGAGAAATCCTTGCGAGGACAAAGCCCTAAACACCCAGAGCCAAAGAGTGCTAGGCATCACTAAAGTCTTCCTGTCTGTGTGATCTGAAGACTTATTATACTTGAGGACTGTGAATCCTCCAGCCGGTTAGGTGTCGCATTCTGAGCATCCAAGAGTCATTGTGGATCGCCGGTGAACGAAGTCTATGAAGGTTTGGGAGTCTACCTTGAAGACTTACCAGAGTGATTGGGCGAGGACTGGGTGTCCTTATCTCAAGGGGAATAAGGTGAAGACGCGGTCTTCTGAGTTAAATCTCAGCCTCCCTAACCAGACGTACAGTTGTCACAACAACTGGAACTGGTCCAACAAATCATTGTCTTCAACGAGCCACTGGTTCTATCCTTCCCATCTCTTTATTTGCAGTTGGTCCTTGTGAAGTCATTGCCTGTTTGCATTATATTTTTGTCTTCACTGAGTGACTGCTTGTTCTGATTGGCTTCATACTATCTTCCATCCTGATCTATACTGCCTAGCTGCTATTAGTCTTTGTGCTTTCACTTCATTGAATACTTGACTATGGCTTGCCTAGTGTAGTCTATCTTTCGCTGCATGGTAATAGGTTTATTTCTATCGTTTGTCTTCGAAACTTCCATGTTTTGAAGACTTTCATAAAAATCACCTATTCACCCCACTCTAGTCGATCACTAGCACTTTCAATTGGTATCAGAGCAAGGTACTCCCTTGTTCTATGTGATTCGGTTTAACCACCTGGAGTTTTAGCTATGTCGACTGCAGGGATAAGCAAAGTCTCCGCTGCGTGCCCCGTCTTCGATGAAACTGAATATCCCTACTGGAAGAATAAGATGCGCATGCATCTTGAAGCCATTGATGTCGACCTCTGGTATGTCGTCAAGAATGGCGTCCCCAAGGCTGGTGAAGGTGTCACCACTGCTGATGTCAAGAAGTTTGTTCAACTGGATTCCACTGCCAAGAATATCATCTGTGGTCATCTGACCAAAGGGTAGTATGGCCGTGTGAGTGCTCTGGAAACATCCAAGCTAGTCTGGGACTGGCTCTCCAAGGTCAACGAAGGCGTCTCAACACAGAGAGATCAAAGCATCAGTGTCCTTCGCAACCTATTCTACCGCTTCAAGAGAAACGACAATGAGAATGTTTAGCTCACGTTTGATCGACTCACTGACATCACAAATGAGCTTCAAGCTCTCGGTGCTACTGAGATCACCAAGCATGAAATCGTCAAGACACTCCTGAGATCACTTGACAGCTCGTTTGACACCCTAGCCCTGATGATTCAAGAACGCCCTGACTTCAAGAGACTCGTTCCGTCTGACATACTTGAAAGGCTCAACACACATGAGTTTCAGCTTTCTGAGAAAAGAGACATCTATGGTCCCAACTATGGCCGGAGTCATGCCTTGAAGGCAAAAGTTGTTTCCTCATCTGAAGAAGAATCTGACTGCAGTTCTGATGATCCTGAAGACATTGGAAAGGAGCTTGCTATGCTTGTGAAGAAGTTCCATAAATTCACCAAGAAGAAAGGCTTCAGAAAGTCCTCACGATCCAGCTCAAGGAATGATGAAGCTTCTGCTCACGACTACAAGAAGAGAACATGCCACAAGTGCAAGAAACCTGGTCACTACATCTCTGAGTGTCCGCACTGGGACAATGAGAACAACAACAAGAAGAAGAGCAAGGAATATGATTCTGACGACAAGAAGAAGAAGAGATACTAAAAGTCTTCTTCCAAGTCTTCCTCAAAGTCTTCATCACACAAGAAGAGCTCATCTGGCAAGGCTCGTGCGTTTGTTGGCAAGGAAATGGATTCAAAGGAGGAGTCTGCTTCTGAGGAGACGGTGGTGGAGTCTGAGGAGGAGTCTGATTCTAGCGTTGCAAGTCTGGCTACAGCCTACGTTGCCAAGTCCATCTTCAACACTGAAGACACTGACTCCATCACTGACGCCGATGCTAATGACAAGGACAACTCTGCTCCCACCTACTGCTTCATGGCACGCGGTGCCAAGGTAAACTCACGCACTACTCACTATCAAACATCCAGTGAAGATGACTCTGATTGTGGTTCCAAACCCAGCTACAAAACACTTGCTAAAATTGCAACTGAACAACAGAAACCTATGGAACATATTCAAAAACTGTTAGACAAAAGCGATGACCTGTTAGACGCTGAAATGACTCGATCTTAGTCCTTAATTGAAGACATAAAAATCTTCATGTTAAGTATGAGGAACTTGAAAGTCGTCATGAAACGCTCTCAACAACTCATGAAAAGCTTTCCTATGATTATCTTCAAAGGAAGCAAGATCTTGAGAAATTGAGAGCGGCTCATGAAGATCTTCAAATGGAAAACGAGTCACTTCGCGCCAAACAGATCAGTTCCGCTCAGGAAGGATTTGAACCACCATGTCTTAAATGCATTGAGCGTGACAATGCTACTTCTGTTGCTGGATGTTCTACTGTTGCTACTGTTGCAATATCTTCAACTGTTGATGTGGTAACTAACCCCTCTGCCAAGGATGCCACTGCTATTGCTGATGAAAATGCTAGGTTGAAGACATTGCTTGAAACAGGGATGTACAAAAGTCTCAAAGGGCATCAGACACTATGTGATCTCCTCAAAAGGCAGATCCTGAACCGAAACCCTAGGAAAGAGGGTGTTGGGTTCGAAAGGAAAATGAATGCTGATGGCTCTTACTGGAAACCTGAGCAGTACCCCAAAACCACATGGGTTGCTGCAAAGGAACCTTCAGTGGATCCATCCACCCTATCTGGCTTCACTTGTGCTAATCCCATTGTCATTGATGAATCCTTTGATGCAAACTATAAACTGTTTAAGAATTAGAATGGTGAAGTGTTTACCATGTACATTGGAACTAACTGCAGAAATGGGCCACCTATGAAGAAAGTCTGGGTGCCGAAAAAGTGTCTGGAGAATCTTCCTGTGAATGTCGTCATGACACCACAAGTGAAGAAGACAAACCCCAGACCACAGGCTTCATATGGTCCAAATGCTTCATACAGACAGAGGACTCACCTGAGTCGCACTAACTCAAATGTTTTGCAGGGAAACCGTACTCAGGCCTATGAATACGAGCATGTTTCATCAAATGCCATGTTCATAAGACCCAGAACTACTCTGCTTATTCTTATGAGTACTATTGTCCACCTGCAAGACTATTTGCTAGGGCTCCAAAGCGAAAGTTCTCAGATGCTGCACTTAGACTCATTGCTTTGAAGCCACCCTTGAAGATGTGGGTGGCTAAGAAAGCTTAACTCTCTTTTGCAGGGAAAGGTCTCCAGCCAAAACTCAAATGCGTTTGAAGCTATTGCTGGGGACCTTAAACATCTTGTAGGGCGCAAGATCAAATGCCCAAATGGTCTTATTATGTATTTTGTTCCCGAGTCGCTTGCTACTTGCCCTATCAGTCCTAACCTCGATCTAAGCTTTAATAATCCTCTTGCTCGTCAAATGTTTATGCTTCACAATTCTCTTTGTGAAGCCTATCCCCCTAACTGCACTGTAGGGTATGACACCAGCTGCTTCAGAATGGATTATTGATAGTGGATGTACTAATCACATGACTGGCAAGCGAAGTCTTCTCATGGACTCAACCTCACGTCCATCTGACAAAGTCACATCACATTTGCTGATACTAGTAAAAGCAAGGTATTGGGTCTAGGTAGAGTTGCAATCTCAAAGGATCAGCACATGGATAAAGTGATGCTTGTTGAATCTCTTGGTTTCAACTTAATATCCGTCTCAATGCTTTGCGATTTGAACATGATTGTGATATTTGGAAAATATCGTTGCCTATTTCTAATGGAATCTGACAAGTCTCTACTCTTTGAAGGGTATCGGAAAGATGATTTGTACATGGTAGATTTCTCAGCAGGACCACAGCTTGCCGTATGTCTTCTTGCAAAAGCTTCAGAATGCTGGCTCTGGCATCGGAGGCTAGGGCATGCTGGCATGAGGAACTTGCACACTCTTGCAAAGAAGAAGCATGTCATAGGCATCGAGGGCGTCAAGTTCAAGAAGGATCACTTATGCGGTGCCTGCGAAGCTAGAAAGATGACGAGGGCCAAGCATCCCTCAAAGACAATCATGACAACGACTCAACCCTTCGAACTGCTACACATGGACCTCTTCGGCCCTACTCACTACTCAACCCTCACTACTACTGCTTGTCTCTATGGTTTCGTCATTGTTGATGATTATTCAAGATATACATGGGTGCATATAGTCCTCTACAAGACTGAAGTGCAGGATGTCTTCAGACGCTTCGCCAATCGAGCCATGAACAACTATGGCGTCAAGATCAAGCACATCCAAAGTGACAATGGCACTGAATTCAAGAACACCGGCCTCGACACTTATCTTGATACATTGGGCATCACTCATGAGTTCTCAGCTCCGTACACGCCTCAGCAGAATGGCATCGTGGAACGCAAGAACAGAACACTCATTGAGATGGCTCGGACGATGCTCGATGAATACAAGACTCCAAGGAAGTTTTGGCCTGAAGCTATTGATACTGCATGCCATGTCATCAATCGTGTTTATCTTCACAAGCTTATGAAGAAAACATCCTATGAACTCCTCACTGGTAAGAAGCCAAACGTCAGTTACTTCAGAGTATTTGGTGCCAGGTGCTGGATCAAGGATCCACATCACACTTCAAAATTTGCACCGAAAGCACATGAAGGTTTTATGCTTGGTTACGGAAAGGATTCACACTCCTACAGAGTCTTCAACCTCTTTCACTATAAAGTGGTTGAAACTGTGGGTGTGCGGTTCGGTGAGACTAACGACTCGCAAAGAGAGCATCTGCCAAATGTGCTAGATGAAATTCCACCGAGTGAATCCATCAAGCTTATGGGAATTGGAGAAATCATACCGTCTGAAGTACAGCCTGAAGAGGAACTTATCATCTCTACACCTGATCAACCTGGAGACAATGCTCAGCCTGAAGACAATCCTTCAAACGATGACAATGATCGGCAAGAGCAAAATCTTCGTCCAGTTCATCCTCATGTTGCAAATGAAGTACAGATTGAGAATATAGTCGATAACATCAATGCACCTGGTCCACTCACTCATTTAAGGGCAACACAACTAGCAAATTTCTGTGGGCACTTTGCATTCGTCTCAATATCTGAACCCAAGAAAGTTGATGAAGCCTTCATGGAACCTGAATGGATTCAAGCTATGCAAGAAGAGCTTCAACAGTTTGAGCTGAATAATGTATGGGAACTGGTCAAGCGTCCTAATCCTCGTAAACACAATATCATAGGCACTAAATGGATATATCGCAACTTGCAAGATGAGCATGGTCAAGTTGTCAGAAACAAGGCTCGTCTCGTTGCTCAAGGATACACTCAAGTTGAAGGAATTGACTTCGATGAAACATTTGCTCTTGTGGCTAGGCTTGAAGCTATATGCATACTGCTAGCCTATGCAAATCATCATCACATCCTTCTGTATCAAATGGATGTGAAGAGTGCTTTTCTCAATGGCAAGATTGAAGAAGAAGTGTATGTTGCACAACCGCCTGGCTTTGAAGATCCAAAACATCCTGACATGGTTTACAAGCTCAACAAGGCACTGCGTGGCCTCAAACAAGCCCCTCGTGCTTGGTATGACACACTCAAAGACTTCCTGAAGAGCAAAGGCTTCAAACCTGGTTCCCTGGATCCCACTCTCTTCACGAAGACATATGATGGTGAACTGTTTGTGTGCCAAATATATGTGGATGACATTATCTTCGGCTGCACCAATCAGAAATACAGTGATGAGTTTGGATACATGATGCAAGAGCAATATCAGATGTCCATGTTGGGTGTGCTAAAGTTCTTCCTTGGTCTTCAAATACGACAGCAACTCAACGGCATTTTCATATCTCAAGAAAAATACCACAAAGATTGCCTGAAGAAGTTTGGAATGCAAGACTGGAAGGGTTATACAACGTCAATGCCTACCAAGAGTCATCTGGATTCTGACGCCAATGGTAAAGAGTTTGATCAAAAGGTATACCGCTCCATGATTGGTTCTTTGCTTTATTTATGTGCATCTAGGCCAGATATCATGTGTGAAGCGAATTGCATCACTTAGCTGTGAAGCGAATTCTTCGATATTTGGCTTACACCCCAACACTAGGATTATGGTATCCAAAGGGCTCAGAGTTTGATCTAGTTGGATTCTCGGATGCTGATTGATACGTCTCCAACGTATCTATAATTTTTGATTGCTCCATGCTATGTTATCTACTGTTTTGGGCAATATTGGGCTTTATTATCCACTTTTATATTATTTTTGGGACTAACCTATTAACTGGAGGCCCAGCCCAGAATTGCTGTTTTTTTTGCCTATTTTTCAGTGTTTTGAAGAAAAGGAATATCAAACGGAGTTGAAACGGAACGAAATCAACCGGAGAAGTTATTTTTGGAAGGAAAGCTACCGGATGGACTTGGACCCCACGTCAGGAGCCAAGGAAGGTGCTCACGAGGGTGGGGGCGCGCCCCCCCTAGGGCGTGCCCCCTGCCTTGTGGGGCCCCCGAAGCTCCACCGACGTACTTCCTACACCCATATATACTCACGTACCCTAAAACTTCCATAACAAACAATAGATCGGGAGTTCCGCCGCCAGAAGCCTCCGTAGCCACCGAAAGTCCATCTAGACTCGTTTCGGCACCCTGCCGGAGGGGGAATCCTTCTCCGGTGGCCATCTTCGTTATCCCGGTGCTCTCCATGACGAGGAGGGAGTAGTTCTCCCTCGGGGCTGAGGGTATGTACCAGTAGCTATGTGTTTGATCTCTCTCTCTCTCTCTCTCTCTCGTGTTCTTGAGGTGGTACGATCTTGATGTATCGCGAGCTTTGCTATTATAGTTGGATCTTATGATGTTTCTTCCCCCCTCTAGTCTCTTGTAATGGATTGAGTTTTCCCTTTGAAGTTATCTTATCGGATTGAGTCTTTAATGATTTGAGAACACTTGATGTATGTCTTGCCGTGCGTATCTGTGGTGACAATGGGATATCACGTGATTCACTTGATGTATGTTTTGGTGATCAACTTGCGGGTTCCGCCCATGAACCTATGCATAGGGGTTGGCACACGTTTTTGTCGTGATTCTCCGGTAGAAACTTTGGGGTACTCTTTGAGGTCCTATGTGTTGGTTGAATAGATGAATCTGAGATTGTGTGATGCATATCGTATAATCATACCCACGGATACTTGAGGTGACATTGGAGTATCTAGGTGACATTAGGGTTTTGGTTGATTTGTGTCTTAAGGTGTTATTCTAGTACGAACTCTAGGGCTGTTTGTGACACTTCTAGGAATAGCCCAATGGATTGATTGGAAAGAATAACTTTGAGGTGGTTTCGTACCCTACCATAATCTCTTCGTTTGTTCTGCACTATTAGTGACTTTGGAGTGACTCTTTGTTGCATGTTGAGGGATAGTTATGTGATCCAATTATGTTATTATTGTTGAGAGGACTTGTACTAGTGAAAGTATGAACCCTAGGCCTTGTTTCCTAGCATTGCAATATCGTTTACGCTCACTTTTATCATTAGTTACCTTGCTGTTTTTATAATTTCAGATTACAAATACCTTTATCTACTATCCATATACCACTTGTATCACCATCTCTTCGCCGAGATAGTGCACCTATACAATTTACCATTGTATTGGGTGTGTTGGGGACACAAGAGACTCTTTGTTATTTGGTTGCAGGGTTGCTTGAGAGAGAGCATCTTCATCCTACGCCTCCTACGGATTGATAAACCTTAGGTCATCGACTTGAGGGAAATTTGCTACTGTCCTACAAACCTCTGCACTTGGAGGCGCAACAACGTCTTTAAGAAGAAGGTTGTGTAGTAGACATCAACTCTTTTCTGGCGCTATTACCGGGGAGGTTAGCACTTGAAGGTATATCTTTAGATCTTGCAATCGAGTCTTTTAGTTTCTTGTTTTTATCACTAGTTTAGATTATAAAAGAAAACTATAAAAAATGGAATTGAGTTTGTCTCATACGCTTCATCTTTTTAATATCTTCCTTGAGTATGATGGAAAGGAAAATTGTGCTCAAGTGCTAGAAGAATAAATCTATAAAATGTTTGGCACTAAATATTTGAATGATGAGCATGATTGCAAAGTTCTTAGTATGAATTCCTTGAATATCCATGATGCTAATGATATGCAAAGCCACAAGCTTGGGGAAGCTGTGTTTGATGAAGATGATATTTTTTGTCCCCCAAGTTTTGATGAGCGAATTTATTATGATGATAGCATGCCTCCTACTTATGATGATTATATTGATGAAAGTGGAGTTGGAGAGGTCATGACTTTATTTTGTGATGAATCCACTATTTCGGAAGAGGTTCCAATTGATTATGAGAACAAAGTTGCTATCTATGATGATTATTGTGATGACTTGTATGCTATAAAGAATAATTATATCCATGAAACTTGTCATCATGATTTTAGTTTTCAATTGGATTATGCCTCACATGATAATTATTTTATTGAGTTTGCTCCCACTATTATTCATGAGAAGAATTTTGCTTATGTGGAGAGTAGTAAAATTTCTATGTTTGTAGATCATGAAAAGAATGCTTTAGGTGCTGGTTATATTGTTGAATTCATTCATTATTCTACTGAAAACTATTATGAGGGAGGAATATATGCTTGTAGGAATTGCAATAATATCAAGTTTCCTCTCTATGTGCTTAAAGTTTTGAAGTTATGCTTGTCTTACCTTCCTATGCTAGTTGATTATTGTTCCCACAAGTTGTTTGCTCAAAAAATCCCTATGCATAGGGAGTGGGTTAGACTTATATATGCTAGTTATATTCTTCACGATGCTCTCTTTATGTTTCAATTCTTATCCTTTATGTGAGCATCATTGAAATCATCATGCCTAGCTAGGGGCGTTAAACGATAGCGCTTGTTGGGAGGCAACCCAATTTTATTTTAGTTCCTTGCTTTTTGTTACTGTTTAGTAATAAATAATTCATCTAGCCTCTGTTTAGATGTGGTTTTATTCTTTTAATTAGTGTTTGTGCCAAGTAGAACCTTTGGGAAGACTTGGGGAAAGTCTTGTTGATCATGCTGTAAAAAACAGAAACTTTAGCGCTCACAAGAATTGCTGCCATCTTTATTTGGAAAGTGATATTTAGTTAATTAATTTTTCATATGATTAATAGATAAATTCCTCAGGTCCAGCAATTTATTTGAGAATTTTATGAGTTCCATAAGTATACATTTGATTCAGATTACTATAGACTGTTCTGTTTTTGATAGATTCTGTTTTCATGTGTTGTTTACTTATTTTGATGAATCTATGGCTAGTAAAATAGTTTATAAACCATAGAGAAGTTGGAATACAGTAGGTTTAACACCAATATAAATAAATAATGAGTTCATTACAGTACCTTGAAGTGGTGTTTTGTTTTCTTTCGCTAACGGAGCTTACGAGTTTTCTGTTAAGTTTTGTGTTGTGAAGTTTTCAAGTTTTGGGTAAAGATTCAATCGACTATGGAATAAGGATTGGAAAGAGCCTAAGCTTGGGGATTCCCAAGGCACCCCAAGGTAATATTCAAGTACAACCAAGAGCCTAAGCTTGGGGATGCCTCGGAAGGCATCCCCTCTTTCGTCTTCGTTCATCGGTAACTTTACTTGGAGCAATATTTTTATTCACCACATGATATGTGTTTTGCTTGGAGCGTCAATTTATTTTGTTAATATTTTCTTGCTGTTATTTAGAACAATGTTTTGCATCTTTTATTCTAATAAAAGTGGCATTGATAGTCTTTACTATGCCTATGTTACAAGTCCACATGTTGCTGTTTGAAAAATGAAAGTTTACCGCTGTTGCAATAATTCCCTAGAAAATTAAGAATGTGATAAAATGTTGAAACCTTTTGCATATTAAGATATGATAAATTTAATACAGTGGGAATTTTCTTTCATAATTTTTGGAGCTAGGGAAGTATGGATGTTGCTGCATTCTTTACAGACTGTCCTGTTTAGGCAGATTGCTGTTATGTTTGCATTGTTTGCATATGTTTGCTTATTTAATGATTCTATTTGAGGATAGGACTATTAAATATGCAGAGGCATTTAGTATGCAATGTTGAATAATAATTTTAGTGATTTTCTACAGTAGAGTATGATAAGGTTTTTGCAATGGTTTATACTAACTTATCTCACGAGTCCTTGTTGAGTTTTGTGTGGATGAAGCTTTTGAGATTTAGGGAGACCGTGATATGAGAGGAATTAAGGAGACACAAAAGCTCAAGCTTGGGGATGCCCAAGGCATCCCAAGATAATATTTCAAGAAGTCTCAAGCATCTAAGCTTGGGGATGCCCCGTTGGCATCCCACCTTTCTTCTTCAACAACTATCGGTTAGTTTCGGTTGATCCTAAGTTTTTGCTTCTTCACATGATGTTTGCCATTCTTAGAATGTAATTTTACTTTGCTTTGCTTGCTGTTTCAATAAAATACCAAGATCTGAAATTCTTAAATGTTAGAGAGTCTTCACATAGTTGCATAATTATTCGACTACTCATTGATCTTCACTTACATCTTTCGGAGTAGTGTGTTATTGCTCTAGTGCTTCACTTATATCTTTTAGAGCATGGTGGTAGTTTTATTTTGAAGAAATAGATGAACTCTCATGCTTCACTTATATTATTTTGAGAGTCTTAAATAGCATGGTAATTTTCTTAACTAATCATAACATGCTAGGTATCCAAGAATAGTAAAAACTTTCATATAGAGTATTGAATACTAAGAGAAGTTTGATGCTTGATGATTGTTTTGATATATGGAGATAATGATATCAAAGTCGTGCTAGTTGAGTAGTTGTGAATTTGAGAAGTGCTTGTGTTGAAGTTTGCAAGTCCCGTAGCATGCACATATGGTAAACATTGTGTAACAAATTTGAAACATGAGGTGTTATTTGATTGTCCTCCTTATGAGTGGCGGTCGGGGACGAGCGATGGTCTTTTCCTACCAATCTATCCCCCTAGGAGCATGCGCGTAGTGCCGAGGTTTTTGATGACTTGTAGATTTTTGCAATAAGTATGTGAGTTCTTTGTGACTAATGTTGAGTCCATGGATTATACGCACTCTCACCCTTTCATCATTGCTAGCCTCTTCGGTACCGTGCATTGCCCTTTCTCACATTGAGAGTTGGTGCAAACTTCGTCGGTGCATCCAAACCCCGTGATATGATACGCTCTATCACACATAAACCTCCTTATATCTTCCTCAAAACAGCCACCATACCTACCTATTATGGCATTTCCATAGCCATTCCGAGATATATTGCCATGCAACTTTCCACCATTCCGTTCCTCATGACACATTCATTATTGTCATATTTCTTAGCATGATCATGTAGTTGACATAGTATTTTTGGCAAAGCCACCGTTCATAATTCTTTCGTACATGTCACTCTTGGTCCATTGCATATCCCGGTACACCGCCGGAGGCATTCATATAGAGTCATCTTTTGTTCTAGTATCGAGTTGTAATCATTGAGTTGTAAATAAATATAAGTGTGATGATCATCATTTTCTAGAGCATTGTCCCAAGTGAGGAATAAAAAAAGAGAAAGGCCATAAAAAAAGAGAAGGCCCAAAAAAGAGAAAGGCCATAAAAAAAGAGAAGGCCCAAAAAAAGAGAAATGCCATAAAAAAAGAAGGTCCAAAAAAATAAAAAAATAAAAAAATGAGAGAAAAAGAGAGAAGGGACAATGCTACTATCCTTTGCCACACTTGTGCTTCAAAGTAGCGCCATAATCCTTATGATAAGAGTCTCTTGTTTTGTCACTTTCATATACTAGTGGGAATTTTTCATTATAGAACTTGGCTTGTATATTCCAACAATGAGCCTCCTCAAGTGCCCCAGGTCTTCGTGAGCAAGCAAGTTGGATGCACACCCACTAGTTTCTTTTGTTGAGCTTTCATACATTTATAGCTCTAGTGCATACGTTGCATGCCAATCCCTACTCCTTGCATTAACATCAATCGGTGGGCATCTCCATAGCTCATCGATTAGCCTCGTTGACGTGAGACTTTCTCCTTTTTGTCTTCTCCACATAACCCCCCTCATTATATTCTATTCCACCCATAGTGCTATATACATGGCTCGCGCTCATATATTGTGTGAAAGTTTATAGGTTTGAGATTATTAAAGTATGAAACAATTGCTTGGCTTTTCATCGGGGTTGTGCATGATGAGAGCATTCTTGTGTGACAAAAATGAAACATGACTAAACTATATGATTTTGTAGGGATGAACTTTCTTTGGCCATGTTATTTTGAGAAGACATAATTGCTTAGTTAGTATGCTTGAAGTATTATCATTTTTATGTCAATATGAACTTTTGTCTTGAATCTTTCGGATCTGAATATTCATACCACAATTAAGAAGAATTGCATTGAAATCATGCCAACTAGCATTCCACATCAAAAATTCTTTCTTTTATCATTTACCTACTCAAGGACGAGCAGGAATTAAGCTTGGGGATGCTTGATACGTCTCCAACGTATATATAATTTTTGATTGCTCCATGCTATGTTATCTACTGTTTTGGGCAATATTGGGCTTTATTATCCACTTTTATATTATTTTTGGGACTAACCTATTAACCGGAGGTCCAGCCCAGAATTGCTTTTTTTCCTATTTCAGTGTTTCGAAGAAAAGGAATATCAAACGGAGTCGAAACGGAACGAAATCAACCGGAGAAGTTATTTTTGGAAGGAAAGCTACCGGATGGACTTGGACCCCATGTCAGGAGCCAAGGGAGGTGCTCACGAGGGTGGGGGGCGCGCCCCCCTAGGGCGCGCCCCCTGCCTTGTGGGGCCCCCAAAGCTCCACCGACGTACTTCCTACACCCATATATACTCACGTACCCTAAAACTTCCATAACAAACAATAGATCGGGAGTTCCGCCGCCAGAAGCCTCCGTAGCCACCGAAAGTCCATCTAGACCCGTTTCGGCACCCTGCCGGAGGGGGAATCCTTCTCCGGTGGCCATCTTCATTATCCCGGTGCTCTCCATGACGAGGAGGGAGTAGTTCTCCCTCGGGGCCGAGGGTATGTACCAGTAGCTATGTGTTTGATCTCTCTCTCTCTCTCTCGTGTTCTTGAGGTGGTACGATCTTGATGTATCGCGAGCTTTGCTATTATAGTTGGATCTTATGATGTTTCTTCCCCCCTCTAGTCTCTTGTAATGGATTGAGTTTTCCCTTTGAAGTTATCTTATCAGATTGAGTCTTTAATGATTTGAGAACACTTGATGTATGTCTTGCCGTGCGTATCTGTGGTGACAATGGGATATCACGTGATTCACTTGATGTATGTTTTGGTGATCAACTTGCGGGTTCCGCCCATGAACCTATGCATAGGGGTTGGCACACGTTTTTGTCGTGATTCTCCGGTAGAAACTTTGGGGCACTCTTTGAGGTCCTATGTGTTGGTTGAATAGATGAATCTGAGATTGTGTGATGCATATCGTATAATTATACCCACGGATACTTGAGGTGACATTGGAGTATCTAGGTGACAATAGGGTTTTGGTTGATTTGTGTCTTAAGGTGTTATTCTAGTACGAACTCTAGGGTTGTTTGTGATACTTCTAGGAATAGCCCAACGGATTGATTGGAAATAATAACTTTGAGGTGGTTTCGTACCCTACCATAATCTCTTCGTTTGTTCTCCGCTATTAGTGACTTCGGAGTGACTCTTTGTTGCATGTTGAGGGATAGTTATGTGATCCAATTATGTTATTATTGTTGAGAGGACTTGCACTAGTGAAAGTATGAACCCTAGGCCTTGTTTCCTAGCATTGCAATACCGTTTACGCTCACTTTTATCATTAGTTACCTTGCTGTTTTTATAATTTCAGATTATTATCTACTATCCATATACCACTTGTATCACCATCTCTTCGCCGAACTAGTGCACCTATACAATTTACCATTGTATTGGGTGTGTTGGGGACACAAGAGACTCTTTGTTATTTGGTTGCAGGGTTGCTTGAGAGAGACCATCTTCATCCTACGCCTCCAACGGATTGATAAACCTTAGGTCATCCACTCGAGGGAAATTTGCTACTGTCCTACAAACCTCTGCACTTGGAGGCCCAACAACGTCTACAAGAAGAAGGTTGTGTAGTAGACATCACTGATTATGCTGGTGACAAGGTGGATCGCAAGTCTACATCAGGCACATGTCACTTTCTGGGACGATCACTTGTGTGTTGGTCTTCAAAGAAGCAGAACTGTGTATCTCTCTCCACTGCTGAATCTGAATACATTGCTGCTAGATCTTGCTGCACTTAGCTTCTATGGATGAAGCAAACACTCATAGACTATGACATTCATCTGAAGCAAGTGCCACTCTACTGCAACAATGAAAGCGCTATCAAGATCGCCAACAACCCAGTTCAGCACTCGAAGACAAAGCACATTCAGATCCGTCATCACTTTCTCAGAGATCATGTCATGAAGGAAGATATTGATATCATTCATGTCAACACTGAAGAGCAACTGACAGATATCTTCACAAAGCCATTGGATGAGAAAAGGTTTTGCAAGTTGCGGTGTGATCTAAATATCTTGGAATCCTCAAATGTCCTGTGATCATGCACACATCCTAACACTTATGCATGTGGATGACTTAGATGTGCAAACACACGAAGTAACGTATATCTTCAACTAATGAAGACTTACACTCTAAGTGTGAATACATTAACGCGGAATTTGACTTCGGAGCGCCACGATAATTGTGCGCCGTGTCTGGGTCTAATACTTCCTATACGGTGGGTAACGCCACCATCAAACTTTTGTTTGGAATACTTTCTGTTGGCGTTACATTTGCAAAGTCTTCGCATTTGGTTTGTCTTCAATGTTAACATGGCTTCATGTTTATCTTCAATATATTGATTTGGCTTCTGTCCTCTATAGCATTCACTTATAGCTATGTCTTCTAGTTGAATCTTTTGAACTAAGTGAATGTGATCGGACCCTAACCTTTCTATGCTCCCGTCTCAAATCTATCTATCCAAATCATATGCATTCTATTGAAACTGTTGAATGTCTTCTCTGCGTCCTTGTCAGCAGAAGATACAGAGACAAACATTAATTTGTTTTCAATGCTCAATCCTTTTTACCTGAAACCCGGAGAAGCGGGAACGACCACCCTACAATCCAGGCATACATGGGAACGTGGAACAACCTTCGATGTGTTGAATGATCGCCATGTGTCCTTCAGATGTGAACCGCCAGGGGCACCTGCGTAATAACGATGTGTCGTCCCTGTCCCTATAAATACACGCCTCACCCTAGTCATTATCTCTTCTTCCACTTCTCTCTCTCTCTCGCACAAACCCTAGCGCCACCGCTAGCCCTCGACGACGCCGGCGACGAAGCGCTTAGCTGCCACGACCTCACCGACGCCGTCCTCACGCCGGCCGCGGACATCGTCTCCTCCGCCGTCGCCGTAGGTGTCCCCTATCGCCAAGTTAGGGCACAGAAGATCGAACTGCTCGGCCTCATCTCCTACTCTGTCTAGTAGTTCCTCGAGTGGTAAATAAAAACTCTTTTTACAGTCTTTTTGATCCGATAGATTCATCCTTTTCAACCACAAGTGGTCTCTGTTGCTACAAAGTTGGATCTATCCTGTTCTGCATCTCATAGCATGCCTAGTATGTTCACTTATGCTTCACAAAGTAGTTAGATTCATCACTTGTACTTATTCATGGATTCGTACAAATCTGGAACCAATTCTCTACATATAAGTGAATGTCTTCGCACTATGAGGTCAATGTCTTCTAAACTGATTTATCTTCAAAATCTTCTAAGAATGCATATGATCTCTTCCCCTTCCCTCGCATCTCTAATGTTGTCACAGGTACATGTCCGTGGGAGAATCCCTTGGTTCTCATAGTCTGCATTCATTTGCAGAGTTCTTACAGCATCACATAAATTCTCGTGAAGCCAGTTCCTGTCTGACCAGTAGACGGAAGACTTTGACAGTGTTGAAGCCTTTCAGTCTAAACTTCATGGCTAAAGAGAAATCAGCAAGGAAGGGTGGCAGACAACGCCGTGGGGGTACATCAATGGACCTACCCGAAGATCTGTATGAACTATACAAAACTGACCCCGAAGAAAGCTATGGTCAGCGCAAGACACGAATCCAATGGATTCGAAGATACTGGGCCGAGCAATGGTTCAAGTACAGATTCGTCACCAAGGAGTATGTTACCAAGGGCGGAGAAGCGGGAGATTCGCTTGAGACAAAAATTTCGTAACCTGCTTATGTTACCAAGGGCGGAGTCAGGCCGGTAGCAGGCCCCGGGCCACCTTCAAAAGCCACTACAGAGAGTCAGCAAAGAAGTTGGGCCTCACTCCCCAGGCCCAGGCCCTGGGTCCAGTCTCCGCCCCTATTTGTTACGGTATCTACTTTTTTTACTCCAACTGCCGATTTTCATTGTAAGTACGATCCATTCCTTCCACGTGTTGGGGAACGTAGTAATTTCAAAAAATTTCCTACGCACACGCAAGATCATGGTGATGCATAGCAACGAGAGGGGAGAGTGTTGTCTACGTATCCTCGTAGACCGGCAACGGAAGCGTTGACACAATGTAGAGGAAGTAGTCGTACGTCTTCCCGATCCGACCGATCCAAGTACCGAATGTACGGCACCTCCGAGTTCTGCACATGTTCAACTCGGTGACGTCCCTCGAGCTCCGATCCAGCCGAGTGTTGAGGGAGAGTTTCATCAGCATGACGGCGTGATGACGGTGATGATGTTCTACCGACGCAGGGCTTCGCCTAAGCACCGCTATGATATGACCGAGGTGGAATATGGTGGAAGGGGGCACCGCACACGGCTAAGGAATGATCACGAAGATCAACTTGTGTGTCATGGGGTGCCCCCCTACCCCCGTATATAAAGGAGGGAGGGGGGAGGTGCGTCTGGCCCCTAGGGGTGCGCCTGGAGGAGTCCTACTCCCACCGGGAGTAGGACCCCCCCTCTTGCCTTGTTGGAGAAGGAAAGGGGAAGGGGGAAAGAGGAAAGGGGGGCGCCGCCCCCCTTCCTTGTCCTATTCGGACTAGGGGGGAGGGGTGCGCGGCCTGCCCTGGCCAGCCCTCCTCTTATCCCTTAGGGCCCATGTAGGCCCGTTAACCCCCCCGGTACTCCGGTAAAATCCCGATTTCACCCGGAACGATTCCGATATCCAAATATAGGCTTCCAATATATCAATCTTTATGTCTCAACCATTTCGAGACTCCTCGTCATGTCCGTGATCACATCCGGGACTCCGAACAACCTTCGGTACATCAAAACACAAAAACCCTAATTACGATCGTCACCAAACTTTAAGCATGCGGACCCTACGGGTTCGAGAACTATGTAGACATGACCGAGACACGTCTCTGGTCAATGACCAATAGCAGAACCTGGATGCTCATATTGGTTCCTACATATTCTACGAAGATCTTCATCGGTCAAACCGCATAACAACATACGTTGTTCCCTTTGTCATCGGTATGTTACTTGCCCGAGATTCGATCGTCGGTATTCCAATACCTAGTTCAATCTCGTTACCGGAAAGTCTCTTTACTCGTTCCGTAATACATCATTCCGCAACTAACTCATTAGTTGCAATGCTTGCAAGGCTAAGTGATGTGCATTACCGAGTGGGCCCAGAGATACCTCTCCGACAATCGGAGTGACAAATCCTAATCTCGTAATACGCCAACCCAACAAGTACCTTTGGAGACACCCGTAGAGCACCTTTATAATCACCCAGTTACGTTGTGACGTTTGGTAGCACACAAAGTGTTCCTCCGGTAAACGGGAGTTGCATAATCTCATAGTCATAGGAACATGTATACGTTATGAAGAAAGCAATAGCAACAAACTAAACGATCAAGTGCTAAGCTAACGGAATGGGTCAAGTCAATCATATCATTCTCATAATGATGTGATCCCGTTAATCAAATGACAACTCATGTCCATGGTTAGGAAACATAACCATCTTTGATCAAGGAGCTAGTCAAGTAGAGGCATACTAGTGACAACCTGTTTGTCTATGTATTCACACATGTATTATGTTTCCGGTTAATACAATTATAGCATGAATAATAAACATTTATCATGATATAAGGAAATAAACAATAACTTTATTATTGCCTCTAGGGCATATTTCCTTCAGTCTCCCACTTGCACTAGAGTCAATAATCTAGTTCATATCGCCATGTGATTTAACATCAATAGTTCACATCACCATGTGATTGACACCCATAGTTCACATCGACATGTGACCAACACCCAAAGGGTTTACTAGAGACAGTAATCTAGTTCACAACGCTATGTGATTAACACCCAAAGAGTACTAAGGTGTGATCATGTTTTGCTTGTGAGAGAAGTTTAGTCAACGGGTCTGCCACATTCAGATCCGTAAGTATTTTGCAAATTTCTATGTCAACAATGCTCTGCACGGAGCTACTCTAGCTAATTGCGCCCACTTTCAATATATATCTAGATTGAGATTTAGAGTCATTTGGATCAGTGTCAAAATTTGCATCGACATAACCCTTTACGACGAACTTTTTTGTCACCTCCATAATCAAGAAACATATCCTTATTCCACTAAGGATAATTTTGACCAATGTCCAGTGATCTACTCCTAGATCACTATTGTACTCTCTTGCCAAACTCAGGGCAGGGTATACAATAGGTCTAGTACACAGCATGGCATACTTTATAGAACCTATGGCTGAGGCATAGGGAATGACTTTCATTCTCTCTATATCTTCTGCCGTGGTCGGGTTTTGAGTCTTACTCAACTTCAAACCTTGTAACACAGGCAAGAACTCCTTCTTTGACTGTTCCATTTTGAACTACTTCAAAATTTTGTCAAGGTATGTGATACGTCTCCAACGTATCTATAATTTTTGATTGGTCCATGCTATATTATCTAATGTTTTGGACTATATTGGGCTTTATTTTCCACTTTTATATTATTTTTGGGACTAACCTATTAACCGGAGGCCCAACCCAGAATTGCTGTTTTTTTGCCTATTTTAGTATTTCGGAGAAACAGAATATCAAACGGAGTCCAAACGGAATAAAACCTTAGGGAACGTGATTTTCTCACCGAACGTGATTCAGGAGACTTGGACCCTACTCCAAGGAGTCAAAGAGGCGGTCACGAGGGTGGGGGCGCGCCCACCCCCCTAGGGCACGCCCCCTGCCTCATGGGCCCCTCGGTGCTCCACCGATGTACTCCTTCCTCCTATATATACCTACGTACCCCCAAACGATCAGAACAGGAGCCAAAAACCTAATTCCACCGCCGCAACTTTCTGTATCCACGAGATCCCATCTTGGGGCCTGTTCTGGAGCTCCGCCAGAGAGGGCCGTCATCATGGAGGGCTTCTACATCATCATAGCCTCTCTGATGAAGTGTGAGTAGTTTACCTCAGACCTTCGGGTCCATAGTTAGTAGCTAGATGGCTTATTCTCTCTTTTTGGATCTCAATACAAAGTTCTCCCCCTCTCTTGTGGAGATCTATTCGATGTAATCTTCTTTTTGCGGTGTGTTTGTTGAGATCGATGAATTGTGGGTTTATGATCAAGTCTATCTATGAATAGTATTTGAATCTTCTCTGAATTCTTTTATGTATGATTGGTTATCTTTGCAAGTCTCTTCGAATTATCCGTTTGGTTTGGCCAACTAGATTGGTAGTTCTTGCCATGGGAGAAGTGCTTAGCTTTAGGTTCGATCTTGTGGTGTCCTTTCCCAGTGACAGAAGGGGCAGCAAGGCACGTATTGCATCGTTGCCATTGAGGATAACAAGATGGGGTTTATTTCATATTGCATGAATTTATCTCTCTACATCATGTCATCTTGCTTAAAGCGTTACTCTATTTTTAACTTAATACTCTAGATGCATGCTGGATAGCGGTCGATGAGTGGAGTAATAGTAGTAGATGCAGAATCGTTTCGGTCTACTTGTCACGGACGTGATGCCTATATACATGATCATGCCTAGATATTCTCATAACTATGCTCAATTGTGTCAATTGCTCAACAATAATTTGTCCACCCACCGTGGAATACTTATGCTCTTGAGAGAAGCCACTAGTGAAACCTATGGCCCCGGGTCTATTCTCATCATATTAATCTCCATCACTTTAATCTTGCTTTGCTTTTTTACTTTGCCTTTTACTTTTTACTTTGCATCTCTATACCAAAAATACCAAAAATATTATATCTATCAGATCTCACTCTCGTAAGTGACCGTGAAGGGATTGACAACCCCTAATCGCGTTGGTTGCGAGTAGCTATCATTTTGTGCAGGTACGAGGGACTTGAGCGTGGCCTCCTACTGGATTGATACCTTGATTCTCAAAAACTGAGGGAAATACTTACGCTACTCTGCTGCATCATCCCTTCCTCTTCGGGGAAATCCAACGCAAGCTCAAGAGGTAGCAAGAAGAATTCCTCGCACCGTTGCCGGGGAGTCTACGCAAAAGTGAAGATACCAAGTACCCATCACAATCCCTATCTCTCGCATTACATTATTTGCCATTTGCCTCTCGTTTTCCTCTCCCCCACTTCACCCTTGCCGTTTTATTCGCCCTCTCTTTCCCAATCTCCTTCTCCTTCTCCTCCCTCTCTTTTCCGCTTGCCTTTTTGTTTGCTTGTGTGTTGGATTGCTTGTTTGTCGTGATGGCTCAAGATACTACCAAATTGTGTGACTTCACCAATACCAATAATAATGATTTCCTTAGCACTCCGATTGCTTCTCTTGCCAATACCGAATCTTGTGAAATCAATACTGCTTTCTTGAATCTTGTTATGAAAGATCAATTCGCCGGCCTTCCTAGTGAAGATGCCGCTACTCATCTGAATAGCTTCATTGATTTATGTGATATGCAAAAGAAAAAAGATGTCGATAATGATGTCGATAATGATGTCGTTAAATTGAAGCTATTTCCTTTTTCGCTTAGATATCGTGCTAAAGCTTGGTTTTCATCTTTGCCTAAAAATAGTATTGATTCTTGGAACAAGTGCAAAGATGCTTTTATCTCTAAGTATTTCCCTCCCGCTAAGATCATCTCTCTTAGAAACGATATTATGAACTTTAAGAAACTTGGTCATGAACATGTTGCACAAGCTTGGGAGAGAATGAAATTAATGATACGTAATTGCCCTACTCATGGTTTGAATTTGTGGATGATTATACAAAATTTTTATGCCGGATTGAATTTTGCTTCTAGAAATCTTTTAGATTCGGCCGTGGGAGGCACTTTTATGGAAATCAATTTAGGAGATGCTACTAAACTCCTAGATAATATTATGGTTAATTATTCTCAATGGCATACTGAAAGATCTTCTAATAAAAAAGTGCATGCGATATAAGAAATCAATGTTTTGAGTGGAAAGATGGATGAACTTATGAAATTATTTGCTACTAAGAGTGTTTCTTATGATACTAATGATATGCCTTTGTCTACTTTGATCGAGAATGACAATGAATCTATGGATGTGAATTTTGTTGGTAGGAATAATTTTGGTAACAATGCTTATAGATGGAATTTTAATCCTAGGCCATATCCTAGTAATCCTTCTAATAATTATGGGAATTCCTACAACAACTCTTATGGAAATTATAATAAGATGCCCTCTAAATTTGAGAATAGTGTTAAAGAGTTTATGAATTCACAAAAGAATTTTAATGCTTTGCTTGAAGAGAAATTGCTTAAAGTTGATGATTTGACTAGGAACATTGATAGAATTTCTCTTGAGGTTGATTCTTTAAAGCTTAGATCTATTCCTCCTAAGCATGATATCAATGAGTCTCTCAAAGCCATGAGAATTTCCATTGATGAGTGCAAGGAAAGAACCGCTAGGATGCGTGCTTCCAAAGATGCCTTTATTAAAGCGTGTACTTCCTATGAAAATCAAGATGAAGATCTAAAAGTTATTGATGTGTCTCCTATTAAATCTTTGTTTTGCAATATGAATCTTGATGAAACTGAATATGATCTTCCTTTACCTAGAAGGCGTTCTAAAAATTCGGAGTATTTAGATCTTTATGATGAAATTGATGAAAGTGGGATTGAAAGAAATAAAAATCTAGATGTTGCTAAACCCACTATATTGGATTTCAAGGAATTTAATTATGAAATTTGCGCTTTAATTGATTGTATTTCCTTGTTGCAATCCGTGCTAAATTCTCCACATGCTTATTGTCAAAAGAAAGCCTTCATCGAACATATTGTTGATGCCTTGATGCAATCTTATGAAGAAAAACTTGAGTTGAAAGTTTCTATCCCTAGAAAACTCTATGATGAGTGGGAACCAACTATTAAAATTAAAATTAAAGATCATGAGTTTTATGCTTTGTGTGATTTGGGTGCTAGTGTTTCCACTATCCCGAAAACTTTGTGTGATTTGCTAGATTTCCGCGATTTTGATGATTGCTCTCTAAACTTGCATCTTGCGGATTCTACTATTAAGAAACCTATGGGAAGGATTAATGATGTTCTTATTGTTGCAAATAGAAATTATGTGCCCGTAGATTTCATTGTTCTTGATATAGATTGCAATCCTTCTTGCCCTATTATTCTTGGTAGACCTTTCCTTAAAACGGTTGGTGTGATTATTGATATGAAGGAAGGGAATATTAGATTTCAATTTCCATTAAAAAAGGGCATGGAACACTTTCCAAGAAATAAAATAAAATTGCCATATGAAACTATCATGAGAGCCACTTATGGATTTCCTACCAAAGATGGCAATACGTTGATCTATCCTCGCTTTTATGCCTAGCTAGGGGCGTTAAATGATAGCGCTTGTTGGGAGGCAACCCAATTTTATTTTTATTCCTTGCTTTTTGCTCCTGTTTAGTAATGAATAAATTATTTAGCCTCTGTTAAGGTTGTGTTTTTTGTGTTTAATTAGTGTTTGTGCCAAATAGAACCGTTGGGAAGACTTGGGGAAAGCCTTGTTGAACTTGCTGTAAAAAAACAGAAACTTTAGCACTCACGAGAACTGCTGTCATTTTTATTTGGAGAATTCTATTTAGTTAATTCTTTTTGCAGATGATTAATAGATAAATTCCTCACGTCCAGCAATTTATTTTAGAATTTTTGGGGTTCCAGATCTTGCGCTAGCTACAGATTACTACAGACTGTTCTGTTTTTGACAGATTCTGTTTTTCGTGTGTTGAATAAATAATGAGTTCATTACAGTACCTTGAAGTGGTCTTTTGTTTTCTTTCGCTAACGGAGCTCACGAGTTTTCTACTTTAAGTTTTGTGTTGTGAAGTTTTCAAGTTTTGGGTGAATTCTTTTAATGGATTATGGAACAAGGAGTGGCAAGAGCCTAAGCTTGGGGATGCCCATGGGACCCACAAGATAATCTAAGGACACCAAAAAGTCAAAGCTTGGGGATGCCCCGGAAGGCATCCCCTCTTTCGTCCACTTCCATCGGTAATTTACTTGGAGCTATATTTTTATTCACCAACATGATATGTGTTTTGCTTGGAGCGTCTTGTATTATTTGTGTCTTTGTGTTTTAGTGTGCCACAATCATCCTTGCTGTACAAACCTTTTGGGAGAGCCATACATGAATTAGAATTTGATAGAATACTCTATGTGCTTCACTTATATCTTTTGAGCTATGTAGTTTTGCTCTATGTGCTTCACTTATATCTTTTGAGCATTATAATTTTGCTCTATGTGCTTCACTTATATCTTTTGAGCTATGTAGTTTTGCTCTATGTGTTTCACTTATATCTTTTGAGCTATATAGTTTTGCTCTATGTGCTTCACTTATATCTTTTAGCGTTATAATTTTGCTCTATATGCTTCACTTAGATCTTTTAGAGCACGGTGGTGGATTTGTTTTAAAGAAACTATTGATCTCTCATGCGTCACTTAAATTATTTTGAGATTCTCTTAATACCATGGTAATTTGCTTAATAATAATATGCTTGGTATTCAAGATTTGTGAAACTTTCTTTTGAGAGTGTTGAATACTAAGAAAAGATTGAAGCATGATAATTGTTTTGAGATATGGAGGTGATAATATTAAAGTCATGCTAGTTGAGTAGTTGTGAATTTAAAGAATACTTGTGTTAAAATTTGTGATTCCCGTAGCATGCATGTATGGTGAACCGTTATGTGATGAAGTCGGAGCATGATTTATTTATTGATTGTCTTCCTTATGAGTGGCGGTCGGGGACGAGCGATGGTCTTTTCCTACCAATCTATCCCCCTAGGAGCATGCGCGTAATACTTTGCTTTGATAACTTCTAGATTTTTGCAATAAGTATATGAGTTCTTTATGACTAATGTTGAGTCCATGGATTATATGCACTTTTTCCCATCCTTCCGCCTTTGCTAGCCTCTCTAATACCGCGCACCCTTCGCCGGTATCATACACCTACCATATACCTTCCTCAAAACAGCCACCATACCTACCTATCATGGCATTTCCATAGCCATTCCGAGATATATTGCCATGAAACTTTCCACCATTCCGTTTATTATGACACACTCCATCATTGTCATATTGCATATCCCGGTACACCGCCGGAGGCATTCATATAGAGTCATATTTTGTTCTAAGTATCGAGTTGTAATTGTTGAGTTGTAAGAAAAATAAAAGTGTGATGATCATCATTTTTAGAGCATTGTCCCAAGTGAGGAAAGAATGATGGAGACTATGATTCCCCCACAAGTCGGGATGAGACTCCGGACGAAAAATAAATAGAAGAGGCCAAAGAAGCCCAAATAAAAAAAAGAGGCCATAAAAAAGTGAGAAAAGGCCCAAATAAAAAAAATGAGAGAAAAAGAGAGAAGGGACAATGTTACTATCCTTTTACCACACTTGTGCTTCAAAGTAGCACCATGATCTTCATAGTAGTGAGTCTCTCATGTTATCACTTTCATATACTAGTAGGAATTTTACATTATAGAACTTGGCTTGTATATTCCAATGATGGGCTTCCTCAAATTGCCCTAGGTCTTCATGAGCAAGCAAGTTGGATGCACACCCACTTAGTTTCTTTTTGAGCTTTCATATACTTATAGCTCTAGTGCATCCGTTGCATGGCAATCCCTACTCACTCACATTGATATCTATTGATGGGCATCTCCATAGACCGTTGATACGCCTAGTTGATGTGAGACTATCTTCTCCTTTTTGTCTTCTCCACAACCACCATTCTATTCCACCTATAGTGCTATATCCATGGCTCACGCTCATGTATTGCGTGAAGATTGAAAAAGTTTTGAAAAAGTTAGAGTATGAAACAATTGCTTGGCTTGTCATCGGGGTTGTGCATGATTTAAATACTTTGTGTGGTGAAGATAGAGCATAGCCAGACTATATGATTTTGTAGGGATAACTTTCTTTGGCCATGTTATTTTGAGAAGACATAATTGCTTTGTTAGTATGCTTGAAGTATTATTATTTTTATGTCAATATAAACTTTTGTCTTGAATCTTTCGAATCTGAATATTCATATCACAATTAAGAAGATTTGCATTGAAATTATGCCAAGTAGCACTCCGCATCAAAAATTCTCTTTTTATCATTTACCTACTCGAGGACGAGCAGGAATTAAGCTTGGGGATGCCTGATACGTCTCCAACGTATCTATAATTTTTGATTGCTCCATGCTATATTATCTACTGTTTTGGACTATATTGGGCTTTATTTTCCACTTTTATATTATTTTTGGGACTAACTTATTAACCGGAGGCCCAACCCAGAATTGCTGTTTTTTTGCCTATTTCAGTATTTCGGAGAAACAGAATATCAAACGGAGTCTAAACGGAATAAAACCTTCGGGAACGTGATTTTCTCACCGAGCGTGATCCAGGAGACTTGGACCCTACTCCAAGGAGTCAAAGAGGCGGTCACGAGGGTGGGGGGCGCGCCCACCCCCCTAGGGCGCCCCCTGCCTCGTGGGCCCCTCGGTGCTCCACCGACGTACTCCTTCCTCCTATATATACCTACGTACCCCCAAACGATCAGAACAGGAGCCAAAAACCTAATTCCACCGCCGCAACTTTCTGTATCCATGAGATCCCATCTTGGGGCCTGTTCCGGAGCTCCGCCGGAGAGGGCCGTCATCACGGAGGGCTTCTACATCATCATAGCCTCTCCGATGAAGTGTGAGTAGTTTACCTCAGACCTTCGGGTCCATAGTTAGTAGCTAGATGGCTTCTTCTCTCTTTTTGGATCTCAATACAAAGTTCTCCCCCTCTCTTGTGGAGATCTATTCGATGTAATCTTCTTTTTGCCGTGTGTTTGTTGAGACCGATGAATTGTGGGTTTATGATCAAGTCTATCTATGAATAATACTTGAATCTTCTCTGAATTCTTTTATGTATGATTGGTTATCTTTGCAAGTCTCTTCGAATTATCCATTTGGTTTGGCCAACTAGATTGGTAGTTCTTGCCATGGGAGAAGTGCTTAGCTTTGGGTTCGATCTTGCGGTGTCCTTTCCGAGTGACAGAAGGGGCAGCAAGGCACGTATTGCATCGTTGCCATCGAGGATAACAAGATGGGGTTTATTTCATATTGCATGAATTTATCTCTCTACATCATGTCATCTTGCTTAAAGCGTTACTCTGTTTTTAACTTAATACTCTAGATGCATGCTGGATAGCGGTCGATGAGTGGAGTAATAGTAGTAGATGCATAATCGTTTCGGTCTACTTGTCACAGACTGATTCCTATATACATGATCATGCCTAGATATTCTCATAACTATGCTCAATTCTGTCAATTGCTCAAGAGTAATTTGTTCACCCACCGTAGAATACTTATGCTCTTGAGAGAAGCCACTAGTGAAACGTATGGCCCCCGGGTCTATTCTCATCATATTAATCTCCATCACTTTAATCTTGCTTTGCTTTTTTACTTTGCCTTTTACTTTTTAGTTTGCATCTCTATACCAAAAATACCAAAAATATTATATCTATCAGATCTCACTCTCGTAAGTGACCGTGAAGGGATTGACAACCCCTAATCGTGTTGGTTGCGAGTAGCTATCGTTTTGTGCAGGTACGAGGGACTTGAGCGTGGCCTCCTACTGGATTGATATCTTGGTTCTCAAAAACTGAGGGAAATACTTACGCTACTCTGCTGCATCATCCCTTCCTCTTCGGGGAAATCTAACGCAAGCTCAAGAGGTAGCAGTATGTACTCATTGAAAAACTTATCAAGCGTCTTGATCTATCTCTATAAATCTTGATGCTCAATATGTAAGCAGCTTCACCGAGGTGTTTTTTTGAAAAACTCCTTTCAAACATTCCTTTATGCTTTGTAGAATAATTCTACATTATCTCCGATCAACAATATGTCATTCACATATACTTATCAGAAATGCTGTAGTGCTCCCACTCACTTTCTTGTAAATACAGGTTTCACCGCAAGTCTGTATAAAACTATATGCTTTGATCAACTTATCAAGCGTATATTCCAACTCCAAGATGCTTGCACCAGTCCATAGATGGATCGCTGAAACTTGCATATTTTGTTAGTACCTTTAGGATAGACAAAACCTTCTGGTTGCATCATATACAACTCTTCTTTAATAAATCCATTAAGGAATGCAGTTTTGTTTATCCATTTGCCAGATTTCATAAAATGCGGCAATTGCTAACATGATTCGGACAGACTTAAGCATAGATACGAGTGAGAAACTCTCATCGTAGTCAACACCTTGAACTTGTCGAAACCCTTTTTACGACAATTTTAGCTTTGTAGATAGTAACACTACTATCAGCGTCCGTCTTCCTCTTGAAGATCCATTTAATCTCAATGGCTCGCCGATCATTGGGCAAGTCAATCAAAGTCCATACTTTGTTCTCATACATGGATCTCATCTCAGATTTCATGGCCTCAAGCCATTTCGTGGAATCTGGGCTCATCATCGCTTCCTCATAGTTCGTAGGCTCGTCATGGTCAAGTAACATGACCTCCAGAACATGATTACCGTACCACTTTGGTGCGGATCTCACTCTGGTTTACCTACAAGGTTCGGTAGTAACTTGATCTGAAGTTACATGATCATCATCACTAGCTTCCTCACTAATTGGTGTAGTAGTCACAAGAACAGATTTCTGTGATGAACTACTTTCCAATAAGGGAGTAGGTACAGTTACCTCATCAAGTTCTACTTTCCTCCCACTCACTTCTTTCGAGAGAAACTCCTTCTCTAGAAAGGATCCATTCTCAGCAATGAATATCTTGCCTTCGGATCTGTGATAGAAGGTGTACCCAACATTTTCTTTTGGGTATCCTATGAAGACACACTTCTCCGATTTGGGTTTGAGCTTATCAGGTTGAAACTTTTTCACATAAGCATTGCAACCTCAAACTTTAAGAAACGTCAGCTTAGGTTTCTTGCCAAACCATAGTTCATACGGTGTCGTCTCAATGGAATTAGATGGTGCCCTATTTAACGTGAATGTAGCTGTCTCTAATGCATAACCCCAAAATGATAGTGGTAAATCGGTAAGAGACATCATAGATCACACCATATCTAATAAAGTACGGTTACGACGTTCAGACACACCATTACGCTGTGATGTTCCAGGTGGCATGAGTTTTGTGAAACTATTCCACATTGTTTTAATTGAAGGCCAAACTCGTAACTCAAATATTCGCCTCTGCGATCAGATCGTAGAAACTTTATTTTCTTGTTACGATGATTTTCCACTTCACTCTGAAATCCTTTGAACTTTTCAAATGTTTCAGACTTGTGTTTCATCAAGTAGATATACCCATATCTGCTCAAATCATCTGTGAATGTCAGAAAATAACGATACTTGTCGTGAGCCTTAACACTCATCGGACCGCATACATCAGTATGTATTATTTCCAATAAGTCAGTTGCTCGCTCCATTGTTCCAGAGAACGGAGTCTTAGTCATCTTGCCCATGAGGCATGGTTCGCAAGCATCAAGTGATTCATAATCAAGTGATTCCAAAAGTCCATCAGTATGGAGTTCCTTCATGCGCTTTACACCAATATGACCTAAATGACAGTGCCACAAATAAGTTGCACTATCATTATTAACTTTGCATCTTTTGGCTTCAATATTATGAAAATGTGTATCACCACGATCGAGATCCAACAAACCATTTTCATTGGGTGTATAACCATAGAAGGTTTTATTCATGTAAACAGAACAACAATTATTCTCTAACTTACATGAATAACCATATTGCAATAAACATGATCCAATCATATTCATGCTCAACGCAAACACTAAATAACATTTATTTTAGGTTCAACACTAATCCCGAAAGTATAGGGAGTGTGCGATGATGATCATATCAATCTTGGAACCACTTCCAATACACATCATCACTTCACCCTTAACTAGTCTCTGTTCATTCTGCAACTCCCGTTTCGAGTTACTACTCTTAGCAACTGAACCAGTATCAAATACCGAGGGGTTGCTATAAACACTAGTAAAGTACACATCAATACCATGTATATCAAATATAGCTTTGTTCACTTTGCCATCCTTCTTATCCACCAAATACTTGGGGCATCTCCGCTTCTAGTGTCCAGTCTGCTTGCAGTATAAGCACTCAGTTTCAGGCTTAGGTCCAAATTTGGGTTTCTTCTCTTGAGCAGCAACTCGCTTGCCGTTCTACTTGAAATTCCCCTTCTTCCCTTTGCCCTTTACTTGAAACTAATGGTCTTGTCAACCATCAACACTTGATTTTTTTCTTGATTTCTACCTTCGTCGATTTCAGCATCACGAAGAGCATGGGAATCGTTTCCGTTGTCCCTTGCATATTATAGTTCATCACAAAGTTCTAGTAACTTGGTGATAGTGACTAGAGAACTCTGCCAATCACTGTCTTATCTGGAAGATTAACTCCCACTTGATTCAAGTGATTGTAGTACCCAGATAATCTGAGCACATGCTCACTGCTTGAGCTATTCTCCTCCATCTTTTAGCTATAGAACTTGTTGGAGACTTCATATCTCTCAACTCGGGTATTTGCTTGAAATATTAACTTCAACTCTTGGAACATCTCATATGGTCCATGACGTTCAAAACGTCTTTGAAGTCCCGATTCTAAGCCATTTAAGTATGGTGCACTAAACTATCAAGTAGTCATCATATTGAGCTAGCCAAATGTTCATAACATTTGCATCTGCTCCTGCAATAGGTTTGTCACCTAGCGGTGCATCAAGGACATAATTCTTCTGTGCAGCAATGAGGATAAACCTCAGATCACGGATCCAATCCGCATCATTTCTACTAACATCTTTCAACTTAGTTTTCTCTAGGAACATATCAAAAATAAAACAGGGGAGCTAAACAGGAGCTATTGATCTACAACATAGATATGCTAATACTACCAGGACTAAGTTCATGATAAATTTAAGTTCAAGTAATCATATTACTTAAGAACTCCCACTTAGAAAGACATCTCTCTAATCTTCTAAGTGATCACGTGATCCAAATCAACTAAACCATAAACGATCATCACGTGAAATGGAGTAGTTTTCAATGGTGAACATCAATATATTGATCATATCTACTATATGATTCACGCTTGACCTTTCGGTCTCAGTGTTCCGAGGCCATATCTGCATATGCTAGGCTCGTCAAGTTTAACCTGAGTATTCTGCGTGTGCAAAACTGGCTTGCACCCATTGTAGATGCACGTAGAGCTTATCACACCCGATCATCACGTGGTGTCTGGGCACGACGAACTTTGGCAATGGTGCATACTCAGGGAGAACACTTTTTATCTTGAAATTTAGTGAGAGATCATCTTATAATGCTACCGTCAATCAAAGCAAGATAAGATGCATAAAAGATAAACATCACATGCAATCAATATAAGTGATATGATATAGCCATCATCATCTTGTACTTGTGATCTCTATCTCCGAAGTACCGTCATGATCACCATCGTCACCGGCGCGACACCTTGATCTCCATCGTAGCATCATTGTCGTCTCGCCAATCTTATGCTTCAATGACTATCGCTACCGCTTAGTGATAAAGTAAAGCATTACAGGGCGATTGCATTGCATACAATAAAGCGACAACCATATGGCTCCTGCCAGTTGCCGATAACTCGGTTACAAAACATGATCATCTCATACAATAAAATATAGCATCATGTCTTGACCATATCACATCACAACATGCCCTGTAGAAACAAGTTAGACGTCCACTGCTTTGTTGTTGCAAGTTTTACGTGGCTGCTACGGGCTTAGGAAGAACCGTTCTTACCTACGCATCAAAACCACAACGATAGTTTGTCAAGTTGGTGTTGTTTTAACCTTCGCAAGGACCGGGCGTAGCCACACTCAATTCAACTAAAGTTGGAGAAACTGACACCCGCCAGCCACCTGTGTGCAAAGCACGGCGGTGAAACCGGTCTCGCGTAAGCGTACGCGTAATGTCGGTCCGGGCCGCTTCATCCAACAATACCGCCAAACCAAAGTATGACATGCTGGTAAGCAGTATGACTTATATCGCCCACAACTCACTTGTGTTCTACTCGTGCTTATTACATCAACGCATAAAACCAGGCTAAACCAGGCTCAGATGCCACTGTTGGGGAACGTAGTAATTTCAAAAAAAATCCTACGCACACGCAAGATCATGGTGATGCATAGCAACGAGAGGGGAGAGTGTTGTCTACGTACCCTCGTAGACCGGCAACGGAAGCGTTGACACAACGTAGAGGAAGTGGTCGTACGTCTTCCCGATCCGACCGATCCAAGTACCGAACGTACGGCACCTCCGAGTTCTGCACACGTTCAACTCGGTGACGTCCCTCGAGCTCCGATCCAGCCGAGTGTTGAGGGAGTGTTTCGTCAGCACGACGGCGTGATAACAGTGATGATGTTCTACTGACGCAGGGCTTCGCCTAAGCACCGCTACGATATGACCGAGGTGGAATATGGTGGAAGGGGGCACCGCACACGCCTAAGGAACGATCACAAAGATCAACTTGTGTGTCATGGCGTGCCCCCTACCCCCGTATATAAAGGAGGGAGGGGGGAGGTCCGGCCGGCCCCTAGGGGTGCGCCTGGAGGAGTCCTACTCCCACCGGGAGTAGGACTCCCCCCTCTTGCCTTGTTGGAGAAGGAAAGGGGAAGGGGGAAAGAGGAAAGGGGGGCGCCCCCCCTTCCTTGTCCTATTCGGACTAGGGGGGAGGGGGCACGCGTCCTTCCCTGGCCAGCCCTCCTCTTATCCCTTAGGGCCCATGTAGGCCCATTAACCCCGGGGGGGGGGGGGGTCCGGTAACCCCCCGGTACTCCGGTAAAATCCCGATTTCACCTGGAACGATTCCGATATCCAAATATAGGCTTCCAATATATCAATCTTTATGTCTCGACCATTTCGAGACTCCCCGTCATGTCCGTGATCACATTCGGGACTTCGAACAACCTTCGGTACATCAAAACACAAAAACCCTAATTACGATCGTCACCGAACTTTAAGCGTGCGGACCCTACGGGTTCGAGAACTATGTAGACATGACCGAGAAACGTCTCCGGTCAATAACCAATAGCGGAACCTGGATGCTCATATTGGTTCCTACATATTCTACGAAGATCTTTATTGGTCAAATCGCATAACAACATACGTTGTTCACTTTGTCATCGGTACGTTACTTGCCCAAGATTCGATCGTCGGTATTCCAATACCTAGTTCAATCTCGTTACCGGCAAGTCTCTTTACTCGTTCTGTAATACATCATTCCGCAATTAACTCATTAGTTGCAATGCTTGCAAGGCTTAAATGATGTGCATTACCGAGTGGGCCTAGAGATACCTCTCCGACAATCGGAGTGACAAATCCTAATCTCGAAATACGCCAACCCAACAAGTACCTTTGGAGACACCTGTAGAGCACCTTTATAATCACCCAGTTATGTTGTGACGTTTGGTAGCACACAAAGTGTTCGTCCGATAAACGGGAGTTGCATAATCTCATAGTCATAGTAACATGTTTAAGTTATGAAGAAAGCAATAGCAACAAACTAAACGATCAAGTGCTAAGCTAACGGAATGAGTCAAGTCAATCATATCATTCTCCTAATGATGTGATCCCGTTAATCAAATGACAACTCATGTCCATGGTTAGGAAACATAACCATCTTTGATCAACGAGCTAGTCAAGTAGAGGCATACTAATGACAACCTGTTTGCCTATGTATTCACACGTGTATTATGTTTTCGATTAATACAATTATAGCATGAATAATAAACATTTATCATGATATAAGGAAATAAATAATAATTTTATTATTGCCTCTAGGGCATATTTCCTTCACCACGTGCATCTCCATGTCCTTGCAGCTATTACACTTGTCCCACCCCATTCCGTACCTAAAGCTGATCACCTTGTCTCGGGAGAAGCGGCGGCGGAATCATGGCGATGAAGCTTGACGCGCCCTTCTGTAAGTGCTGCTGGTGGTGAAAGTGTTTTGTTGTCCATTTTCCTACTGTGCTATTAAAATCAGTGTGGATGCTAGCTATGTTGCGGATATTTAGCTCTGGAAGTGTTAGGATTGTAGCTTGGGGCTCTTTGGGTGTGGTCCTTCTTCCTTCTTCCAGTCTGGAACTAACTCACTGGAATAAGTAAAGAGGTAAAAGCACCCAAATACCCTAACTTGCATAATATGTGACATTTTAGTCTCAAGTTTGCAAAACTCAACCCCATCATACCCCAACTTGCACTGCATGTGACGTTTTAATCCCAGACCAATGACAGCTCGACAAGTGGCAGCCAGGTGGCTGGCCCGGTCGTCGCACGCACTTTTGCAAAAAAAACCCTGCCATTTGCTCTAATTAACCCGCAGTACAACACAACACCTGAATTAATTCTGTCTGGATCTTCAGTTAACTACAAATTCTAACCACTAAATCAAGCTCACGTAAGCGACCAGCTAGCCCCACGCCACGCTATCTTCTCCATCGTTGTGTTCAGTTTGTGCCTGCGTTTTAGCTGATGGATCTTTCGCGTTTCGGTGTGCGCCGTCGCTTGCAGCCGCGCCTCGGTGATGAAGCTGCTGGACGACCACTGCGCCCGCGTGAACAGGCGGCGCGGCCCCGGCGCCGTGACCGCCGCGTATGATTTCCTCTACCTGCCCATGGATTTCAGGTGATTCATCTCATGCTCGCTCTTCTCTCACGGTTTGACAGGGTGATTTCTTGCCTGCATTTTTTCTTGTGCCGTAGCGGAACAGACTAGTCGCACTGTCATTAAATGGACGAAAGCCATCGTTAATCCTCTTCTTTTTCTCTTCTGCACATCGTCCTTCGTGTGGTGTAATAACAGAGGCAAATGAAAGTCAGAAAAATAAGTACCGTAGTTTCACAAAGTACTTCTTCTTTTGGCGAGACACAGTTTGGCAGAGTATGTACCTACTTGTTTGCCGTGTTTTGGTGATAGTAATAGACAAAATGGTAAATATGCTTTGAATCTAAACTTTATTTTTGGAAAAAATCATATATTGGAATTTAAAGCGACAAGACCTTTGAAACAAGACCGATCTTGGATATATTTTGAACAATTTGAATTTTATAGCTTTCATATTTCAGTTCTAGTTGTATTTCACAAACATCAGTTTCGCACATTGAATAAACAACTTGACAAACACATTGAAATATGTTTCATGTATTTCACAAATACCAATTTAGTATATTTTAAATAATCATTTGAATGTATTTGAAATAACCCATTTAGCATATTTCCCCACACAAAAGAACAATTTCAGGAAAATGATTTCACTCATTAAAAAAATATCAGTTAAGAAAACAAATTTCACTCGTTCCGAAAATAGATTTCACAATTTCAAAAAACACATTACACTCATTTTCAAAAGATATATTTCACTCATTTCAGAAAACACATTACACTCACTCAATTGAAATACTATACTATATTTCACTTTTAAAAAAAAATTGATTTCACTCATTAAACAAGATAGATCTCAAAACTAATTTCACTCATTTTAGAAAACACATTACGCTCACTGAATTGTAATATTATGTTTCACTCGTTTAAAAAAATTGATTTCACATATTCCAAAAGATAGATTTCACCCATTCCACTAGTTTCAGAAAACAAATTACACTAATATACAAAAGATAGATTCACTCATTTCGAAGAATATAATTCCACGCATTCCAAAATCAATATTTCACTAGTTTGAAAAAACACCTTTCACTGATTTGGAAAATTGATTCACTCTTTACAAAAAAATCTCTAATACTGTATTTATGAAATATCTTGAAACGTATTTCAGTCATCACAAAAAATAAGTTTCAAACATTGAAATAGATAGTTTCACTGAATAATGGATATATTTCATTTTTTTTCAAGTATCTTATTTCTCACATCTCACTCATTTCAGAAAACGCATTACACTCACTCAATTAAAATACTATATTCCACTTGTTTCAAAAATCTGATTACACTAATTACAAAAGATAGATTTCACTCATTTCACTAGATTCAGAAAAACATATTATAGTCACTAAATTGAAATAACAATTTCACTTGTTTCAAAGATAGATTTCACTTATTTTTAAAACTGACTGGAAATAATCAGCTTCACATTTCTTAAATAACTAGTTTCACATTTTTTAAATGACAAGTTTCACATATTTTGCACCGAAATATGTTTCATATACATGAAAAACAAAAAATTCCCATTTCAAAAAATTGGTTTCACTCAATTCAAAGAACTTATTTCACTTATTTCAGAAATCTGACTTCACTCATTTGAAACATTGAAATTTAATCACGTTTAAATGCATTCAAGATTGATCTTGTTCTAAAGGTCTTGGCGCCAGGAATTGAAATATATAAAATGTTTCTAAAATGGGATTATAGTTTTAAAGATATGAATGAATAAAATTGCTAAAGAGAAAATAAAGAGCAGGATTTAATCTCGCATGCGGATACATCTTTACGTGAACCAGAAGAGAGAATGGATCAGACATGCATCAAGTACTACTTTTCACTGACCTGGACCTGCCATTTGATGTGATATAATATTGAATACGCCATGCTCTTTGAGAATACATTAATATACATGAGATGCGGGCCAGCAAAGTGCACGAATCACAAAGTGGATGAACGGCGGATGCTTAGCCGGTACCTCCCGCCACCGGTAAAAGAGACTTTGCGCAACGGCAAGATCATCAACATCGGCGCAGCCTACATGCAGGTAATTAACGAACGTGCACGCAGGAGACTCCTCCGTGCCGTCGATGCATGCATGTATGGATGCGATTTGTTCTTCAAGAGCATCTCCAGCCGCGCCCTCAAGAAGGCCCTCAAGACGATTTTTCGGTCGCCGGCGTCAAAAAATCGGCCCAGTCACGTCCCTAAAGGCCCAGTTTTTGCCGGCTCGGGTCGAAATTGGCGTCGGCGGACCCAACCCGAACCCGGCGCGCTGGGGTCGCTCGGGGGCGTCGGGCAAATCGTTTTTGGCGCGAAGAGCTGCGAGCCAGCCGTGTCAGCGACTCGACTCTCTTCTCGCCGCTTCGTCGTCCTCATCGTCTCGTTTTCTGTGGCGAATCAATGCCAAAGCTACGTGCGCTGCCGCGCCGGTCAGCCTCCATTAATGCCTCACGGGCGACGCAGTGAAGGCCCGGTGACGCGCGTCCCCTCGCCCACCACACCACCACGCCACGCGTAACGCGCCGGCCAAGCCTACCACCCGACGCCTCCGCCTATATAAGCCGTCCACCAGCGCGCCGGAGACACACACAGATACTCCACCGCCGACGTGCCCATTTCTCCCCCCTTCCTCCTCTCGCCGTCTCCAGTTCAGAAGAATGGTCGAGCGCTTCCCAGGCGACGGCGCGGCGGCGAATGGCTTCGGGCGCCGCCATCTTCACGAGGACGAGGCTCGCCTCCTTTTCGAGGCCGAGTACCCGGTCCCGCCGGACATGCGGGTGCCCGGGGCTTCGAGGATCAGCGCCGACGGCGTGCCGGTGCCACCACCACCCACCGGGGCGGCGCGGCGTGCGGAGATCGCACGTATCCGCGCGTCCCTGCCGCGGGCGGCGAGGGAGGGGCCACACTACGTCCCCGACAGCCCGCTCTGGGAGCCCTACTTCCGCCGCCGTCACGCCGAGCAACTCGAGGCCACCAACGGCGTCGTGCCCTCCGGCAGGCTCAACTCCGAGGGCCGGCGCCAGTGGTGGGGCGTGCCCGGCCGCACGTTGGAGGCCGTCCTCGAGTACATCGAGGGCGGCAACACGCCGCGCCTCGAGTACCCCGCTCCCCCGTCCTTCTCACACCGCCGTGGGAGCTCCTGGACGCCGAGGCGCATGGAGCGGCCCGGGGCGTCCTCCTCCTCGTCCGGCCGCTCGTCGGGCTCTCCCTGCCTCCGCCCCGTCAAGCCGGAGCCCCAGGACACGCCTGTCAGCGCGCGCACCCGCAGCTCCAGCGGCCGCATCGGCGATTCCACCCCCCTCCAGCCGCTTCGTCCTCGTCGAGCCCAAGCCGGAGCCCGGCCTCCCCGCGGAGTACGAGGAGATAGTCCGACGCGGCTTCTCCGACGAGGACGCCCTGCAGTGGGCGCGGGACGACTACCTCCGCGACGAGATGGTCCGGTAGCGCCGGGCCCTGGAGAAGATCGCCGCCCGCAAGCGTGGGCGCGAGGACGAGCACGACATCGTGATCCTCGACAACGACGACGACAAGGACGCCCCCGGACCGTCCAACCCGCCGCGCCAACCGGGGGAGGGATGCAGCAGGGACGGCGGCAACGACTACACGCGGTTCTACCGCTTCCTCGGCATGTAGAACTGCAAAGGCGGGCGGCGGGGAGCGGCGAGGTAGACGGCGAGGAGCGGCGATGGAGACGGCGGGGGCAGCCCGTAGTAGATTTTTCTTTTTTTGTAAAATATGTTTAAATTTGAACGAACTCTCCGATGTTTGCGTTAAATTTAAGCTGTGTTTGCGCCGTATTTAATTTTTTCAAAAAAACATGGACACCGCGACTGGGGGCATCACGCCCCCAGTGCGCAGTTTAGCGCCGGGCGCACGCGACGGCGCCGCCGACCCGCCCTCGGCCGAGCCCAGGCACCTCGGCCGACGTGTCCCTCCACGCGCCACCCCCGCTGTCCAGCCGACGGCGCCGGCGCAGCAGCTGGTGTGGGTGCGCCGAGGCGAGGCTAGCTAGCCACTCCAAACATGGTCGCGTGATCTCAGACGATGCAAGTTGCTGCTACGCGTGTGGGCTCCTGCGCTTTGTTGGTTTGCTCGTTCCCGGCTCTTACACGTGAGCTTGATTTAGTGGCTAGAATTTGTAGTTAACTGAAAATTCAGACAGAATTAATTCAGGTGTTGTGTTGTACTGCGGGCTGATTAGAGAAAATGCCAGGGTTTTTATTGTAAAAATGCGTGCGATGACCGGGCCAACCACCTGGCTGCCACTTGTGGAGCTGTCATTGGCCTGGGACTAAAACGTCATATGCAGTGCAAGTTGGAGTATCGTGGGGTTGAGTTTTTCAATTTTAAGACTAAAATATCACATATTGTGCAAGTTAGGGTATTTGGGATTCTTTTACCTCATAAGTAAATCTAAGGGAACTGTTATGCACTGGTGGAGAGTCCATGGTCTGTTTTCATCAAGATTGGTGCGTCATCGGCGGGTATATACACGGTAATCCTTTCTCGCAGCTATATCTAGAAATATGATCTGACACAAGTCAGACGATGTCAGCCTTTTACAGAAGAGGGAGGGAGAGTTTTTTTTTTTGAGCAGGAGAGAGGGAGAGTTAGAGTGGAGTGAAAGACCTGTGCATGCATGCATTCTTTCCCCCACAAACGAACATGCATTTAATTTCATCCTCATATTTTAAATAATTGATATCTTTTGAACCAAATGCCCGTTTTTGAAACTTTTTTATATATTTGAATCCGCGGTCACAAGACCTTAAGAACATGATCAATGTTGGAAAAATTTGAACTACTATTTATTTTAAAGTGAATCCAATTGTTTCCCTATTTTATAAAAAGTGATTCGTACTACACTGTTTCAAAAGACATTATATTTTCAAAAGACCCATTTCAATTATATCGAAATACCCATTTCAATTATTTGAAAATGCCAATCTCGTAATTTATTTCTAAAAGACCAATTCCCATTATTTTGAACTATCGATTTCAGTGATTTCAAAAAAATCATTTCAATAATTTTGAAAGACCCACTTCGGTTATTTCAAAGGGCCATTTCAATTATATCGAAAAAATCACTCACTTAGAAACATATTTCTAAAACCTGGTTTCATTCATCTCGGAAAGTGATTTCAAATGTTTCATATCACAAACTTCACTCATTTTAGGAAACAGATTTTGCGCATGTTTGAAAACTGATTTGACTCATCTATTTCATTTCAAAAAACTGAGTTCACTCATCTCCAAAAACTTGTTTTGCTTCATAGAAAAAAATACTCACTGTTTTAAAATCCACTCCTTTTAAAAAATATTTTTAGTTTTTTAAAATGGATTTCCTCAATTAAAAAAATATTTCACTCACTTTGAAAAACAGATCACAAATTCAGTCGGTTCGAAGAACTGGCTTCACTCATTTCATAAAACTGATTTCATTCAATAAAAAAATCATTTCACCTTCTTAAAAAAACAATTTCACTCATTTCAAAATACTGATGTTACTCATTTCAGAAAAATAATTTCATTTAGTTGTGAAAACATATTTCACTAATTTCATATACAATTTCACTCAACAACAGAAAATCATTTCACTCGTTTAGGGAAACGATTTACTCATTTCAAAGCACATATTTCAGTCATTTCAAGAACTGGTTCACTCATTTAAAAAAAATCGATTTCACCCATTTTGAATTAACAAGACATGTTTGAATTCTTTGAGATAATTGAAATATATGAAATGATGGAAAGTAGTGTTTTGAACTAAGTGAAATCGGTGAAATGAGTAATTTTTTGAAATATGTGAAACATGTTATTTTTAAAGCTAGTTTAAATATATGAAAAATTCAATAACAGAATTTTAGTGTGAAAGGCAGTGACCATCTAAAATTATAAGCTAAAATAAAATCTATGGATTGGTCGGGAGGAAGAGAGAGGAGACATGTTGCATGCCTGCGTACACTCCACTGACAGAAGTAGTACTTTTTGTTGACATGGCCCCATTCAAAGCACATTTGTTTGACTATAATGGAGATACAAAAATACGGGCTGCCACAATACATGGTTATACACTTATACATATGGATGAGCCCCGTTACATATGGATTTCAAAGCACCGATAGGTATCTCATCTGTTAGAAACACCTTTGCGTATCTCACAATCTCTCCAAGTGTAAAGTGTTGGAATTTTACTCCCATAAGGTCAAAATCGACCAGGATCATGCCAATTTCAGTGGTTAAAACGTTAAGATGTGACTCTGCCAAAGGTATGAAACGGATTTCACTCCGCTAAAGTAGATTATATTTATTAGACAATATAAACAGGGCCAGATAATATTAACGATGCTTATTACAACTTACAACAAAATAACATACATAACAGATCCACACATGATACATTTCCGCAAAACACCAACAATACTTATTTTTCTTCACAACATACCCATGCTTATTTGTTCGGCAAATTAACTGGACGATGTTGAGACTTGCATGGGCTTTTATTCCAGTTGGCTAATTACAAGCTAGCTTAGCCAATCTTGGGAACCTCCGCCACTGTGTCGACCCAGACGCGGACGCGGTTCAGATCGACCTCCTGTGTCACAACACTTCCTACCGGGACAATGACAACTTTGAGGTCCGGTCGGTCCGCCTTGATCTTCTCCTCCGCCTCCTTGATCGTGCGCCCGACCAGCTCAGGCCACTCCGTCTTGGGATTGGCACCGTCGCATGGCTTGCTCATGGTGGGAATGAAATTGGGCAAACGCCTGCAAGGAATATAGTGCTTCGTGGTCAACATCAGGCAAATGAATTATCTGTTCCCAGTCACTCAACTTTTAGCCTTGGTCACAACTTTTAGCCTCTTTTTTGTACTCTTTTTCTATCTAAATTTGTACAGTATTAGCAGTCTCATAGTAGTAGAAAAGGAGAAGATAACGAATAATATGGAAATAAAGGAAATGGCTAATATGAATTTCTGATCATTTTGCTAGAGATGCCCATGAGTACGGGCGACAAATTTCATAGACAATGATACATGACAAATGATATGGTAAACCGGAGGAATAGATAGAACACGGATCTTCTCGAAAAAGAGGGAGGAATGACATGGTACTTACCACGACCTCTATGCACTTCTATGTGATTTGATCGTTCCTAGCACCGGCTTGCTTTCCAGATGTAGATGTCTTGATGAAGCGGCCATGTATTTATAGGCAACGCTAAGTAAATAAAAGAGAGAGTTTCAAAGCCGTGTCTACGCAAGCTTCTCACCGCAACCACACATTCACGTGCATGTTCGAGATATTGCTATTGTCAACTTTTCAGGCCCCGCAATCCCGCGCACGTGGATACGTGTAGATATGAAGGTTTGACCAAAACCTTATCATCTTGTAGTAGTCTATGAATAAAAATATAACCAACTTGCAAAGATATTTCAGAGGATGCAACGATCAAGTGATGGGTATGAGGAGAAAAAGAGAACATGTGTGCGCTCGGCTCGTTGTGGCGTATGACATGTTCGTGAATAATCCGTCAAAATCCGAAATCTGGTCGAGGAGTGCAGCTTTGGTTTGCCATTTTATTTTTTGGTTTCTTTGCCGTTAAGTTTAGGAATTGAAAAACTAGTTGATTTAGATCGTGATGGCGACATGAGACCGTCCTCCATCCAAGTGATGCGGCGCCACGCACTCTACTCCATAGTTGTCTACTTCGACCAATCTTCGCCAACGACATCTCAACAACATCACTTATGCAACAGCCACGACGTCTTCTTGATCAGTATGGGCGACGAGATCTGATCCACTCTTTAATTATGGTTGAATGCCTGCTATTTTAATTTTTTTCCCGTTTATTACTTATTTCTTGACTACCACCAGGTAACCACCACTTTTCTTTTACTTATCTGAACCTATTACCTATATCAATACTCAGTCATAATCCCTACTAACAAATTATATCAGGGTAAAATATTTTTGCTGGAGATTGCCTCCACCCCTCTACACATGTGGGTATCAGAGTGACATGCTATGATTTTGTAGGACCGTGTGCTATGGACAAGAGGTGAAGGGATGAATACTCACATAAAATATTATATCCTCAAATTTTAGTTGGCAAGTAATAAGATTTTGGACTTGGTTTCTTAGGAGAACCTACTCAAACATGTCTACAACAAAGTATGAATTTGGAAGGTAAACTTGCAAGAAATGTAGGACTAAGGGAAAAGAGATAGCAAATACTGTTGACACGACGATGTTTTTCCAAGATTCCTATCCTACTCCTCATTGGTGGAGGTTCGGACACAAAGTCCTAAGACCACAAAGGTGTTGACAGTGTCTCCAACTAAAATCCCACAAGGACCATGATACCACTAAGGTCAAAGTCCCACTTAGAATTAATCTTGCATGAAGAATGTGACCATCGAGCCTTGTACAAACTCTTGATTTCATCACAACCTTGAAGGCTCTCAAGTGACTCCTAATCACCTAGCGGGTGCACATCCTCGAAGACTAAAAGGCAAAGCAAAGTCAATTGCATGAGGTCCTGAAAAGATCTTCAATCAACTCTCTCAAGAACCCATATGATTTCTCTCTCTCTCCCTCTCTCTCTCACACACACACACACACACAGATGCTTGAAGCAAAAAGAGAGGGCGTATGAAAGATGGATTCAAGAAAGGGAGGAGCTTGGCTATCAAACTCTCAATTTTCCGCCATGAAAACATTCTCAAATTGGCCCACCCACTCAAGAGTTTGGGGGGGGGGGGGGGGGGGGTTCTATTTCCAGAGAAAGTGGAAAACTTATTGTTACACTTAAAAATTTAACTAGTCGAAGTGCTCATGGTACTACTAGACGTTTTCAAAGTGTTGTAAATCAGAGAAATATTCAACAAATCTGGATTAGAAGATGGTAGAAGGAAGAACTAGAATGGGGAAAAATCTGGAGCGCCTTATCCAGCCTCCTCTTTCTCTGTATTCTATATAGATATGCGCTTTTACATCTTAGCCCCCCAACTGTTACATATTCACACATTTACACAACTCAACACTCCCCCTCAAGATGGGGTAAATGCATCATATAACCCCATCTTTCTACAAAGGATAGAAAACATTCTATCTGGTAAGCCCTTAGTCAAGATGTCTGCAAGTTGGTTTGAGGAGCTCGCATATGTCATACAAATAATTCCTTGATCCAACTTCTCTTTAATAAAATGTCGATCAATTTCAACATGCTTTGTTCGATCATGTTGCACAGGATTTTGTGCAATACTAAGGGCTGCCTTATTACCACAATATAGCATCAATGGTTTAGTCTGAAATAAACCCAGCTCCATCAAAAGGATTCGCACCCATAACACTTCACACACTCCATGTGCCATGGATCTAAATTCTGCTTTAGCCGTGGACCGCGCTACAACACTTTGCTTTTTGCTGCGCCATGTGACAAGATTACCTCCAACAAATGTACAGTAGCCTGATGTTGACCTTCTATCATCCAAAGAGCCTGCCCAATCTGCATCTGTATAACATTCCACCTGTAGATTGCCATGTGATGTATATAGTAGACCTCGACCAGGACATCCCTTAAGATAGCGAATAATTCGGATCACAGCATCCATGTGGCGAGTCCGTGGATCATGCATAAATTGGCTAACAACACTTACAGCAAAAGCAATATCAGGACGAGTGTGTGAGATATAAATCAGTCGTCCAACAAGCCTTTGATAGCGCTCTCGATCCACAGGAGATCCTGCTTCACTAACTAGGCGATGATTTTGCTCAATGGGAGTGGGAGCTGGACGACATTTGGATAGCCCAGTTTCTAGTAATAAATCTAAAACATACTTTCTCTGATAGAGATAAATACCTTTTTTGCTCCGAGAGACCTCAATTCCAAGGAAATATCGTAATTGTCCAAGATCTTTAACCTCAAACTCCTTCGCTAGCCGCATCTTCAAGTATTCTATTTCCTTAGTATCATCTCCTGTAATGATGATATCATCAACATATACTATCAGTATTGCTAACTTGCTCATATTACGCTTATAGAACAAGGTGTGATCAGCATTATTCTGATGATAGCCCATTTTAAGTAAAGATCTCCTAAAACGATCAAACCAAGCACGAGGCGATTGCTTTAATCCATATAAGGATCGATGCAGCCACAAAACTTTATCCTTAGTCTGAGCAGTGTCAAAGCCCGGTGGTATATGCATATAAATTTCTTCTTGAAGGTCCCCATGGAGAAAGGCATTTTTCACATCTAGTTGATGAAGATCCCAACTAAGATTAGATGCACATGAGATTAAAGTTCGTACCGAACTCATCTTAGCAACATGTGCAAAGGTTTCTTCGTAATCAATCCCATATGTTTGTGTGTATCCCTTTGCCACTAGACGTGCCTTATATCGCTCCACCTTGCCATCAGGATTCTGCTTGATCGTATACACCCACTTGCAACCCACTGGCTCCTTGCCATGTGGTAGTTTTACGAGTTCCCATGTGTTATTTTTCTCCAAAGCCTTCATTTCCTCCAGCATTGCTTCCTTCCACTTAGGATGTTTAATAGCATCTCTCCAATCTGTGGGTATAGAGGTAGAGTCCAAAGAAGCAATGAAAGTCTTAAATGAGGGGCTGCGATTTTCATAAGAGATAAATTTAGCAATATCATGTTTATAACCCACACAATCCTTAAGACGTGCTGGTACGTCTCGATGTCTCACAGGTTTTCGTAAGGCGATAGGGCAATCATCTGGTGGAGATTTAGGAGCTGCAATAGGAATTTCAGTACCTTCCTCAGTCGTGTCATCAATATAACCATCAACTAATGGAGAATCAGTAGGGTCCATAGCATGTACGCTACCTTCCTCTGTTTCTTCACGCGGCACTGAATCAAGAGGCAATGACCTGTAACTTGTAGACAGAGGGTTGTCATGTTGTATAACTTGTTGAGAAGTAGGAGTGTCACATACCTCATGAACAGTTGAGCTGCTCCTACCCTCATTAGTACTCGCATTTTCCTCCCCCTCTGTTCCTTGATCTGGTTGAGATATATCTAGCAAAGGAGTCAAAATTGAACCAATACGAACATCCACCTTATCATAATTCTCCCCCTCACGACCAATACTATCAATAGTACTGATGGCTGACGTGTAATAAGGTTATTTCTCCCGAAAAGTGACGTCCATACTCACAAAGAACCATTTCTCAGTAGGGCACCAACAACGATAGCCTTTCTGGGTAGAAGAATACCCAACAAAGATGCATCGAACAACACGGGGATCAAGCTTTCCCACCGAGTTCCTGTAATCATGAACAAAACAAACACAACCAAACACCTTTGGTGGTACAGTAAACGAATTAGTACCACTTAAGCATTCCATTGGTGTTTTATAATTCAAAACCCGTGATGGCATGCAGTTTATTAAGTATGCTGCTGTTTTAATGGCCTCGCCCCAAAAAAATTTAGGTACATTCATTGTGAACATGAGGGACCGAGCAACCTCCAATAAATGTCTATTTTTACGTTCAGCGACTCCATTTTGAGCAGCAGTGTTCACACATGTAGTCTGGTGTATAATGCCATTTGAAGCTAGAAAATAGTCAAACTCCTGATTAACATACTCGGTTCCATTGTCTGAGCGAAATATTTTCACTCTTGCATTATATTGATTGCAAATCAAGGCATAAAAGTCTTTAAATGCAGATAACACATCACACTTTTGTTTGAGCAAATAAAGCCAAGTATATTGGCTAAAGCCATCGATAAAAGTCACAAACCAACGCTCTCCTAATAGAGAGGTTACAACTGAGGGACCCCAAACATCTGAGTGCACAATTTCAAAAGGGGTTTGACTTCTCTCACTACTACTAGGATAAGTAGCCCGTGTATGCTTAGCTAGTTCACATACATCACATACAAGCTTATCCTTGTAGCAGGAAGCAAAAAGTGATGGAAACATACGACTTAGGACTTGGAAAGATAAATGCCCTAGTCTACAATGGAGCAACAACAACTCATCTGTGGATGGATGAGGTACATGCTGTAGCAAATGCAAGTGGAGCTGCAACATTGTCAAGATAGTACAGGCCATCACGCTCAGTTCCAGTCCCAAGTATTTTTCCTGACTTCAGGTCCTGAAATACACAGAACCGGGGCTCAAACATAGCTCTGCAATTAAGTGACTTTGTGATTGAACTGACAGATAGAAGGTTCATAGGAAAATCGGGAACATGTAAGACAAGACTTAAAGGTAAGGAACGTGTACAACTAATGGTTCCACATACCATTATGGAAGACGAAGATCCATCAGCTATACGGACCTTATCCTTTCGTGAACGAGGTATGTATGATGAAAAATATTTTTGTGAACCTGTCATATGATTTGTGGCACCCGAATCAATTATCCAGGGCATAAGTAAATGGTTCTCACCTTCTGCACTCTGAGAGCTGGCAGCTTCACTAGATCCTTCAGCAGTAATAGCCATCAATTTTGCCTTGAACTCTTCTAGAGCCTGAGCAGCAATTGCAGGTAACTCTCCTGTGGATGATGCAAGATGAACTCGGTCTTGTTTCTTCTCAAAGCTGTTACCGCTGCCATTGAACCTGTTTATTTTTCTCTGCTGCCATCCTAGAGGATAACCAATCAACTCAAAACAATCCTTTTTCATATGGCCAGGTCTCTTACAATGATCACACACAACTTTGTTTCTCCGTTTGTGGTCAAACTTAGTAGTATTTGCTTGACCACTTCTAAAACTCATAGAGGATTGTGTGTGAGTAAGTGCAGCACGATTATCACCATGCATCTGTGGCATTGCTTCGCCAAACGAGTCTCTTCTTCAAGAATACTGGCAATAGTTTCATCCAAGGTAGGCCAGTCAGGAGATGCTTGTATCATCTGAGAGCGAAGCTTGAACTCAGGATTCAAACCTTCCAGGAAAACCTGCACCAACAATGGTTCAAACCATTCTCTGAGGAGAGTCAAATCTCTAGGATCATGTGGCTTGAATGGTCTAAAAAACTCTAGATCCCTGTAAAGTTTCTTCAATTCCCCTGCATACTCTGTAACTGATTTCTGGTCTTGTCTAAAGTGCCACATCTCATGTAGTATTCTGCTAACCTGCATTTTGTTTGATTTACCAGAAAACTGTTTTTCAATACTTGTCCAGACTTCAGCAGCAGTTTGAAAACTTTCAACTTGTTCCCGAACAGTTTTTTCCGTTGAGCCCAACAGCCAAACCATGACTCGCTTCTGATTCTGCTCCCATTGTTCCTGCATTACCTCTCCTGGCTTTTTCTCATCTTCATTTAGGTACTTATGCAGACCATGCACTTCCAGAATTAACGACGCATTGCGAGCCCAACTAAAATAGTCACCCGGACCAGTTAATTTTACTGGATTTGGTTCGAGGACAGACTTCTGAATTTCAGCCGAGCTACTAGACTTAACCTGTGCTTGCTCCATCTGCTGAGCAAGCATTCACTGCATACTTTCACATAATTTCTCAACACTTGAATCTGCACCCTTGTCCTTGTCTTTGTCTCCCATGGTCACTAACTAGCAAGAGAACTCTACGGCAACAGACCACAAATAAGACTCACAGGTCACAAGTTTGTATCAGCCAAACTCATCACTACCAAATCAACCCAGCAAACGAAGTTGCCCCAGCCACAGAAAAGAGAACTGAATCACAAAGGACTCAAACTGACCGGAATCTCAGCAACTTAAAGTGAGAACAGCACCGCATCGTATTCGTCGATCTTCTCTGCCGAACCCTCGATCTTGCTTGGCTCCACCAAATCGCAAAGGATCTGAGCGAAGACGAGCTCCAGCCGCCACACGACAGCAACACCTCAACGATGCGGCGTTACGGCAGAGCGAGAGACGCACTAGGATCGTCTTGCTCTGATACCATGTTGTAAATCAGAGAAATATTCAACAAATCTGGATTAGAAGATGGTAGAAGGAAGAACTAGAATGGGGAAAAATCTGGAGCGCCTTATCCAGCCTCCTCTTTCTCTGTATTCTATATAGATATGCGCTTTTACATCTTAGCCCCCCAACTATTACATATTCACACATTTACACAACTCAACACAAAGTTTGAGCGGTCAGGTGGGAAATAAAATATTCATGGAAATGCGCGGTACTCGGCGGTACCTGGCCGTCCAGTAAGACTCTCAAAGAACCAAATATGAACATGTATCGGAAGATAGAAAGTTCGGAAGTATCGGACCTATTCTGAGTCGATGGGCTGAAGCAAACCGAGAGGTTCACAGAAGTGTAGGAAACAGTTAGACTTGGAGGTGCTAGAGGTAATAGAAATGGTCTCAACAAAACACAACTCCAGGGTACTGCAGAAAAATCTTCACGGTGCACGAGAAAAATCTTGGCATCCAAAGAAAACTTAGTGAACTTCGTTCGCTCAGCAGAAGCACTCATTCCTCATAGAGTCGTTAGTGTCGCATAGGAAATACTCTGAACTACCATGGAAGCTGAAAACTTGAGAAATTGGGTGGAAGGAGTGAAGGGATTTGGTTTAGGATCTTCACATAGAGTTTAGTAGTAGTTAATTTTTACATGTCCCTCTTGATAGTACAGTTGCCCTTAAATTTAACATGAATCTTTGATCCACTAAAACCCTATAAATTACACACTCTGAGCTCAAAGGGCCAACCATTTGTTAGCACAAAAACTAGCAGTCACCAATGATGTCCCACTCACCAATATGAATCAAGTTCCTGAAAGACTTGATAAAAAATTTGTCCTCTTAATTTTTTTGTCATTAATCACTAAAATCTAATGGTTCTTAATATGCACTTTTATATATTATATTAGGCTAAGTGTGCACGATTGGCCTCCTTTACCTCATGTCATGGAAATTGAGTCTGGCCCTTATTTGCTACTTAATCCCCTGGTTACCTGGTTCAATCCCTTAAAAATAATGTATGTTAAGGCTTGCTATTTTTTTCCTTATGCACTTGATTATTGTGGAGTTGTGGAAACATTCAGCTCTGTCGGCGCACCCAGTTGTGCGATATGAATAAAGTGATCGTTCAAGCAACTAACCTTACAAGGAAAAGGGATATGTAAGGTAACCCCTTTTCAACTTCTACCTCTAACTCTTTTGTTGAGTGTCTGATCAGGAACTTATGCTTAGAGCCTCTTTGATGGTTATTAATATTCTCTTTGATGATTTTCCTCTGTGGAGTATGATAAATAATTTGAAGTTTCTTGGGATGTGCTAGCTGCTAAAATCGCAACAAACCATGTGAAAGATAACATCCTTTATATTCGAAATTATAATGACGATAAAACTCCATTAAATTTGCATTGGATCTCTTCTGAAGAAAATGATGGCACTAAGAATGAACAACCTTTTACTCTTGTTGATCTAGGAAAAAGAGGACGTCTTATACCAAAAGAACCGTTGTGGTTACTCGACTTCTAACCAGGAGCTAGAAGACTGCTCACATCTCTATCCAACCCCCTGATAAGAGCTATCAGAACAAGAAATATGCCCAAAAGATTTGTCCAGGGGAGGGTAAGAAGGTTATGTCTTCCTGCCTCGCTGAACTTATTAGAAATCATACCGCGCATATTATTGGCCCTCAAGAAGAATTCATAGATCATGTCCTAATGCTGAAGTAGATTATATTTCTTGAACAATAAACAGTGGCTCGACAATATTACTGATGCTTACAACTCACATACAAAACAACATTACATAGCACATCCGTACATTTTTCAGACTGTACCCATGCTTATTTATTCGGCCAATTAACTGAACAAAGTGGAGACTTGCATGGGCCTTTATTCCAGTGATAGGCTAATTAAGCTAGCTTAGCCAATCTTGGGAACCTCCGCCACCGTGTCGACCCAGACGCGAACGCGGTTCAAATCGACGTCTGTTGTCACAAAACTTCCTACCGGGACAATGATGACTTTGAGGTCCGGCCGGTCCGCCTTGATCTTCTCCTCCGCCTCCTTGATCGTGCGTCCGACCAGCTCAGGCCACTCTGTCTTGGCGTCGCATGGCTTGCTCATGTTGGAAAGAAATCGTACAAATGCCTACAAGTAGTAGTGCTTCCTGGTCAGCATCAGCTTAATGAATTTTCAGTTCCCAATTAACTAGGCTTCACTTTTAGCTAGCCACAACTCAATCCAGCAGCTGGTATTCAGCTTAACTTTTTTCCTTTATAAGTTTGCATAAGTACTGGTACTTGTTTGGAGCATGCATGTAAAGGAAACACTTTCTTATAGTAGAACTAAAATCATGACAAGTATTTTTAAATGGAGGGAGTACAAAAAGGAGAGAACATAGTGAATAATATGAAAAGAGAGAAAACAATGGATAATATGAATTTCTGATCATGTTGCTAGAGATGCCCGCGACAAATGACATTCCTAACGGAAGAATAGACAGGATGACAATGATCTTCTCAGAAAAAAGGGGACGAATGACATGGTACTCACCACCAGCTCTATCTAGCTCTATGTGATTTGGTCGTTCCTAGCACTGGCTTGCTTTCTACTTTCCAGATGTCGATTTGGATGAAGTCGCCCTGTATTTATAGGCAATGCTAAATAGATAAAAAAGAGGTGTTTCGAAGCCGTGTCTGTGCAAGCTTCTCACGGCAACCACACACATTCACGTGCATATTCGAGATGTTGCCATTGTCAACATTTCAGGTCCCGCAATCCCGCGCACGTTGATACGTGTAGATATGAAGGTTTGACCAAAACCTTATCATCTTGTAGCAGTGAATACATAAAAATACAACCAACTTGCAAATATATTTGAGACAATGCGACGAAGCAACAACTAAGTGATGGGTACGAGGAGAGAAAGAGAACAACATCACACGCGCACCATCCTCGCCTTGTCGGGGCGGGGGGGTGCAAGATGCGCATCACTACCAGGATTTACCCGATTGCCTACGGCCGTATCTATGCCGACGGGGGCCGTCGGCATAGATGGATATATCCCGACGGCCTAGGTCGGGCCGTGGGCGTAGCCAAGCCGTCGGCATATGTCCATCTATGCCGACGAGGGCCGTCGGCATAGTATGACCGTCGGGACCGCTCGAGGTACGCCTACGATGGCCGTCGGCATATCAGCGGTCGTCGGCAAAGCCCGGGCCCGGCTACACGGTTAGCGACGACCGTTTGATGGCGTTGGCCCTACGCCGACAGGTGCTAACAGCGGCCATCGGCATAGCTATGCCGATGACAAAGCCGTTGGCATAGATTTGCTGACATCATCGATCCGCGTCGTGTCCACATCATCGATCCGAGGTCGAGGAGGGCCCGGCGGGTGGCGGAGCTATGCCGACGGCCCTAGCCGTAGGCATAGGCCTAGCCCATGGCATGTGACACGTCATCGACCCGCGTGCTTCGTCACCTCATCGATCCAGGGCATCGCCGACCCGTGGGTGCAGCTATGTCGTCATAGATTTTGTGCCTATTTTTCCCAATTTTATTTCTTTTTTGTTTCAAAACATAAATGTGTCTTATCTAAACAAAAAACATACCTAAATTATATATCATTTGCCCCCCCTCACGGACGTCGCTGTCGCCGTGTCACCGTGGGGGGAAATGGTCAACACGGAGGGAATCTGGTTAGACGGGACTGGGTACCTGGGGGGTAGCTTACACGCCAGGTCTTGTGGTGGGCCCTCCTACGCATGTAGAAGTGTGGTGGCAGGCGCAAGCACCCGGCTATATACCTGCTCTATATCTGATATTTGATATGATTTGAATTGAATTGATTTGAAACAGAAAACAGAACAAAACAGACAAAAACTATGCTGACGGCTTAGCCGTTGGCATAAAGTCCCCGAGAGTTACCAGTGACCGCCACGTGGAGCCTATGCCGACGGCCTAGCCGTCAGCGTAGCTACGGCCCAGGAGTTACAAGTGGCCGCCACGTGGAGCCTTTGCCGACGGCCTAGCCATCGGCATAGTTTTAACATATGTCGCCGTCGACATAGGCGCTACGTGGCGGCCACTAGTAACTCCTGGGCCGTAGCTACACCGACGGCTAGGCCGTCTGCTAGGCTGTCTACTAGGCTGTCGGCATAAGATATGCCGACGGCTAGGCCGTCGGCGTAGCTACGGCCCAGGAGTTGCCAGCGGCCGCCACATGTCGATGCTACGCCGTCGGCATAGATTTGAATCTATGCTGACGGCCTGGCGGCCGCTTATTGGGTCGCTTTGGACGGCGGCGCCGTTGGCGTGGAATGTTGCCGGCGGTCTGAGCCGTCGGCATAGATGTACGGATGTCATCGGGGTAGGCATCTATGCCGATGGGCCCTTGGGGTACGCCGACATATATGTTGCCGACGGCCCTACGCTGACGGTGGCCGTTGGCATAGGTCTATCGCGACGGGAATCGGGCCTATGCCGATGGCCTGGGCCGTCCACATAGGGGCTCAGTGTGGTAGTGCATGAATGATTCGCCGAAATTTGGAATCCGGCCTAGGAGCGTTGCGCAACTTCATTTTGCCATTTTGTTCTTGGTTTCTTGGCTGTTAAGGCTAGGAGTTGAAAAACTAGTTGGTTTAGATTGTGATGTCGACATTAGACCGTTTTCTACGTGAGTCGGTGCCACACACCCTACTCTGTAGTTGTCTATTTCAACTAGTCTTCGCCAACAACATCACTTCTGCACTAGCCACGACGACTTCTTCATCATTACGTGTGACGAGATCTGATCCACTCTTTAATTATGGTTGCTACGTGTGTGATGTTGTTGAACAAGCCATTTAATTCATCTAGTATGATGGAGATTTACATGTGAATAGTTGCTTTATTTATGAATTCTGGAATTAATCATGAAATTGTTTATTTTTTCAACAAATGTTACACCCTAGATGATAAGCTAACACACGCACGCAAGCAACACATGGTAAAGCTGGCAAAAGCACGTAATAGCACATAGTAAAACTTTGGGAGACGAAATAAGTGTTGGAGATAAATTGTAGTATGAGGTTCACACTAATCTCTATTGGATAAGGAGACGAATGAACACCCAGTCTGAGGTTCACACTAATCTCTATTGGATAGAAGGAGACGAATGAACACCCTCATGAAAATGAACGTTTCTCGTAGACCCCCAAGAGACTTGGCCAACAAATGTCTCATCTCTCTCTTCACTATCAGTAGTTCTTCAGGCGAACTTCAAACCCTGACAAATTTTTTGAGAGCACAAGTCCACAACTCGGAAGCTCAGGGTGACGCTTAATATCATCTATCCTCACAACCCCAAGAGTAATAAGATGCACAAGGGATCTAAAGGGGAATCACCTTTCACGCCTTTTGACTTGGTGGACGTATAGACCGGGATCTCTTCTACTCTCGTCACATGAACATATTTAGATACAGAAAAAGCTTAGATACTACTCATGCCTGCCATTTTAATACGGTTGCCCTCTTTTATCACACATTTCTTGACTACCACCAGGCAACCACCACTTTTATTTACTTATTTGGAACTATCACCAATATGAATAGTCAATCATAATCCGTACTAACAAAGTATATCAAATAAATTCTCGTTATATCTGTGTTTAAGGTTGATGACTCAACTAATAAAGTCTTATCAAGATTTTCTTTTTCCCGTTGTGTAAAATACATATCAAGGTAAAATACTTCCATTGAAGACTGACATCCCCTACATTTGTGGGCATCAGAGTCCATCCTATGATTTCGTAGGACCGAGTGTTATGGACTAGAGGTGAGAGGATGAATACTCACATAAAAATTATATCCTCAAATTTTAGCTGGCAAGTAATGAGCATTTGTACTTGGTTTCTTAGGAGAATCTACCCAAACATGTATACAACTATCTATGAGTTCGGAAGGTAAACTTGCAGCAAAACTAGGACTAAGGGAAAAGAGATAGCAAATATAGTTGACACAATGATGTTTTTCCAAGATTCCTATTCTACTCCTCATTGGTGGAGGTTTGGACACAAAGTCCTAAGACCACAAAGGTCTCGACAACATCCCCAACTAAATCTCACTCTGGAGTTAATCTTGCACGAAGAAGGTGCTCATCGAACCTCGAATAAACTCTTGATTCTTCACAGCCTTGAAGGCTCTCAAGTGACTCCTAATCGTCTAAGAGGTGCATATCCTCGAAGACTAAAAAGCAAAGCAAAGTCGGACGAGGTCCTAAAAAGATCTTCAATCAACTCTCTCAAGAACTCATATGATCTCTCTCTCTCTCTCTCTCTCTCTCTCTCTCTCTCTCTCTCTCTCTCTTACACACACACAAACATATGCTTGAAGCAAAGACAAATGGAGTCCGAAGGACAGGTTCAAGAAAGGGAGGAGCTTGATCATCAAGCTCTGAATTTTCTGCCATGAAAACACTCTCATGGTCACACTCAAATTGGCCGACCCACTCAAGAGTTGTGGGGTTCTATTTCTAGAGAAAGCAGAAAACTTAATGTTACACTTGAAAATTTTAACTAGCCCAAGTTTTCATGGTACTACTGGATTAGTTCTAAGTTTGAGCGGTCTCGTGGAAAACAAGATGTTCGTGGAAGTGTGCTGTACTCGGAGGTACCTGGCTATTCAGTAAGACTCTCAAAGAACCAAATATTCAAAGGCATCGGAAGATAGAAAGCTTGGATTTATTAGATCTATACTGAGTCGATAGGCTGAAGCAAACCAAGAGGTTCATAGAAGTGTAGGAAACAGTAAAACTTGGAGGTGCTAGAGCTAATAGAGATGGCATCAACAAAAACATAACTCCAGGGTACTGCACAAAAATCTCCATGGTACACAAGAAAAATATTGGCATCCAAAGAAAATTTATTGAACTTTGTTCGATCAGCTGAAACATTCATTCCTCACAGAAAAGGTAGTGTCGCATAGGAAATACTCGAAACTATTGAGGAAGCCGAAAACTTAAGAAATTGAGTGGTTGGGGTGAAAAGCTTAGGGATTTGGTTTAGGAACTTGAGATCGAGTTCGGTAGTAGTTAATTTTTATTTGCCCCTCTCGATAGTACAGTTGCCCTTAAACTCAACATGAATTTTTGATCCACTAAAACCCTATAAATCACACACTATGATCTCAAAGGGACAACCATTTGCTAGCACAAAAACTAGCATTCACCAATGATGTTCCACTCAGCAATATAGACACTATAGAATCAGCTAATTTGTCGTCTGTGGGGCTCTTTGTCGTCAGCATTTCGTCGGGCCTGACAGCAAAGACCACTTTTTGCCGTCAGACTTTTTGACGTCAACTACAATTAACAAAGAATGGCTGACAGCAAAATAGACTTTGTCGTCTGTTTTTACTGAAGGCAAAGAAAGACTTTGTCGTCTTTTTTTACTGACAGCAAAGAGCTCACTTTGTCGTTTGTTTTTTTACTGACGACAAAGAAAGACGTTGTCATCTGTTTTTTAGGCTGTCAGCAAAGAGAAAGCACATCTCGCAGATAGATCATGTGGATTGATGATGTGGCAGGGGCAGCCACCCCCACCACGCACATGCCTGACCCTCCTCTCTCTCCTTTCTTTATTTCTCTCCCGAGCCTCCTCTCTATCTCCTTCCTTTCTCTGGCTTGAGCTCGAGGGGAAGCCGGCGAGCGGGGTTGAACGGTTGTGAGGGCGGCCGATGCGTATGCCACGACGACGGTGGCGGCCTTGCGGGTTAGGGTGAAGACGACATCGACGGCACAGGCGAGCGGGGCCACACAGCGCGGAGACGGTGGTCGACACGGATTTCACGGTGACGACGGCCTCCTCGCGGGTGAGGGTGGGGACGACATCGGTGACACGGGCAAGCGGGGCCACACATTGCCAAGATGACGACCGGAGTGGACACTGCCGTGATGGCGGCCTCCTCGTGGGTGAGGGCGGAGACAACATCGGCGGCGCGAGTGAGCAGAGCCGGGCGGTAGCAAGTGCGGCCAAGGCGGAGGCCGTGGCGACGGCGACCTCCTCGTGGGTGAGGGCAGAGGCATCGAGCGACCCTACAGAAAGGGCGTGGGCCGTGGAAGTGATGACAATGAGCGTCACGGCGGCGCCGGCCGATGGAGCTACGGGCAGCTGGTTCTTCTTAATATTTACCAATCTCTTTGTCGTCTGTGAATATTTGGCTGATGGCAAAGATATACTTTAGTTGACGGCAAAGACTTTGTCGTCTGTGGATATTCGGCTGACGGCAAAGTAGCTCTTCGCCGATTTCTAGCTGATGGCAAATTCTTTGTTGTCTGTTTTCAGGCCTTTGTCGCCTTTGTGTGGCTGACGGTAAATTAGCCGATTCCAGTAAACAAAGTTCCTGAATAGTTTTGATAAAACATTTGTCCTCTTAATTGTTTGTCATTAATCACCAAAATTAATGGGGCTTAAGACGCACTATTATATATCATGTTAGACTAAGTGTGCACGATTGGCCTCCTTTACCTCATGTCATGGAAATTGAGTCTGGAGCTTATACTTTTGTTACTTAATCCCCTGGTTACTTGGTTCAATCCCTTCAAAAATACTGTACATTTAAGGATGGCTATTTTTCGCCTTATGCACTTGATGATTGTGGAGTTGCGGAGAGCATTCGGTTTTGTCGGCGCACCTAGTTGTGCCATATGGATAAGGTGATCTATCAAGCGAATAACCTTACTTGGAAAGGGATATGTAAGGTAACCCCTTTTCAACCTCTACCCCTAACTCTTCTGTCGTGTATGCGATAAGAAACATATGCTTAAAGCTTCTTTGATGGTTATTAACATTCTCTTTGATGATTTTCCTTTGTGAGGTATGTTAAATGATTTGAATCTGCTTGGGATGGGCTAGCTACTAAAATTGTAACTAACCATGTGAAAGATTACATCCTTTATATTAGAAAACCATAATGGCGATAAAACTCCCTTAAATTTGTGTGCGTCTCTTCCCAAGAAAATGACAATACAAAGAATGAACAACCTTTTATTCTTGTCGAGTCTAGGAAAAAGAGGACGTCTTATACCAACAGGATTGTTGTGGTTACTTGACTTATAACCAAGAGCCAAATGACTGCTGACATCTCTATCCAACTTCCTGATTGAGCATTTGAGCTATCAAAACAAGAAATATGCCCAATAGATTTGAATGATAGGTCTATTCTGGAACTACAGGGAAGGTAACAAGGTTATGTCTTCATGCCTCATTGAACTTATTAGAAAATTGTACCCTGCATGCATGGCCTTCAAGAAGAATTCACAGCTGGACCCGGGGTTGGGATGGTGTCCTCTTCGGCTGGCCTCGGGGCCACCCTTGTGGTGCACGATGACGCTCTTCAAGGATCTGACCCCGGGATGACGCAAGGTGTAGACGGCGGCCCGTAGGGTCGTTGCGTTGAGCATGTGGGGCTGCGGCGATGTGCTGGCCTTCCACGTGTGCGGTGTTGGCCGACATCGCTGCGATCTTTGGTTGGTGGTGGTGATATAGATCAGATCTGCCAGATGGTGGTGACTGTAGATTGCCCTGCAAGGACTTCCTATGGATCCACGACAGCGGAGGTCATCGAAAAGACTTCGGGAGGTTTTATCTCTTGATATGGTGGATGACTTCAGTGATATGGTACAAATTACGGATGATGACTTGACGCAAAGGGTAAGTTGTAGAGTGGTGGCGATCAATTGTAGCTGCTGGGATTGCGGAAAGCGGGGGCGACGACACTTGTATGACTTGGATGGTGGTGTTGCGTGCACTAGGTCTCGAGCTCCGGGGTGAGAACCTAGGTCAGACCCGAGTGGTTACACCTGGCAATGGCGATGATTTTTTACGTCGTTACCTTGTTGAGGCATTGCTCGGTTTGCTTGGACTGATTCTTCATGGTGAAAATTTAGATTCTGGCTTTTGTGGTTAGATCCGATGACGGCGGTGCTTGAGTGTCGCTCCCTTCCTGAAGATGTTGCTATTGAAGATCCTCGTTATCATTGTGGTGTCAATGGTTTGTGCGGATATGGTCTCAATTGTAGTTTGTCGATCACCGATCTGATCGTTTTGTTTTTTTTTTCTTTTTTTCCTTGCCGACACATAGCCTTTGGTCTTATGACTTTGCTAGTTGTCGGTGTGCGTGTGTGTTGGATTGGCTATGTGCATCCTAGTTATACAAACGCCGGGTGTGTGCTCATTGTGTTATGTATTCTCTTGATGCTCAATTTTGAGCCAATAAAATTCATCCTTTGTCGAAGAAAAAAAAAGAATTCACAGAGCATGTCCTAATGCCAAAGTAGATTATATCTCTTAAACAATAACCAGTGGCTCCACAATATTACTCATGCTTACAACTCACAACAGAACAACATGACATAGTACATCCATACATTTTTCAGACCGTGCCCATGCTTATTTATTCGGTCGATTAACTAGACGATGTGGAGACCTGCACGGGCCAGTATTCCTGTAGGCTAATTAAAAGCAGCTTAGCCAATCCGGGGAACCTCCGCCACCGTGTCGACCCAGACGCGGACGCGGTTCTCATTGAACTCACCCGTCACATTAGTTCCTACTGGGACAACATCCACGGTGAGGTCCGGTCGGTCCGCCTTGATCTTCTCCTCCGCCTCCTTGATCGTCCGGCCGACCAGCTCAGGCCACTCCGTCTTGGGGCCGTCGCATGGCGTGCTCATGTTGAAACGAAATTGGACAAACGCCTGCAAGTAGTAGTGCTTCCTGGTCAACATCAGCGAAATGAATTTTCAGTTCCCACTTAAGTAGGCTTCACTTTTAGCTAAGCCACAACTCAATCCAGCAGTTGGTCTTCAGCTTAATTTTTCCTTTATAAGTTTGTAAGTAGTACTCCTAGTTTGGAGCATGTAAAAGAAACACTTTCTAAGTACAAAAAAAGAGAAAATAGTGAATAACATGGAAAGAGAGAAGACAATGGATACTATGAATTTCTGATCATGCTGCTAGAGATGCCTGCGATAAATGGCATTCTAAACCGAAGAATAGATAGAATAACAAAGATCTGCTCAAAAAATAGTGAGGAAAGACATGGTACTCACCAGCAGCTCTATGTACCTCTATGTGATTTGGTCTTTTCTAGCACTGGCTTGCTTTCCAGATGTAGATGTCTGGATGAATCTGCCCTGTATTTATAGGCAATGCTCTTTGTCGAAAAAAAATTATAGGCAATGCTAAATAAATAACAGAGAGATGTTTCGAAGCCGTGTCTGTGCAAGCTTCTCACGGCAACCACACATTCACGTGCATGTTGAGGTGTTGTTATTGTCAACATTTCAGGCCCCGCAAGCCCGCGCACGTTATACGTGTAGATGTGAGGTTTGACCAAAACCTTATCATCTTTCTGTCAAAAAAAACTTATCATATTATAGTGATGACTAGATACAAATGCAGCTAGGTCACAAAGATAACTGAGACATTGCAGGAGCAACAAACGAGTAACGAACGTTTTTCTAATGTGATGCTAAATTGCGGGTCAAGGTGTACCATATGGTTAGGACGTGATAACTTGCGGACAAGTAATATATTAAGTTTGGAGGAGCTGATACGGTGAAAATGTATCTATTTTTCTAGCCACTTTGTGTATAATTTGACGTATAACTTTACCCTCATAAGTAAAGACTATTGTTACTAGCACTGCTTTTGGCAGAAACCCAAAATTGTGTATGTGAATGTGTAGGAATTTAAGCCTAGAGAAAATAATATACAAATATATTCCAGGGTTTCAGAAGAAAAATAATGGCACACAAAAGAAAACTTGGGAGGGTCCACACTTGGGGCTCTCACACCCGTGCCGTCCATCTAGGGCCTGGGTGTGGGTGTGTTGCCCCTAGGTGTGCCTCATGAAGCTCCCGTTATGATCATATAAGGGGTTCCACCGAAAACCCTCAAGAATTATTATTTTTGCTCATCTTTTTTCCATGGCGAGAGCCGATGTATCTATTGATCATCATTTTGGGGGCAGATCAGATTGCCTTCTGCTTTGTCCGGGAGGCCTCCTCTCCATAGTCATTGGCACCATGTCTTCCTCCATTGCCGCTATCAGTTTTTCTATTCATGTGTGAGCGATTTGGGTAGGCATATGAGATGGATGGGAATTGGGTGTTTCCAATCATGTAATAGTGTTCTTTTAGCCGATGTAATAGTGTTGTGATGTTATATTAGTGGTTCTAGTTATATTATTGTCATTGACTATTGTTTTTTGCAACTTTGTTGTGTGTAATATTTTGAATAGGGCCCAAAAGTAGCAACATTTCGGATATGAATCATATATGTTATCATCATGTTTATGTGTTTAGAATATTCCTACAAGCTGTTTCACCTTTATATCTCCAAACAGGTGGGGTAATACCTGATGCACTCGGGTGCTGGTATTAATTACAGAAAAATTCAAAAAAATCCCGAAACTATTTTTGAAACAAAGTTGACCTACCTTTGTATCCATATAAAAGGTTTAGCACATGAATAAACTTCCACCGACCTCAGGCCAAAATAACAAATTTCCTAGTACAAAACTAATGAACAGTAACTTGCATATAGTCTTGATTTTGGTTTTCATAGAATTCGCTGGAGGTATTTCTTCACGGAAATTTTTATACGGGTACAACACTTGGTCATGTATGTTTCCAGAATTTTCATTTCTTCCTTTATTTTTGAATTACTAAATTAGTTTTGTATGTCAGGTGCACCAACACCCAAGTGCCACAAGTTTGGACTCCAAACAGGTGCCCCTAAGAGAAACATACCATAATATCAGGGGTGTGGACTATAATTTGTGGATCAAATGTGTCCATTCAGTGTTATAGTGTTGCTTCAATGGTTTCGAGAAATGACCATCGTAATACACTATATATTCACGGTGACTTGCATGGGTCGGATAAAAGATGGATGATACCTATATAAGTACATCTTATAACGTTAGGAACACATGCCTACGTAGGCAAAAGAACATGTATTTAGAATTACTTGCTCAACTAAATATACACACTATCGTATGAGTGATATATCATCCATGTGATGTCCCAAATTCGTCGCATTTTAATATCCTCAGCTTGCTTTTACTAGTTTTGGCTACCATTTATAGTCATCACTTTTATTTATTTGTTGGCAACAATCACCAATATCCTTGCACAACATCCAATGCCTTGATGCAACGAAGCCTTGAGGTCGCGATACCTCTTTCCTTCGTCAGCTCGAAGCCACACAGACCCTTGAGCTTGTGGTGCTTCTTATCCCCATCACCTTAATGTCGTATGAAACCTCAATACCACGACGTTGCTCGCCTTCACTAAATTGAAGTCGTGTGAATCCTCGATAGTGCAACGCCGTCCGCCTCCATCACCTCAACTCCAAAATATACCCTCGGAGCCGCGAAATCATGATTCGTCTCAAATGTATCTATAATATTTGTCATGTTTGTGCTACTTTTATATCATTTATACATAGTTTTGCCACTTCTTTAAAGAATTTTATTGGATTAACCTATTAATATAGTGTCCAGTATCAATTGTTGCTTTCATGTTTTTGAAAATTTCAAAATTATTAGTTTCCAAGAACTAAAGTATACAATAAAATATGTTTCAAAGATTCAACACTATAAGGCCACTAGGGGCCGTAGAGATGTCGAGGGAGGCCAGGGGCCCCAAGCGTGTGGGCCACAGGGCCAGACCCCTAGTCGCGCCATATGGTTGTATGCCCTTTGGTGATCATCTCCTCGAATGTTGGTCCCCTGGATCTATATATACCCAAAACCCTATATTTTTCGAGAATTTTTACGCCGCCGCTTGGATGCATTTCAAGGTGATCCAACCTGGAATCCTTTCCGGTACTCTGCTGGAGGGGAAAATTGATGTCGGGACCATCTACATCAGCCTTGTTGCTCCAATGATCATGTGTGAGTAGTCCTCCTAGGACTATGAGTCCATAACAATAGATATGTGACATCTCCTCTCCCTTGTTTCTTTATACAAAGATCACATGAGATGCCCTACATGATTATGATCCATCCGATGTAATTCATGGCGTGTTTATTGTGGTGTGATGAATTGTCATTTTTTATCAGATATTTGAGATCTTTGATGCGTGATCTATATACGTACATGTTCTCCGATCTATTAGTCTTGCACTATCCATGTTTCAATGAATAATCTCCAAGAGGGAGTTGTGTATGCTACACGAGTTTAACCTTGTACGTAATCTATCTTAGTGACAGGAAAAAGAAGAAAATGCATGTACTGTGTTATTGCCACTAAGCATAAAAAGATAGTTGCGTAGTTATCTCATTGATCAATGGGAGGTAAAGAGAATACAATATCAACATTATTTCACCTTGCTGAATGTAATACTCTAGTTTACTTAATATTTTGAGATGTATGAGGAGTATTCGATATAGATGCAGTTGGTTAATGGTCTACGTACATAAGAGTGTAATGCCTATATGCAATCATGACATGTATGATTACTCATAAACACCGCAATTTAATCAATATGTAATTGCAATTTGTTCACCTCACCTTTGATGCTTTAGGGGAGATACCACTTGTGAAATTATGGACCCAGACCCTTTATTCCTCAGAACTTTGTTTTCTATTATTTTACAATCCAAACTTTTACTTTCATCAATTAAAACATCAGTTGAACCACAAAATACATTAATGCTTGTAACTAGCAAAGATAGTGGAATTGACAACCTCTCACTAGTCTAAGTTGGGGACTAACAGAAGTTTTCTAGTTGTGTGTGCGTGCACTGATAATTGACTCAATAAAGAACTCCACAAATTTATACATTGGTTCTTAACTGAGGGAAACTCGCTTCATGCTATAAACCCCAGCTTTTTGGTACTGATATCCTTTATTTTGTGGACGGAGTTTGTTGGGCCCCGAAGTACAAGGGTTTGTAGAATGCAGTAAGTTTTCCCCATTTGAGAATCAAGGTATCAATCTGCAAAGTCTTGGTTTGCAGTCAGTGATCGATACATACACACAAATAAGACCACTTCACTTTGTCTGCAACACTCCACTAGTGCAGAAAAGCCTACCTATGGCATGATAAAATTGGCCTTGCTGGCATTGAGTTCCAACGCCACCAATATGGCACTAGTGACAAAATTTACTGGTGGCACTGAAGCACACGTCAGCAGTATTTTACATATTGATGGCGTGCCACGTGACTATACCTGGCCAAAACTCGAGCTGGGCCGGGCTTCGGGCCTGGCCTAGCCAAGCCCGAGTCAAAAAACCCAGGCCCAAGCCCGGCCTGGCCCGGCCATCGGGCCTGGTTTTTAGGCCCGAGACTGGCCCGAAAACATAAAAGCCCGACGGGCCTCGGGCATCGGGCCGGGCCTCTTCAGGAAATTGCAAAAATGACAGGCCCGGGCCCGGCCTGACCTTCGGGCTCAAAATCTAGGCCCGAGCCCGGCCCAGGAGCAGCGTCGGGCCGGGCCGGGTCGGGCTTTTTTGGGCCGGGCTTCCCATGGCTAGGACTACACGTGACCAATTCTAGTAGTAAGTGTATGTTACCACTGACGTGCCTCGTTGGCCTGACGACAGCAAATTAATTTTTTGCTTATAAAAAATATTGTATGCAGCTATATAACCTATCGACTAATTTAAGATATACTACTGCATCAACTAGTTCAACTCCATAAACTAGATAGGTACACATCAACTTAACTAGTTCAACTTCACAAAAGTTAGTAGTTCAAGAACTAAACTAGTTCAACTTCACAAACCGTTCAATAACCAAACGACATCATCCATAGCTAGCCTAGGTGGTCGATCACATTTCTTGATCAAGGATTAACTTCAACTAATGAATCTTGTATCTATTGTTCTCTCCCTCTTCTTTGAAATGAGATTTCTCCATCTTGAGCTCATCCCTCTCGACCCTGAGGAGCTTTCTCTCATTCTTAAGCTTATCTCTCAGCCTAAGAGTCTTGTCGAAGAGATCATCCTTCTCGTCGATCAGCTGATCCCTCTGTTTGACACGAAAAATAATAACAAACAACGATGGTTATCGTGTTACTATCTCTCTACGCGCCAGGGGAAATAAAAAATTGCCGGCGTGCCAGTGTACTAAGTACACAAATAAACAAAGGGAAACATGCATTTTATTAATCTCTCATTGGAGAAACAAAATTACAAGATCCCTTTACATATGCGCTCCATGGCCTACTTGCGCGGCCTGCTTGACTGTGGCGATTGCGGTCTCCTGGTTCCCGGGGCCTCGGAAGGCTCCCGGTTAATTACACCCGTGGGTTGCTCAAGGGGATACCTCCGATTAAGCTGTGTGGTCGTCTTCGTCGTCTTCGCTTCGCGTCCTCCATGCATGATGATGGTGATGTGTGTGTGGGCAGCGGCAGAGCCCGTGTTCTCGTCGGTACACGCGCCGCAAGTGGCGTGGCCTTAGCGGTGGTCGCGCCCGCCCTCGCCGTCGTGCCTCGTCGGTCTTGGCGGCGTTGGAGTAGTTGGTGTTGGGGTAGCATGGGTCGCGCTCGGCTTAGACTTCTTGACGACCTGTTGCTTCATCGGGGTGTTCAAGGGGCTACGCCTTGCGGGTGTAACGGTTTGGGGAGACCGGCGTCAGTGTAAAAACTAACGTGCGCTCACATGGGCGTGGCCGGGGTGGTTGGCACCTCATCTCGGCTAGACGCCGAGTATTCGGCGGTCCGCCAAGACAAAGGGGGCCGCCTCACGAGGCCATGGAATGGTAGCGTTGTAGAGGCCACCTCGCGCTGGGCCGGTGCTACGCCAGGGGTGACCTGTACGCTGGCGACGCCGTGGACTTGTACGTCGCTGCTCTGTCCGCCACAGTGGGTGCACCTCTCGTAGGAGGGACCGGCCTTGGACATCGCCGTTGCAAATTCCAGCTCGATGAAGGATCTGTACGCCATTGACCTGTTCGTCGGGGACGCGTGCCTCGTGAAGGAAGAACCGGTCTTAGACCCGTCCTTGCGGACATTGGTTCCACCAAGGACCTGTACGCCGTGAAGGGAAAGGCGAGTTTCGGGCTGCGTCGTCAGCGAGCTCCGGTTCTGCCACTTCGTCTCCTCCAAGAGCGCCATGCAAAACCTGTATGCCGGTGTACCCTTTGCCATGAACCTGTTCACCGTGGCCCTGTTGGTCGCCATCTGTGCGTCGCGACCTGTACGCCATGAGGTGTTCACCGAGCGCCATGAAGGCCGCCATGGTAGGGCGTCGGGGCTAGCGGTTGGGCTGCGTTGTTGGATGGATGTAGCGCCGGTGACGAATGGATGTGGCGCTGGCGAGTCTTCTCTTAGGACATGCGTGGTGAATGGATGGATCTCCTGATGGATGGATGTGTGCGTTGTGAAGGGCGGCGGCCTTGTGGCGTCTACGCGTGCGTGCCCCTGGTGCGACGAAGTAGAGGATGGGCTGCGTGATATTGAGCTTCGTGTCGTCAGCTTTCATGGCGCCTACTTGATGAAGTTAATGAACGGTGTGTGATGGCGGGCTCTGGGTTGCCATCTTGAACGGCATCCCTGTGTGACGAAGTAGACGATGGGCTGCATGATGTCGAGCTCCGTGTCGGTGTCGTTGCCGACGCCTGCTTGACGAAGTCGTCGGCGGGCGACGTCCAGGCAGGCTCCGCCGCTTCGTCCTCTATGTATCGATGAAGTGGGCGAAGGGCGTGACGGCGAATCATAGGTCTCCATCTCGAACGGCATCTCTTCGGTGTAACAAGGTAGACGACGGGCTGCACGATGTCGAGCTCCGTGTCGCCATCCTCCATGGCGCCGGCTTGACGACATCAATGGTGGGCGGCATTGTGGCGTGTTCCATGTCGTCGTCTTCCGCGGCACCATCTTTGATGAAGTGGACGTAAACAACGTTGGCGACCTCGGTGCCGTCGACCTCCATGGCGCCAGCTCGACGACATCAACGGTGGGCGGCGGTGTGGCGTCGCTCCATGTCGTCTTCTACAGCGCCGCGGTAACGAAGTGGACGCGAGGGGTGATGGAGACTTTGGTGCCGTCGACCTTCATGTCATCATCCTCCACGGCCACCGGGTGGCTCCATCTCCGGCGCGCCCTCCGATCTCCTCGTCGCTGCCACCAGGGGCGCGTCTCCGCCTTGTCTTCTCTGCTGATGTTTGTGCGTGCCGAACTCCTCCGCCTTCCAGCTGTTCTTCTTGTGTAGCATCTGATAGATGAAAGGCATAGTAAGAAATATAATTAGTCAGCGAGGCTTGGTCTTCTCCCGTTTGTTGATCTCCTCGGGCGCCTGCCGTGGGTAGACCGCCGCCGTGGCCGGCATCTCTTCCTCCTCAGCTTGCCAACGCTGCCACAATTTCTGGGGCGTTCCTTCTGGATCCCTCTGGGTGCCTCCTGGTGCGAGGCCTGATGGATGGATGTATGCCACCATCTTCAAGTCCTCTCCAGGGTGCCTCCTTGGGTTCCTGCCTGCTACCCAGACGAGGCACGCAGGAGGAGCTGCTGCAAACCTCCATGCCCAGGTGCTGCTCCTGGACCATTGTACGTGTATGTGTTTCTTCGCTAGCGTGTTCTGCTTGCTGCCCGTCCTCCTTGTCACCGGCGCAGCCACCGGCCGGATAGGCAAGGGTACGTGTGTGTGTGCGAGGGCGCCCGCGATGGCCACGGCCTCGCGTCTTGACATGTGTTGCCACCATAGCGACGAGCGCATCACTCCTTTGGCCTCCGTGATCTTCTTGCCGCACGTGCTGCGTCGTGGTTGCCCTTCAACCACTCAATGCGCATCGCTCATCTGCATGTCGAAGATGTCGCCATCGGGCGCGTCTTCTCTTCGTGCGTACCTCCTTCCCGCTGCTGCGTCCTGCGTATGTGAGCTCCGCCCCTCCCTGAACCCTGGAAAAACAATGACAAAGAAAACACATGTACTAGGAGGAAGAGGGTGATGAGGGCGTCGTGGCCACTGCCGACGCGCCGGCCAAGATTGGGCAGTTTCCGAGTCGTCATTCCCGGCGGCGCCGCTTCTCCTCATCTGATCTGATCGGCCTTGGCGCTGCCGCAGCACCTGTACATCTCCTCCGGCAAGATGCCAACTCTCATCGACGCTGCCGCAGGGGCGCGTCTCCTCCTGGGTGTCTCTCCATCCTCAGGGCACGCACAGCCGCGGAACAGGGTTACCCGGCGAGCGTATCTCCAGGACGCTTCTGCCGTGGGCGCGTCTTCACCTCCTTGGCGCTGCCACCACGGGCTGGCTGCCGCCGTACGGCCTTGGGTGCGTGAGTTATGGATGGATGGGGTGCTGCGTGTGATGGATGGATGGCTGCATGGGTTCGCCTCCCCTCTCTGGCCGTGCGTCCCTCTCTGGCCGTGCCTCCTCCGGCGAAACCTGATAAAACAATTGAAACAAAACAAAACACATACTCTGGGAACAAGAGAGAGATGAGGGCGTGCTAGCCAACTGATGATGCCTCCAGCTGCAGACACCTCCTCCTGTCCGGCCATCATCATCGATGCTTGCTCCTGCTTGGGGTCAGACCGTCAGAGGGTCGCGGTTGCCACAGCCTACGTGCCGGCCAGGCTTGCGCCATCTCGGCGGCCGTCATTTCTCGTCATCTGAATGGCCGCGGGGCTGCCATCTTCGTCGACGCGTCTTCTCCTCGCTCGATGTCTCGGGATGCGATCTCACGATCCCCGCCCCCTCTTCTGCGTGAAGATTGCTGGCCTTTATATAGGCAGGCGCTAGGGTAACGGAGGGAGCGACGTGCAGCCCACCAGCGCCGCCAGTTTTCTGTTTGCATGACCGTATTGTTGGCGAGAGAATCGGAGCAGCCAGCTTATCTACCAGTGAATTTGAAACAAAGGAAGCTTCGGGTGCCTCTTATCCAGCCGCGTACAGCTGATGTACTTTTGACCGAGGCCCTTGTGGCTGTCCCGCAGACTCAAGTGCGTGGCCGGAATATTTAAATGGCATATTTGTGATTGAGAAAGCTAATTAGCATGCAACGCATGCATGCATCAGGCTCAAGTCCACATGCATGAACTATGGCCACCGAAGGTGGAGAAAGCTTTTCTTTGTATGTGTGCATATTAAATACTACCAAAATCATTCTTTCTTTGATTCTATGAAAAAACACTATGATATATACTCGTGCTCATAGATACTTCGGCGTGACAAATTCTCGTCGAAGACCCTCTTGACCTTCAGCGAGGCATTCACCTCCTTTAGGGCCTTGATGGTACTTTCATGAGGCTCTATGAGCTAGCGGTTGAGCATGTCCACATCATATATCTTCTCCTCGATGGGTATCAGATCAAATACGTAACCCTACCAGGTCAAATGTTTGAAATCGTTATATATGCATGTGTGTTTGCAATCATCATGAACAGTTAGATACATGCATGTGTTTGCAAAGATCATGGATATGTTTGGAATCTTACCTGGTTAGTGCCCCCTTCGCCTCGATTTGCATACGCCGCGAAGTTGCTAGAAGACTGGTAGTGGCTGTTGTAGGAACTCATTGGTGCCAACTACAAAATAATACCAAGTCAGCCATGACAACTACAGCTAGGACCAACTAAACTATGACAACATATGACAATTGAACTATGAAGTTTAGTACCTATTTATGTCATTATATCGCGGCATTTTACAATTGAACTATATAAGAAAACATATGGCAATTGAACTATCAAGTTTAGACCTATTCATGTCACTATGCAATGCAGAAATGCAACTCCAACTCATAACCTAAACCTTTGAACAAGGTTATGAAACCAGCTTGCCATATCTGAATAGTAAGTAACAATTTATACCTAACAACAAATGGGCTATTGCTTTTGGTGGTGAATCATCGAAATTGCCCTTAAAGTTGCAAAATATTACTGACTCATGCCATCGACAAGTGATAAAAAACATTTCACACAGGGGAATCCCTGCCTGGGCCGGCCCATGCAGTAGGAACCTTCTATACTTCGCTTTGCGCGCTAGGAGAAGACACAACGCGCCTATTTGCCCGGCCCATGTCCGGGCGGCCTGTTTTTAAATTTACATTTTTTGTTTTTTTTCCTTTTTTGTCTTTGTTTTTTCTATTTTAAATAATTTGGGACTTCAAAAAATTTCAGAAAATTAAAAAAAATGAGAAATTCAAAATAAATGTTTTAGAATTCCTAATTTTTTGTACATTCCGAAAATGTTCATGATTTTTAAATGTTCGCGTATTCAGAAAATATTCACAATTCTGAAACAAATGTTCGGGAAATCAAAAAATGTTCATGATTTTTGGAAACAAATCGTGTATTAAAAAATGCTAACAAAGTTGAACAAAATTTCGCCAACTCAAAAAATGTTCATGAATTAAAAAATATCCTAAATATTTAAAAACTGTTCGTGACTTACAAGATAGTTTATTGGTTCATAAATGTTCACTGTTTCAAAAAATAATCATGCATTTAAAAGATGTTTATTAAATCTAAAAAATGTTTGTAAGTTTCAAAACTTGTTCCACCAAACAATTTCCAAAAAAATGTTCGCCTATTCAAGAAAAATATTTTAGAAAGTATTCAAATTTTTTAGAAAAATATTTGCAAATATTATAAAATGTTCATGATTTTAAAAAATATTCAAAAATCTGTAAAAAAAAATACCGAATTTGAAATTCTTTTACAATTTCAGGTGTGTTCACAAGTTTAAAAAATGTTCATGATTTTGAAAATTTGTTTACGATTTCATGAAAATGAGAGTGATAGTGTATCTCTCTGATGCAGCAAAATGTGTTGATGGCCATTGGAGATTATAATTTTTTTTCATTCTATAAACATAAGCCCTAGTTTTTTTGGCTAAAATATTTAATCACTACTAAAACACACTTTAATAAATTAAGAATATATGATTAAAAATAAAAGTAATTCTAAAAAATAGACCCCACATCATATAGTGTTGACATGGTAACACATGACACACCACAACTAACATAACAGTGTTGGTGTTCCATGTTATGCCACGTTACCACTATATGGCGCCTTGTACCAACTGTGAGTCCCACCTACAAGTGGCGTTCACTATTTTCGAACGCCACCACTATGGTTTTAGTAATGTCGTACCAAATATGCCAACGCCGGCACTATTTGAAAAATATAGTGATGGCGTTGATTGAAAATAGTGTGTCACCAACAAAAGTTGTGGCTAGCCATTTCTCTACTAGTGCTTCTAGTAAGGGTATCCACCTGACTAGTCCTTCTATTTATAAGTAATGTATTTTGTGGTTGAAAGTGGTGGTTGCAAGAAAGTAAACGAAACGGATCAGCGTGTAAACAATAAGAAAAAGGGTTGATCAAGGTTGTGAACTTGTGATCACAAGGAATAATGCACTAGGATCCATAAATTCACTGGGGTATCTCACAACCATTAACCATTGACTTTCAGAACAAAAATTGAAATATTCTGAAAACAAGAATTCAAAAACGAATGCTCATCGATTCGAAAAATATTCACGAGGTAAAAAAAACCGTGAACGCATAAATGTTCACGAGTTCGGAAAAAATCATGAATTTGAAAAAAATGCATTCAAAAACCTGTATTTGAAAAAAAATAGTTCATTAAAAAAGGTTCACGGATTTGAGAAATGTCGGTGAATTTGAAATAATTCATGGTTTTGAAAAACAAAGTTTGTGATTTTATAGAAATCACAAACTTATAAAGTTTGCAAATTTAAAAATGACTCATGAATTCAGAAATGAAAATTAAAAATGAAAATGAAAAAAACGAAGAGAAAAACCGAAGAAACCCATATAGAAAAGATGATAGAAAGTAGCTCAGACTGGAAGTTTCCAAAAGCTTCCCAAAACAGGCCTGGGAAGACTGAAGCTGTCGTTTAGAGACTCTTAATAGGCCGGCCCAAGAAGAATCAAAGCGAAGGAAGGAGGGTGTGCGACAGTTGCAAAAACACCTGTAACAGTTTCTCAAGAAAAAAATCGCCTGCAACTTTTTTTTTTTTGCGATAGAAAGAGAGTCTTATTCCATATGCATAGGGTTACAATCAAGAGGCACCAAATCCTCGATACAAAGAGGGCTTCTCCCTAGCCATACAGCAAACTCTGTACGACTATACAAAGCCAACTAATGTGCTACCCTATTTTGCTCACGCTTGATTTTTGATGGAACAAACTCCCGAGTCTCCATATGATGCTTCATCGCCTGCAACTAGCAGTACAAATGTCCATCTACACTCGTCTATATAAACGAACGCACCCTACCACTACGAGCACCTTCGAGATACTGAGACAACATCATATATTGAGATTGACGAAGTCACCGCAGACGCCTCGGAGAAATACAATATGTATTTAAGGCACTAAAAATGCACTTTATTTTTAGCATGGTACAAACACAGGTGCTCATCATATACACGCAGATAAACATAGTTAAAGATGACTCCTTAGTCCTTACCATGCAATAGCTATTTTAAGATATATTTTTTGCCCTGCTCTAGTACTCAGTTCCATAATATAGTGTGGTTTAGATGTTCAAAATGCCAAACTTTGACCAAATTTTATAAAGTAAAATATCTAGAATTATGATATCAAATAATACCATGCATTAGATGCATCCAGAGATATATTTTTATATTGTATTTATTTTGATCTTTCCTTAGATAAATTTGATCAAATTGTGCAGTATATTATGAAACAGATATATAGTTGGGAGTAGGGCATGCTCCCTCTGTAACGCTCTTATATTAGTTTACGGAGCGAGTACTAATTAACGTAATGCAATAGTACATGTCGTGCACAAACTAAGTGCGGTTTAGTTGTTGTACACTCCTCCTGTGCGCCGTGTAATGGCCGAGGAGTTGATTGCACGCAATTGAAGCCTGGTTGCACGACGCTGAAGCTGAAGTTAACAGATCTCCAAATGAGACAACAAAATCTTGCGCGCCTACGTACGTACGACACATCAAGGCCATCATAATTAGCATATCCAAGGCGAGGCTGCCACGACTGGTAACGAGACATGAAACTTGAACCACCGAATCATGTCACGGGAGTACTCCGTTCTACGTGTTGTGTTGGGCAACCGGCCACCAGAACACCATGAAAATTGTACAACCTTCGTCCAGAATTAACTGTTGCTGAAACGAGTGGATGCTCATTTGGGACTCCTTATTTGTTCATCAAAACTTGCATGTTCTTACGTGCAGTTTAACTTCACCCATTCCGAGAAGCTTCTTGATCAGTCATTACTTCTATTATATCTCTTCAAAATGCCAAAACCTAACAACCACATCGTCGTTGTCTGCTAATATTTGATGCTAACTACTTTCTCCGTCTTAAAATATAAAAACGTTTTTAACACTAATATAATGTCAAAAACATTCTTATATTCTGGGACAGAGGGAGTAGTATCCAGCTAATCCTTTTTTTAGTGACAAGGCGACATGGTTTCTTCCAAAGAGAATATGGGAGACATTGATTATCGTCTGTGGGCCTGTCCCATTAAAGTACTTGTGTTAGTGTGAGTGATTGGGCAGTCTTCGATAAACTAGTGTTAGATCTAGATATTTGAGCCGTTACTAAATCTTTCCACGTGGTGGACAGTGATCTTTCCACGGCGCAATGGTCCTCGGCAATGATTTATGGTGATTTCATACTTGCCTATTGATAAGTTTGAGTCCCAAGCAAATACTAGTGTATAGAGATGCTTGAGCAATTTAGAAGGAAGGTCATAGCCATGTAATTGGAGGTAACGTTCATGCAATATGAAGTTGCCCTACATGATATCTGAGCTAACGACGTTTTTATTCATACAAATTTTACTGTCTCTGATACGAATTAATTGACACAGCCTCTAATAATTCGGATTGGAGGGAGTAACATTTTCTAACATGCTAGTCTTGAAACGCTTAAGAGTATAGACACCTCTGAAAATAAGGAAAATATATCGAGGTCCCTAGAGGGATGATTGTCTTATTCGTCCCAAATGGGCCAATGGTGTGCTGCATTGTTGCCTCTTCATCATTGGAGCCGGCCAATCATTGCTAATCGTGAATAAGATGACATCAAAGCCATAGTCATAACGAACCAGCGCCCCGGAGAAGAAACCATAAAAGACGTTGTCGTCAAAAGATCCAAGATCCCAACCTCCAAACAAGCTGACAAGCCTCACTCCGGCACCGGAGGCCGAACATACATGATTGAATAGGAGGCAAAGGGAAGATACCCTCGCCACCATGCCGACAAACCCTGCAAACCCTAACTCAACGGCCAGAGAGACTAGCATGAATCTACGCCAATTGAGCCATCTGTTGGGGAACGTTGCAGAAAACAAAAATTTTCCTACGGTTTCACCAAGATCCATCTATGAGTTCATCTAGCAACGAGTGATCGGATTGCATCTACATACCTTTGTAGATCACGCGCGGAAGCGTTCAAAGAACGGGGATGAGGAAGTCGTACTCGACGTGATCCAAATCACCGGAGATCCTAGCGCCGAACGGAAGGCACCTCCGTGTTCAACACACGTACGGTCAGCGTGACGTCTCCTCCTTCTTGATCCAGCAAGGGGGGAGGAGAGGTTGATGAAGATCCAGCAGCACGACGGCGTGGTGGTGGATGCAGCAGTCACCGCAGCAGGACTTCGCCGTTCTTCTGCGAGAGGGAGAGGTGTAGCAGGGGAGAGGGAGGCGCCAAGACTCAAAGGTGCGGCTGCCCCTCCCTCCCCCCTTTATATAGGCCCCCTAGAGGGTGCACCGGCCCTAGGAGATGGGATCTCCTAGGAGGGCGGCGGCCAAGGGGTGGAGTGCCCCCCAAGCCAGGTGGGGCGCCCCCCTACCCTAGGGTTCCCAACCCTAGGCGCATGGGGTGGGCCAAGGGGGCGCACCAGCCCACTATGGGCTGGTTCCCCTCCCCACTTTAGCCCATGGGGCCCTCCGGGATGGGTGGCCCCACCCGATGGACCTCCGGGACCCTTCCAGTGGTCCCGGTACAATACCGGTGACCCTGAAACTCTCCCGATGGCCGAAACTGCACTTCCTATATATAATTCTTCACCTTCGGACCATTCCGGAACTCCTCCTGACGTTCGGGATCTCATCCGGGACTCCGAACAACTTTCGGGTTACTGCATATTCATATCTCTACAACCTTAGCGTCACCGAACCTTAAGTGTGTAGACCCTACGGGTTCGGGAGACATGTAGACATGACCGAGACGGCTCTCCGGTCAATAACCAACAACGGGAACTGGATACCCATGTTGGCTCCCACATGCTCCTCGATGATCTCATCGGATGAACCACGATGTCGAGGATTCAAGCAACCCCGTATACAATTTCCTTTGTCAATCGGTACGTTACTTGCCCGAGATTCGATCGTCGGTATCCCAATACCTCGTTCAATCTCGTTACCGGCAAGTCACTTTACTCGTACCGTAATGCATGATTCCGTGACTAGACACTTGGTCACTTTGAGCTCATTATGATGATGCATTACCGAGTGGGCCCAGAGATACCTCTCCGTTATACGGAGTGACAAATCCCAGTCTTGATCCGTGTCAACCCAACAGACATTTTCGGAGATACCCGTAGTATACCTTTATAGTCACCCAGTTACGTTGTGACGTTTGGTACACCCAAAGCACTCCTACGGCATCCGGAAGTTATACGATCTCATGGTCTAAGGAAAATATACTTGACATTGCAAAAACTCTAGCAAACGAACTATACGATCTTGTGCTATGTTTAGGATTGGGTCTTGTCCATCACATCATTCTCCTAATGATGTGATCTCGTTATCAATGACATCCAATGTCCATAGTCAGGAAAACATGACTATCTGTTGATCAACAAGCTAGTCAACTAGAGGCTTACTAGGGACATGTTGGTGTCTATGTATTCACACATGTATTACGATTTCCGGATAACACAATTATAGCATGAATAAAAGAAAATTATCATGAACAAGGAAATATAATAATAATCCTTTTATTATTGCCTCTAGGGCATATTTCCAACAGTCTCCCACTTACACTAGAGTCAATAATCTAGTTACATTGTGATGAATCGAACACCCATGGAATTCTGGTGTTGATCATGTTTTGCTCTAGGGAGAGGTTTAGTCAACGGATCTGCTACATTCAGGTCCGTATGTACTTTACAAATATCTATGTCTCCATCTTGAACATTTTCACGAATGGAGTTGAAGCGACGCTTGATGTGCCTGGTCTTCTTGTGAAACCTGGGCTCCTTGGCAAGTGCAATAGCTCCAGTGTTGTCACAGAAGAGTTTGATCGGCCCCGACGCATTGGGTATGACTCCTAGGTCGGTGATGAACTCCTTCACCCAAATTGCTTCATGCGCTGCCTCCGAGGCTGCCATGTACTCCGCTTCACATGTAGATCCCGCCACGATGCTCTGCTTGCAACTGCACCAGCTTACTGCCCCACCATTCAAAATATACACGTATCCGGTTTGTGACTTAGAGTCATCCAGATCTGTGTCGAAGCTAGCGTTGACGTAACCCTTTACGACGAGCTCTTCGTCTCCTCCATAAACGAGAAACATTTCCTTAGTCCTTTTCAGGTACTTCAGGATATTCTTGACCGCTGTCCAGTGTTCCTTGCCGGGATTACTTTGGTACCTACCTACCAAACTTACGGCAAGGTTTACATCAGGTCTAGTACACGGCATGGCATACATAATAGAACCTATGGCTGAGGCATAGGGGATGACACTCATCTCTTCTATATCTTCTGCCGTGGTCGGACATTGAGCTGAGCTCAATTTCACACCTTGCAACACAGGCAAGAACCCCTTCTTAGACTGATCCATATTGAACTTCTTCAATATCTTATCAAGGTATGTGCTTTGTGAAAGACCTATGAGGCATCTTGATCTATCTCTATAGATCTTGATGCCTAATATATAAGCAGCTTCTCCAAGGTCCTTCATTGAAAAACTCTTATTCAAGTAGGCTTTAATGCTGTCCAAAAGCTCTATATCATTTCCCATCAAAAGTATGTCATCTACATATAATATGAGAAATGCCACAGAGCTCCCACTCACTTTCTTGTAAACGCAGACTTCTCCATAAGTCTGCATAAACCCAAACGCTTTGATCATCTCATCAAAGCGAATGTTCCAACTCCGAGATGCTTGCACCAGCCCATAAATCGAGTGTTGGAGCTTGCACACCTTGTCAGCATTCTTAGGATCGACAAAACCTTCCGGCTACATCATATACAAGTCTTCCTTAAGGAAACCATTAAGGAATGCCGTTTTGACGTCCATTTGCCATATCTCATAATCATAGAATGCGGCAATTGCTAACATGATTCGGACGGACTTCAGCTTCGCTACCGGTGAGAAAGTCTCATCGTAGTCAACCCCTTGAACTTGCCGATAACCCTTAGCGACAAGTCGAGCTTTATAGATGATAACATTACCATCCGCGTCCGTCTTCTTCTTAAAGATCCATTTGTTTTCTATCGCTCGCCGATCATCGGGCAAGTCTGTCAAAGTCCATACTTTGTTTTCATACATAGATCCTATCTCGGATTGCATGGCTTCAAGCCATTTGTTGGAATCTGGGCCCGCCATCGCTTCTTCATAGTTCGAAGGTTCACCGTTGTCTAACAACATGATTTCCAAGACAGGGTTGCCGTACCACTCTGATGCGGAACGTGTCCTTGTGGACCTACGAAGTTCAGTAGCAATTTGATCTGAAGTTTCATGATCATCATCATTAACTTCCTCTCTAGTCGGTGCAGGCACCTCAGGAACATTTTCTTGAGTTGCGCCATTTTCTGGTTCAAGAGGTAATACTTCATCAAGTTCTACTTTCCTCCCACTTACTTCTTTCGAGAGAAACTCCTTCTCTAGAAAGGATCCATTATTGGCAACAAAGATCTTGCCTTCGGATCTGAGGTAGAAGGTATACCCAATAGTTTCTTTAGGGTATCCTATGAAGACGCATTTTTCCGACTTGGGTTCGAGCTTTTCAGGTTGAAGTTTCTTGACAGAAGCATCGCATCCCCAAACTTTTAGAAACGACAGCTTAGGTTTCTTCCCAAACCATAATTCATACGGTGTCGTCTCAACGGATTTCGACGGAGCCCTATTTAACGTGAATGCGGCAGTCTCTAAAGCATAGCCCCAAAATGATAGCGGTAAATCGGTAAGAGACATCATAGATCGCACCATATCTAATAGAGTGCGATTACGACGTTCGGACACACCATTACGTTGAGGTGTTCCAGGCGGCGTGAGTTGTGAAACTATTCCACATTTTCTTAAGTGTGTGCCAAATTTGTCACTCAAGTATTCTCCTCCACGATCTGATCGCAGGAACTTGATTTTCCTGTCACGTTGATTCTCAACCTCACTCTGAAATTCCTTGAACCTTTCAAAGGTCTCAGACTTGTGTTTCATTAAGTAGATATACCCATATCTACTCAAGTCATCAGTGAGGATGAGAACATAATGATAACCACCGCGAGCCTCAACACTCATTGGACCACACACATCAGTATGTATGATTTCCAATAAGTTGGTTGCTCGCTCCATTGTTCCTGAGAACGGAGTCTTGGTCATTTTACCCATGAGGCATGGTTCGCATGTGTCAAATGGTTCGTAATCAAGAGACTCTAAAAGTCCATCTGCATGGAGCTTCTTCATGCGTTTGACACCTATGTGACCAAGGCGGCAGTGCCACAAGTATGTGGGACTATCATTATCAACCTTACATCTTTTGGTACTCACACTATGAATATGTGTAGCATTACGCTCGAGATTCATTAAGAATAAACCATTCACCATCGGATCATGACCATAAAACATATCTCTCATATAAATAGAACAACCATTATTCTCGGATTTAAATAAGTAGCCATCTCGAATTAAACGAGATCCTGATACAATGTTCATGCTCAAAGCCGGCACTAAATAACAATTATTGAGGTTTAAAACTAATCCCGTAGGTAAATGTAGAGGTAGTGTGCCGACGGCAATCACATCGACCTTGGAACCATTCCCGACGCGCATCGTCATCTCGTCCTTCGCCAGTCTCCGCTTATTTCGCAGCTCCTATTTTGAGTTACAAATGTGAGCAACCGCACCGGTATCAAATACCCAGGAGCTACTACGAGTACTGGTAAGGTACACATCAATTACATGTATATCACATATACCTTTCGTGATGCCGGCCTTCTTGTCCGCTAAGTATTTGGGGCAGTTCCGCTTCCAGTGACCACTTCCCTTGCAATAAAAACACTCAGTCTCGGGCTTGGGTCCATTCTTTGGCTTCTTCTCGGCAGCTTGCTTGCCGGGCGCGGCAACTCCTTGCCGTCCTTTTTGAAGTTCTTCTTACCCTTGCCTTTCTTGAACTTAGTGGTTTTATTCACCATTAACACTTGATGTTCCTTTTTGACTTCTACCTCTGCTGATTTCAGCATTGCAAATACTTCAGGAATGGTCTTTTCCATCCCCTGCATATTGAAGTTCATCACAAAGCTCTTGTAGCTCGGTGGAAGCGACTGAAGGATTCTGTCAATGACCGCGTCATCCGGGAGATTAACTCCCAGCTGAGTCAAGCGGTTATGTAACCCAGACATATGAGTATGTGCTCACTGACAGAACTGTTTTCCTCCATCTTACAGCTAAAGAACTTGTCGGAGACTTCATATCTCTCGACCCGGGCATGAGCTTGAAAAACCATTTTCAGCTCTTCGAACATCTCATATGCTCCGTGTCTCTCAAAACGCTTTTGGAGCCCCGGCTCTAAGCTGTAAAGCATGCCGCACTGAACGAGGGAGTAATCATCGGTACGTGTCTGCCAAGCGTTCATAATGTCTTGTTCTGCAGGGAGAGCAGGTGCTTCACCTAGCGGTGCTTGTAGGACATAATCTTTCTATGAGGATGATCCTCAGGTTCCGGACCCAGTCCGTATAGTTGCTGCCATCGTCTTTCAGCTTGGTTTTCTCTAGGAACGCGTTGAAGTTGAGGACAACGTTGGCCATTTGATCTACAATACATGTTGTAAAGATTTTAGACTAAGTTCATGATAATTAAGTTCATCTAAATCAAATTATTCAATGAACTCCCACTCAGATAGACATCCCTCCAGTCATCGAAGTATAACATGATCCGAGTTAACTAGGCCGTGTCCGATCATCAGTGAGACGGACTAGTCAACATCGGTGAACATCTTCATGTTGATCGTATCTTCTATACGACTCATGCTCAACCTTTCGGTCTTCTGTGTTTCGAGGCCATGTCTGTACATGCTAGGCTCGTCAAGTCAACCTAAGTGTTTGCATGTGTAAATCTGTCTTACACCCGTTGTATGTGAACATTGAAATCTATCACACCCGATCATCACGTGGTGCTTCGAAACAACGAACTGTCGCAACGGTGCACAGTTAGGGGGAACACTTTCTTGAAATTATTATGAGGGATCATCTTATTTACTACCGTCATTCTAAGTAAACATGATGCAAAAAACATGATAAACATCACATGCAATCAAATAATAATAGTGACATGATATGGCCAATATCACATAGCTCCTTTGATCTCCATCTTGGGGCGCCATGATCATCTTGTCACCGGCATGACACCATGATCTCCATCATCATGATCTTCATCATCGTGTCTCCATGAAGTTGCTCGCCAACTATTACTTCTACTACTATGGCTAACACGTTTAGCAATAAAGTAAAGTAATTTACATGGCGTTTTTCAATGACACGCAGGTCATACAAAAAATAAAGACAACTCCTATGGCTCCTGCCGGTTGTCATACTCATCGACATGCAAGTCGTGATTCCTATTACAATAGCATGAACATCTCATACATCACATATATATCATTCATCATTCATCACAACTTTGGCCATATCACATCACAAAACACTTGCTGCAAAAACAAGTTAGACGTCCTCTAATTGTTGTTGCAAGTTTTACGTGGCTGCAATAGGGTTCTAGCAAGAACATTTTCTAACCTACGTGAAAGCCACAACGTGATTTGTCAACTTCTATTTACCCTTCATAAGGACCCTTTTCATCGAATCCGCTCCAACTAAGGTGGGAGAGACAGACACCCGCCAGCCACCTTATGCAACTAGTGCATGTCAGTCAGTGGAATCGGTCTCACGTAAGCGTACATGTAAGGTTGGTCCGGGCCGCTTCATCCCACAATACTGCTGAAGCAAAATAAGACTAGTAGCGGCAAGAAAGTTGACAACATCTACGCCCACAACAAATTGTGTTCTACTCGTGCAAAGAGAACTACGCATAGACCTAGCTCATGATGCCACTGTTGGGGAATGTTGCAGAAAACAAAAAATTTCCTACGGTTTCACCAAGATACATCTATGAGTTCATCTAGCAACGAGTGATCGGATTGCATCTACATACCTTTGTAGATCACGCGCGGAAGCGTTCAAAGAACGGGGATGAGGAATTCGTACTCGACATGATCCAAATCACCGGAGATCCTAGCGCCGAACGGACGGCACCTCCGTGTTCAACACACGTACGGTCAGCGTGACGTCTCCTCCTTCTTGATCCAGCAAGGGGGGAGGAGAGGTTGATGAAGATCCAGCAGCACGACGGCGTGGTGGTGGATGCAGCAGTCACCGCAGCAGGGCTTCGCCGTTCTTCTGCGAGTGGGAAAGGTGTAGTAGGGGAGAGGGAGGCGCCAAGACTCAAAGGTGCGGCTGCCCCTCCCTCCCCCTTTATATAGGCCCCTAGGGGGTGCGCTGGCCCTAGGAGATGGGAACTCCTAGGGGGGCGGCGACCAAGGGGTGGAGTGCCCCCCAAGCCAGGTGGGGCGCCCCCCCACCCTAGGGTTCCCAACCCTAGGCGCATGGGGTGGGCCAAGGGGGCGCACCAGCCCACTATGGGCTGGTTCCCCTCCCTACTTTAGCCCATGGGGCCCTCCGGGATGGGTCGCCCCACCCGGTGGACCCCCGGGACCCTTCCGGTGGTCCCGGTACAATACCGGTGACCCCGAAACTCTCCCGATGGCCGAAACTGCACTTCTTATATATAATTCTTCACCTCCGTACCATTCTGGAACTCCTCGTGATGTCCGGGATCTCATCCGGGACTCCAAACAACTTTCGGGTTACTGCATATTCATATCTCTACAACCCTAGCGTCACCGAACCTTAAGTGTGTAGACCCTACGGGTTTGGGAGACATGTAGACATGACCGAGACGGCTCTCCGGTCAATAACCAACAGCGGGATCTGGATACCCATGTTGGCTCCCACATGCTCCTCGATGATCTCATCGGATGAACCACGAAGTCGAGGATTCAAGCAACCCCGTATACAATTTCCTTTGTCAATCGGTACGTTACTTGCCCGAGATTCGATCGTCGGTATCCCAATACCTCGTTCAAACTCGTTACCGGCAAGTCACTTTACTCGTACCGTAATGCATGATCCCGTGACCAGACACTTGGTCACTTTGAGCTCATTATGATGATGCATTACCGAGTGGGCCCAGAGATACCTCTCCGTTATACGGAGTGACAAATCCCAGTCTTGATCCGTGTCAACCCAACAGACACTTTCGGAGATACCCGTAGTATACCTTTATAGTCACCCAGTTACGTTGTGACGTTTGATACACCCAAAGCACTCCTACGGCATCCGGGAGTTATACGATCTCATGGTCTAAGGAAAAGATACTTGACATTGGAAAAACTCTAGCAAACGAACTATACGATCTTGTGCTATGTTTAGGATTGGGTCTTGTCCATCACATCATTCTCCTAATGATGTGATCTCGTTATCAATGACATCCAATGTCCATAGTCAGAAAACCATGACTATCTGTTGATCAACGAGCTAGTCAACTAGAGGCTTACTGGGGACATGTTGGTGTCTATGTATTCACACATGTATTATGATTTCCGGATAACACAATTATAGCATGAATAAAAGACAATTATCATGAACAAGGAAATATAATAATAATCCTTTTATTATTGCCTCTAGGGCATATTTCCAACACCATCTGCCCAACCGCAATCAACACCGTTGAGATGAGGAGACTCGAGAAAACGTTATTGACCAGATCAACACCATCGCCACCAACCTACTAAAAGCCACAAGCAGATCGGGGCCTCCCTGCACTCCATTCAAGTCAATGGAGGAGGGAAATGACGACCTACAAACGGAGGAGGGGGTGTGGCGGCGCAGTGTGCGCATAAAATCTCAATGCATTTTAATAATGTAAAATGTGTGAAATGAGATAAAAAAATATTTGCGTCGAAGTAAGGCAGTAGAGCGTATATATGAAGGGATTATGACACCAAGCAGGTTTCTAGGTGGCCGATCCTATCAGTTTATGAGCAACAAAAACAACGACTCCATGTCGATCGAGAGAGAGAAAACGAAAGGAAAACCAAAAGTAAACGCAAAAGCCACCTTCCGTGATCCGGATCCATTCCGGCAGAACCCCCCGCCCGGGTGGTAACTCGACCGTTAGTTCCAAACCCTCCGTCCAACATAAAAGGACTTCACCACGCAACGCAAGGCCGCCGATCGCTTCGCTCGCTCACTCACGGAAGCCAAACACTTTGCCTCCGGCCGGCCGCCAGGTTACCTCCGGTCTGGCCAGTTCCTCCCGTAGGCCAATAGCAAGAAACCCCGCAACAATGCCTCACCACCACGGCGCGCTCCCCGACGAGGAGGCCCCGTCGCCGCGGCCCTCCGCCGCCGGCTGCTACACCTTCCTCCGCTCGGCCGCCTCCCGCCGCGGCCACGGCCACGGATACCGGCGCCTCGAGTCGGCGTCCGTCGACGTGGTGAGGGTGGAGGTGGGCACGACGGCAAAGGCGAGGAGCGTGTTCCACGTGGACCCGGCAGTACTGGAGGCCGAGCCAGTGCGCCGGCTGCTGGCCGCGGCTGGGCGCCGGACCGCTGGCGGCGCGGTGGCGGTGGCCGTGGACGCGCTGCTGTTCGAGCACCTGCTCTGGCTGGCCGCCACCGACGGCGCGGCCGCCGACGACCTGTCGGAGATCGTGGAGTTCTACTCGGAGGAGGAGGAGGACGAGGAGCACCACGACGACGGCCACGGGTTCAAGCTCAAGCGCTAGTTCATTAAGCTTCTCCAAAGCTATGAACTCGATCCGTTTACCAGCGATGATCCTCATCGTATTACGCACGTACGCGTACACCATAGCATGTACTACTACCCCGTGTAGTAATTCGATCGTCCACTAGTACGTGCACTAATTAAGCTGCTAGCCAGGGATGCATGATCCACATATGTGTCTTTGACTCTGTGTCTGTGGATCGATTCAACTGGATGCAGGTTCATAGCGCGGAAGAGCGTGGAACCTGGTTAATTACTTTATGTAAGCTTATTACTGAAGTTAAATAATAATCTGATGATGGAGGAAACATTTCTTTAGAACACACACAGGATGAACACTTGGGTGGTGCTATGTTACCGGCCGCAGATTCTCTTGCGAGCCAACTACTTTTGGCTCGCGACGGATTTCTGAGCACGATCGACTCGCCGTGGCGAGTTGTTCGACCGGACGTGGCAGCTACCCTGAGGCGTAACCTGCGTAGCTGGTCATCGGTGCTGTGGACGGTCTCAATGTCAATGATCAATGTGGCAGGCAGGAGGCCACATGGATGATGGGCAGACCGTGTCGGCCGGCCAGCCGGAGCACCCCAAATGCCAAGGTGCCCCGCCCACTAGCACGGCGCTCCGTCGCCGGTAGTCTCCCCGGCCGGCCGGCTAGCCGACGCGCGCGCGGGGGCAACTTGTTGGGGGGTCGATGTCGTCGAGGCGTGTATCAGTGATGGATTGGATCAGCTGCCTAGGGCCCAATCAAATCAAATCAAACAGAATGCAGGCGATGTACTTAAAGCGAGACGAGATGTGACAGCCGCCGGACATGCGACGAGGTCGCTGCCTGATTGCCTGAATATGTCAAGCCTCAAGCCTGCCCTGCGTGCATGATCTTCCACGGAACGTGCATTACATATGCAGCAGGCCTCGTCGCCATCCCTTCGCCTCTACGGATCAGCCACGGCTATATACAGCTTACTTACCCAACACCTACCATGCGATGCCGATGCGCGAGCTAGAATCCAACACGCCATGCCAAAAGGGTCGAGGCTCACGACACGATCCACGGCCGGCGCCTCGGTTGAGCTGAGCACCGGGAGTCGTTGGCTCGCCTCCATCCCAAGTTCAACTCGTGTCACCTCACCTCTCGCACCGGAGCCACTCACAGAGCGATGCGCTCGACGTGAACTGCCATGGCTTCCCCGGGGACTTAATTTGCTGCTACGTGAAAGGAACCCGGCACCCGAGAGTACAGGCCCTACCGGCATCGGCATGGCGAGCGATCTGATTTCGTCAGCACCAAACCGCCGCATGGTGGTGTCACTACCATCTGAGCTTGGCATCTTCTGTCGACTGTGTTAGTACCACTTGGAACGGCACCACTGATCATAACACTCTACTATCTTCGCCTTTACCTTCTCCGTCTCTCCGCATTTGCCAAACACTAGTTCGCCTGAAAATGGAATCGGCGTCGATCAGTTTCCACGAGCTAGAGACGGGACGGTGCGGCCTGCCACACGGCGTTCAACCAGAGGCGGCGAAGCCAGCCACGGGTGGAGGTGAAGGTGAACGGGAGTCAGGCCGGCGGGTAAACATCAGAGGACGAGGAGGATGGAGACCGAGGAATCGACTGAAATGATTTTTCTGTCAGGCAACTGACGAATAGCCAGCTAGTCTCATACTGTACTTGTCTGCAAAGAGGTGTGTTTCATCCCCAACAGGTAATAGAACTTTCACTTCGAGATGGCAAAAAACTAAAGAACCATACAAAACAGGATTTCTTCTTTTTTTTCCCCATTCCTTTCATGTTTTCTGTTTCTGAAACATGCAACAGACCGGACCTGAATTCTCATCCAGATTACATGCATCTCAATAATTGGCACACGATGAATACCATCAAAGCTGATTGACATGTGATTAATCAGACAGAAACTATACACTAGAAGCCAAATGTGGGGTTGAAGGTCATAGTCATGCCCAAAGATTCAGTTACATAAATAATTGGATACATACAGAAGTGTGACTGATTTGCGAATACACTATCTGCACAGCGACGTAATTAAACTGCAGCTTTCCACAAGAAGGAACCTTCAGAGACTCGCAAGTACCCCGGCTATACCCGTACAGAAACACGCGCACTATATCAACTGTAGGAACAACCGAAAAAACAACAAGGAACGCGACATCTTCAGCGTCTTCTACGGTGCCGAATGGCTTCCACCAAGACGTGAAAAAAGAGACGAACCGGGAGTGCTGGAATACCTTCATCATCTTACAAGAAGTTAGATGGCCCCTGTGAACTGACCATCACGAGGAGAGTGGAAGAGCATCGGATATCCCGCTGAATCGCTGGAGTTCTATACACTTCAATGAGCTCGAAGCTAGTCTCGCAATGGCCTCGCTTCGAACCCCCCTTCCTTGCGGCTCACTAGGTCGTAGGCCATGTGGGTTCCTAGGATTCTGTCCCATATTGAGAAGAACGGCTGAGAGTAATTGTACTTTGTGCCTTGGAGCTGATGGTGAATATCATGGTACGCCGTGTTATTTTGGAACAAGTGCTGGAAGATGTTATATGGCAACCAAAGTCCACAGTGATCATCAACCGTCTTGAGTACCGCAAAACAGAAGAAGAATACGGCGGTCCTTGGCGTCATACCGGAGACCAAGAAGGACATAGCACCACCTAAAGTGTCCAATAGGAGCCCCTCCAGTGGGTGGTTGTAGAGAGCCCCGATAGCGTAAGGAACGATCAGCCGGTGATGTTGTGAGTGGATATGTCGGTAAAGGAATTTGTTCTGATGCATGTAGCGGTGCACGAAATACTGCCATGTGTCCATCACCAGCATTGCAACCAAGAACTGAAACGACTGAACCACCATAGATGGCTGGACTAGAACCGTTGAATTATCTGAAGTAATCTGCAAATAATGCCACAGGATCAGGTTAGATAGGTTAAACGATGAATTATTTGTCCATTAAGAAAATTGAAAACAAACGACAATTGTTGAAAGTTCTCATCAACCTGACAGATGCAACATAAACAGACCAGCACAAGCATACAGCCGTTCTATTGTTGGCACCATCGACAAACAATTGCCTTGCTTTTCTTTGTGATTAGAAATCTTCAGGACAGTACAGATAACTAAAATGAGTGAATTTACGAAGCCTGCCTGAATCTTTAGGATAATATCAATGCTGCAGCTTTATTTTCAGCAATTTCAAGCCATCAACCAACTTTGCTTTTAATTCTGCAAGCATGCAATGTTTATAAGAAATGGTCCATTCATTCGTTGGATGCAGGTAAAATCGTCCAGAATGAAATAACCATTCTGAACAGATTACATACAAAAGGGCTGATGTGCTGATGTGTTACTGCTAGGACTTTACAAACTGCTGTTCTCACTTGATGAATAATGTGAACTTTAGTGAATTAGGACACTGAAGAGTAATGCTCATTCTGAGAAATTATGGACTGTTGTCCCACATTGGATAAATATGACATCTTTTAGGAGAAAGTGATTAGCCGCACTCATTGGTCAATGGATAGGTTATCTGTTCCACTATGTAAGACAATATTACATGACACTGTGGCTGGATAGAAGCCAGAATGAGCAGAGCTTTTCAGAGCCAACTGTTTTGAAAACAGAGGTGTTGAATCAGGGGAAGCCAGTCGATGGATAAGTCAACACCTCTATTTGAAAAGTTAACTAGTTAGCCAACATAGAGCAAAGGTCAGACAATTTCTCCAAAAGTGATAAGTATAAAGTTATCATTCTGGCTACCACTTATAAAGTTATCATAAGTGGTAGGTATTTAAGCAATCATAATTCAACTACAGACAATTTCTCCAAAAGTTAACTAGTTAGCCAGAAAAACCACTCTATTTGAAATCCACATAGAGCAAAGGTCAGAAGACAATGAACATATACATTCACTGTATCAAGGACAGCAGTAATATTCTTCACCAAATGAACTGCCTATGTGAAAAATGTTAAGAAACTGCCTCCAACTATTAGTCTTGTTAATTTCTACGTGTCCAAGCTCTTATAACACAGCATATTCTTTTTCCTTGCCCGCCCAACTCGAAAGAATTATCACCAGAGAGACAAGAGAATCGACTCTGCTCTGAAGGTTTTCCATTGAAGTTTTTGAGTAACTTTTTATCAGAACACTTTTGAGTAATAAACCATATTCATATAGTGATGGTAGCAACCTAATGTGCCAATGGTCTGCAATGCAAAAGAGACAGAAAAAAAAAGCTGTAACTGTAGCACAAGCCAAAATGTGAGGAATTATACTGAATAGCTCGGCCGGGTTTCTGTTCATATCCATGGCAGCTTACGTCACTGAAGTAATGGGAGCAGCAATGCCAAAGCCTGAAGGGATTGTAGGCTTACTTACCATGAAGAGGATCATGGCGACGATGGCCTGCACGAGCTGCTGCAGGAGCACGCCGCGCACGACGGCGGGGAGGGCGACGAGGTTCTTGTCCTCCTCCTCGGCCCGCGTGTGGAGCCTGTAGCGCTCGAGCGGGCGGCGGTGCAGGACGAGCTGGTAGCCGCCGGCGTAGACCCAGTAGAGCAGGATGGGCGCGAAGGTGCCCATGGTCTCGTCGCTCACGTAGCCTTCCCACGGCACCATCCCTGACCAACTTATCCTCCTCCTCCTCCTTCCCTTGTCGCCCTCGACAGCACGCAGGAGGAAGAAGAAGACGCGCAGCCAGACGCCAAGATTGGGTTTTGACGGCGGGGGAGCGCCCTCCTGACGGACTCGGCCTGTCGCCGCCGCCACGCAGATCTAGGGAACAGGGAACGGCCGGCCGTGTTCTTGTCCGCCTCGGATGGGGGGATTGGACGGGGCCAAAACGAAATGGCACGACGGAGGAGGGTACGGATTGTGCAGGGAGCACGGAGGGGAGAGGGAGAAGGAAGGATCAGCTGATGATTAGCAGAAGAATCAAAGAGGAGACCGGATGACAGGGAGGGAAGAGAAGACGACGCCGCCTTCGTCGCCTCTTCTCGTCGTCGAGAAAATTATTGCATGGAGGTGGATCTTTTATTTGCTCCCAATACATCGGCATGTCGATCTTTTTCCGAGCAAAGTAAGCGCCGAAGAGGAGACCTCGCCTCGTCTCGGGTCTAAGGGCATGTATAATGGTTGATAAGATAGTCTTATCTTAAGTTTTGCATGTAATTTAGAGATGACAAAAAGTATGTCTATAATGGGTTATATCTTAGCCTTATTTTTAATAACTAGCAATTTCTTAAAACATGGTGAGACAACTTGTGCTAAGAGATCATCTCTTGTCTTATCTTAAATAAGAGAAAACAAGTCTTTTCTTACGAGTTCTTTCTCCTCCACCTCATCATTTATCCTACGTAGCACTCCTAAGATAGCACCATTGTACATGCCCTAAGCTTGTCTAGAGTTAGTTAGGGGCTGTTTGGATTGTAACTATCTTTGCCTTATATTACCATATTATTTTTGTTACACTTGTCTTATTTAAGTTGTCCAAATTGTTAGTTGTATTTTGGTTTGCCTATAAAGGAATTTTGTCATACTTTTTGTGTCTATGACATGTGGGGTTCACTGCTTATTAAAATATTCTTTGCCTTAGATGTGACTAGAATCAAACACCCACCTAATTTAGTCAAACTTGCCTAAGGCTAGGCACAGTAAGGAGTAACTTAGACTAGTAGCATGCATATGTTACTAGTCTAATGTTACTACCTTTATAGTAGAGGGTAACATCTATGTGGTGTCATGTAACACTTTATTTATTAGGTTTATACACATCTTGCCTTGATATGTGTGATGTTACTCATACTATTAGACTACCCATAGTGGGAGTAACATAGGTAGTAACATCACACATATCAAGATAAAATAGATGATGTGGCAAGCAATAGATGAAGAAAGAGAGACATGCGGTAACATAGCTAGTTACTACTAGTATGAGTAACATCACACATATCAAGGCAAGATGAGTCTATATGCTAATAAATGAAGTGTTGCATGTTACCACACATATGTTACTCTCCGTTATAGAGGTAGTAATATAGAGTAGTAACATGGGCCCATTGTGGCTAGTTAGGCTACTCATAGTGGGAGTAACTTAGAGCAAGTACAATAGTGGGCTTATAGCTTGCTTACATGGCAATTTTGCCTATGTGAAGGAGAGAGACATGAAAAAATAAAAGTGGGTTCTCATGCAAGAGTCTGGCTATACGCGTGCTCCAAGACAGATACAATAAATGTGAGAAAAGAGATAGAGAGAAGATGAGAAAAAATACTAATCTTATAGCCAACCTTATAGCTAACCTTGTTGTATGAGTGACTATATGTGGTGACTATAGATGATATGGCAACATCTTATAGCCATCAGTTGGCTGTATTATTAACCATGCTCTTAGGTAGTAATATAGCGCACTTCGAGAATTTTTTGCTTACGTGGCACGTAGTTAATGAGAAGTAGTAACATAATATATTACGGTAAGATAGCGTTTTTCAAGACAAGGTGAGTCTACAAGCTATTAAATGAAGCCAAATATGACACTGCTTCTATATTACTTTGCACTATGAAGGTTGTAACTTAAACTAGCGTCATTGACACTAGTATAAGTTACTCTCCACTATGACCAGCCTTGGTAGCTAGCTATGTTACCACATGCATTTTTTTCTTCATTAAATGCTTGTCACATCATCTATTTTATCTGAAGATGTATGATGTTACCACCTATATTACTTCCACTATGAGTAGTCTAACGTGAGATGTGGTAAGATGTGACTGGACTGTCATTGACAACTATAATTAGCTTTGTACTCCCTCCGTTCTATATCGCAGGTATGGATGTATCTAGATGTATTTTAGTTTTATATACATCCATTTCTGCGATGAGTAATTTGGAACGGATGGAGTACTTTTGATGAACTTTTGATAATAAATGCTTGTGATTCGGACAAGATTCTTGTGAAATCTATGTGTTTGTACCTCCAAATGGGAACCGATATGACGCGTCTGACCTATCAGAGACGGATCAACGGTGCCATGTCAAATCAACTGCTCCGGACCCCGCAAAAAAAAAGAAACTACTCCGGTTAGTGGACTCTCCGAGATCACAGGACGCATCGACAGATAAAGCCACATTCTCACAGGTACATAAGGAAGCAGCATCAAACGAAATGGAGATCTACACGTCCCAATCATTGATACTAGCGAACATGCGTACACCCACAACTTGACAAGGCACCGTCACATGCTTGTATCAGAACAGCGATGCCCGCCCCGTACAAAGGATGCTGCCAGATGGTCAAGGATCATAATGCAGGTCGACTAACAGCCAAACGATACGGGATCTGGTAATAGTAATGGCAATGGCAACCACTACACCTGCCATGTTATCCTCAAGTTTTTGTCCATCATTGACAAAGCAATGAGCAGTCCCATCATCGGGGAGATCGGAAACGGAAATGATAAACTAACCAAACTGAAACACTTGCCAGGCTATAAGAACATCTCGTCAAGATAGATAAGCATCTTTCCATGTGTTCAGCGGTTGCGGCATGACAGGCATCAGTCACAAACTCACAATTACATATGGCTACTTGGCACAAGCTAACAAATAAAAAACTGTCCACATTTTGTCTTGTGATCGAAACCGGATTTTTATGCAAACAGCAGCCCAACAATGGGCATCAGAGCTAGCAAAAGGAACAAGGGCCCAAATGTAGCTGCTTCTCAAAAAGTTCCATAGCTGAGAACTCCTTCCTGGTCCGCAAAACAGAATCACTCGCCCCACGGTGTGTAGCTTATATTTTCTTAATGATCTGAACAACGTCCTCGTCCTCAAGCTCATGCTCCTGCAGAGATCTTGCGGATTAGTGCTAGAAAGAACACAATGTACAGCACGACAGTGGCTGAAGAATGCGTACCTTGCCGACTCTCTGAGGCTTATGCTTCACACTAGAACCCCACACCAGTGCACTGCAAGTTTTACCGGTCAATTAGCCACACAGATTAATGGTTACAAGGAAGCAAATAAGCCGGGAGATGTGGCTGTACTCACTATTTAAACTGTTTCGCCATGTCCTTGTGGATTTGGTTGCAGAAGTCTTCCACTGTTTTCCTCTTGGATGATAAGATCACAGGATCCTCATAGTCTGGGTTCAGCCCTTTGGGTTTTGTGTATAGCCTGCACAAATCTAGGTATTCCCAGACCATCTCTAGAAGCCCATCAAGGTTCCATTCCAGATGTGCACTATCAGCAGGTAACAGAAAGAAGAAAGTGCTTTAATTGCCAAGGAAAAATAGATAAGAGAAACCACACATATCAAGAAGCCAAGTAAAGACTCACCTAATTGGGCAGTAATGGGGAAGTTTGTCCAAGATATCCAGCTCTTCAACTGTGATCTGGTCGATTTTGTTGACGACATAGATGCAAGGCATGTAGATTCTACTTCCCTCAATGACATCTATAAGGTCATCTGCTGTTGCATCAAATCTCAGGGAGACATCAGCATTATGAATCCTGTACTCACTACAGATTGCTTTTACTGTGTCAAGGTCCAAGTGTGTGTTCGCTACTGTTGATGTAAAATTGATGCCACCCTTTTCCTTTCTCCTGAATGTCATATTGGGAGGTGTCTTGTTCAACCTAATACATGGAAAGCTCATACAGGTTAAACATCAACCTCGTCTCAACAGCCAAGACATTCAGAGATGAAATCATTTCATCGGAAACAAACTGAGCAGGTGGCAAAGAAGTAAAGGGAAGAATGCGGTCCACCATGGAACACCTTAGTACAATGCTGTTTGAGAAAGAAACACCATACAAGAACAAATATTATCACATACAGAATCTGGAATTGCCAATGCCCAGTGGACATGGTTGTCACTAATGTAACTGGATAATGCCCAGTGTTCAAGAAAGCGTTTTTAGGTGGCGCTTAATCGCGCTTAAGCTGAGCGACAGCTAAACGCTTCGCTTCTGCCCTAGGCGCAACTTTTAGCGTTGAGCGAAAAAAGCGAGATTTAGTAACCGTTTTAGCGCTAAGCGTTGGTTAAGTGAGCGCTATGCGTGCTTAAGCGATAACAAAGGCCTGGCCCAAAACTGGCCTGTTCGGCTAGGGTTACTCAGTTAGAATGGGTGAGAAGAGAGCTCCAGTGGCGGCGGCAGCTCCTCCTCCTCCTGGAGGTTCACCCTACTGGATCTGAACGCCGACAGCTCCTCCTCCTCTTGGACGTCCACCCCTACAGTTTCAGGTGAGGATCTCGTCCTCTCCTCTCCTCCTCTGATCCATTGTCCATAGACCTCCATGATGAAGAGTTCGAGTCCGACGAAGAAGAACTATAGGAGACAGATTCAGAGGAGGAGATAGAGTATGAGGATGATGAAGATGAACTGGTGATTGGAAGCACTTATGTGGATGAGGATTGATCCATGAAGGCATGTACTGCTGCTTGAGCAGCTACTGCTTGCGCTGGGGCTGCTGCTTGGCTGCTTGAGCTGCTGCCATTTATCTTGTATGCTATTAAGACATTATTATGCATTTATGCTTGCTGTGTGAACCACTAAACCTTATACTTATATGCTATTTCAGACTTTCAGTTATCTATATGTGCTATGTTCCCTATTTTCTTATGCATATTATTCAAAAACAGCCAAATTCTGGCTAATTTAAAAAACGCTTAATCCCGATTAAGCTGCGCTTAAGCGGCCATTGCTCTAAGCTGCGGCCTTCCGCTCTGCTTATGCTTACCACTTTTTTGAAGATTGATAATGCCAAATCCACAGCAAAGCTAAACAAAACCATTTAGCTCACTGACAACAATTCCAGCATGGAAGAGCAAGACAACAAGTGCTGAAGATGGTATCAACATAGAGACTTACCGGATGCCAAATCCCTCAAGCTCTTTCTCAATGAGACGTTTGTGAGTTATTGGTTTTATGGCGTCAAGAACAATCAGAATGACATTACATGTCCTGGCTGTACTGATGACCTGAAAATCGTATCAATCATTAAGCCAAGGAGACATGACATATAACTCATGATCAGAATAGGGAATGGTTCAGGAAATTCTTATCCTGAAGTGTGCATAAATTGTAATGGATAAAAGAATAAATTATAACACAGGGACAAACCCCTTTGTGGTAATATAAAGCTTAGTATTTTACAGTATTGAAAAGCATATGAATTTGCATGAAATTACTTCCAAAGTTGGTAAGTAGAACATGCAGGAAACTTAATAGTCAACAAATTACATGACTCTGAAAAGGTGCAACACAAATGAAATTACTTTTTGCCATCTCAAGGAAGATTTTAAAGAATATCCAGGTAACTTCCCTGAAATATCCAGTAACAATGTGCTTTATGAGCTAGAAAGAAAAAAAAAACAATAGTGATTGCTACAATACAATTAGTATGATTTATATGGTGCACTATAGCCAGTTTTTTTCCCTAAAAATAAATATTATCCGGAGGGAGTGACAATGCATTTTTGTACACACGTGCATACTGCCGCCACCAATGATTAATATAATAGGTGGGTGCTCAGATGATTCGCACAAAAGATGGTTTCTAAATGTTCACGAAAGTATTAAACTAAAAGTGCAATTAGAACTTGTAAATAATATAACTATTCATGTATGATACATCATGACATGTTTGTTGAGACCATGCGTGATGCGTCCATGTATATTAACTGGACTGCAAAAATAGAGCAAAAGTTGGACATATTTTACCTGCCTCCCTCTACCCTTTCCATCTTTAGCACCTTCAATGATTCCCGGAAGATCTAGAAGCTGAATAACAAGTAGTGCCTATTACAAACAAAGAACAAATATTCTCTGGCAACAAAAGCCAACTCGTAGCTTCCTTTGAAAGTGAAAAAATACCTGTACTTTAGCTCCTTTGTACATAATAACTCCAGGAATACATGTTAAAGTTGTAAACTCATAGGACGCAACCTTTTGAATCATATAAGGAACAGAAAGAATGTGTTACTATATCAGCATTGAAACTAACATGATAGTCCAGAAAAGTGTAAAAAAAACATTAGTACAGCAAGAGCAGACCTCTGAAAAAGTTCCCGTCAGCTTGTTCAACAATGTTGATTTCCCAACCGAAGGAAAGCCCACCAAACCAACACGTGCATCTCCACTTTTCGTCACGTCAAACCCCTCACCAGCACCACCACCACCTTTGGTTGTAGGAGTGAGCAACTCTCGCCGTAATTTTGCAAGTTTAGCCTGACCAAAGGAATATTTATTTTTATAAAAGTAGCAATAATAGCTTAAACATACAGAGATGCTTGTAACCATCAATCCTACAGAAGAACAATGATTCAACTAGCTGATGGAATGGAGCTTGAGACCCCGTTTCAAGCACATCTCAACCCTACATGCAAGATCTTACATCGTGCAGCATATAACCACAGTAATGCATTGACCTGGCCCTCATTCGACAATTATGCATCAAAGATCCAAGCACAACAGAGGGAACCATGCTATCAGATTTGATAAAAGTCAATCTCTACACACTGTCAAGCCAATGATCCAGATTAAAACTGACAGCACCGCCATATGGTTGGACATGAAGTAAGGCAAGTTATATGCAAGCAACAGCAGCACATACATTTAGGCATCAGCTTTTGTGAAATAGCTAAACTGTCTGTAAGCTAGTTCTTCGGAGTCCTAGATATAGCATGATATATGATGAAATGGATCCAGTTAATTGAGATAAATGGATAGGAGCTTCAAATCACCTTCAGAAGACCAAGATGGTGTGCAGTGGCTTTGTTTTTCTGCGTCTTTGACATCTGTCAAGTAAAACAGAAGCAAAGAACATAAGCACAGGGTTCAGAAAGTGGATAAATCTGGGCATTTGGCCAACTATCTGAAACGTTCATGCACACTTGTCCAATCCTTCCAGAGTAGCAAGAGCATTATGCATATATAAGTAACATTTTCAGGGTCTCACTACTTCACAACAATTTAATTATTGTCAAATGTTAATCACAAACCAAAACACCAACGTATCATCTGACTCCAGAATCATATTAGTGTCCAATTAAGTACCACTTGACTAAATCATCACTATGACATACAATATGCGGGTGAACAGTTACAACTATCAAATCACAAACAGGCAGATGAATTAGTAAGTGAATTGCCATTGAACCCCGCCACTCCAGTATAAACCACAACTAGCCAATTTAATATCCTCTGCACCAGTTTCCGAGCATCTTTGATCATGACTTGCGAGCAAAACAAATGCTCCTTCTCACATAACATTACAGCTAACACCTGAGCGCCCATTTATATCAACTAAGCCCCGTTTGATAAGACACGCTTAATCAGGCATATATATGGTAAAAAGCTATCAGCAACCTAAAGGCCAGTATTTTATTAACTTATATTTATTGCAAAACAACAAAATGCATCACAATTCAAAGATTTTTTTTATCCAAATCATGTCAGTCCATGACCAAAAGGTGAAGACCAGCGACGGAGAGACCAAATGCCACCAAAGCTTCAATAGCCCTCAACTAAGCATATGTCTAGAATCTATGGGTATCCTATCAAATCAGGTGTAGCAACAGGTAGGCGCAGCTCCACCACATGAAACATGTAGCAAAGCGAGCTGAAAACAAACAGTTCTAAATCAACACTGTAAGAAGAACAAAAAACTAAGCCACTGCTACTGCTACTTCTAAACCTAACATGCCCCCCAAATCCAATCTGCCTACCTACAGCTCAAACCGCACAAGCAGTGAGCCACGGCGAACCAGCACCGAACAATTTCAATTCGAAACTAAGCAAAGCCCGCACGGAGTACAGCTCTAGCACTACTAATCGCAGGAGTCAAATCCATCCGCCGTCGCGGCGGGTCGCTGGAGGGCCGGAGGCCACGGTCGAGTAAGTACCTCGTCCTCGATGTCCTTGATCTTCTGCATGACGGTCGCCATGGCTGCGGGCCGCGGAAGGGGGTCGGAGCCGGAGGGTTGTAGAAGTGTCGCCTGCTCTTCACCGGCGCGGCTTCGCTCGCGTGGATGCGGAAGGGGGGTCGGGGGAGAGGAGAATGTTCGCGAAGTGGCTTCTGAGGGTTTTGGTTCGGAGGCGGCGGAGCGGGCCACGACTCTCCATGGGCTTATTTGCAAAACGGGCCTTCGGGAATGGAGAAAAGGGCTGGGCCTCAGTTTGCTGTTTCGTTTGCCACAAGGGCCCAAAACAGCAAAAGTTGAGGGGAAAAAAAGGACCGGATTATATGTTCGGGGCATTGAACCCGACGTGAATCGAACACGCAACCTTCTGATCTGGAGTCAGACGCGCTACCATTGCGCCACGGATCCGGTGATGATACGAGCGGCACTTTATTCTATGAGTACGCAGCGGTATAACGGCTGCCTCCATCGTGGCACCTGAACGAGGCAGGCAGCATGAATAAGATCCTGACCTAACTGCTCGTCCCTTGCCCACAATCAACGGAAGGTGACACGAGTTACTTGCGTAGCACCGCACTAGATGCCGAGCGGCCGATGCTCTGAGCTGGTCATGCACCGCAAAGATATCCGGCTGTACTTCGGGTGTGTTTGGTAGTATGTATGGACCTAGTCTAGTTGTTCTCATGTCATACATGCTGAGTCCATGCAGTTGCTGTTGTTTGGCAGTGATGTATGCATTGAGACATGCTGAACTGAGATTTTGTTTGGTAGCCTGCATGTGTTTAGACATGCTGAACAATTTTGAATTCTGAATATATTTTTTGAATGATGAACAAAATTGAAAAAATCTCAACACAAATTTAAACATATTTTGAAAATTTAAATAAAATTTGATATTCTAAACTTTTTTGGAAAATTAAAATAAATTTTGAAATTCTTTTTTTAATTTGAACATATTTAAAATTACGAGTTTTTTTTTAAAATTTAAACAAAATTTGAAAATTTTATAAAAAAATAAAATTCTATTTTTTTCAAAATTCAAACAAATTTTGATTTCCTTTTGAAATTCCGAACATTTACGATTTTTTTAGAAAAATTGAAATTTCAAATATTTATTGAAAATTCAAACAAATTTTGAAATTGTGATTTTTTTGAAAATTTAAACAATTTTGAAATTCAAACTTTTCATTTTTTTCTGAAATTCTAAGGTTTTTCGAAAATTCAAAAACAAATTTTGAAATTATGATTCTTTTTGAAAAAATAAATATATCTGGACGTGGTCTGGTCGGTGGGGACAAGTGTCAGGGCCAGCATAGCTGCCTCGATGCACCCTGTCTGGGGTGCATGAGATGAGCATGGCTGAGTGCACTTTTATGCATCAGATGAGCATAGCTCAGATGAGCCCATGCACCCTACCAAACAAGCAAAAGTGAGTCGGATTGGGAACTTTTGCCCTCATGCACCCTCCATGCACCCTATCAAACACACCCTTCAGTTGTGCACGCAGGAAGGTGTACCCACCAGTCCGCGTCTCCGAACGGATGGGTTCAGCTTTGCTAAGAGCATCTCTAATAGACGGTCCATATGTAAAAATAACTAATTTTTGAAGCTTTGCATTAAAAAATGTTGCTTTAACAGATGGTTCATATATAAAAAAATTAGACCACCGCCTTCGGGAAATGTAAAATTGAAAACTTCATGATGCAAATTTACATCACGCGATACAACTGATATAAAACCACGGCCGCCCGCCAAATGACCAACCGCCACTTCGTTCCCCTTCCGCCTCACGATCGCCCGCTCGCTCCTCGTCCGCCCCAGCTCTCCGACGCCGCCCCGCCGTAGATCCAGCCCCCATCGCCGATTCCACCCCACTGGACCGCCACCTGCCGCCGCGCCGCCCCATCGCGTCTGCATCCGCTCCGGCCGCCTCCGGCCCGCCCCGACCCCGTTCGTCTCCTCTCCGACCACCTCCGGTCCGTCCTCCGCCCGGCCCCGCTCCGTCCACCCGGCCCTGCTCCGTTCGCCTCCACCTCCGGTCCGTCCGCCGCCCCGCTCCGTCGGCCTCCGCCCCATGCCGCACGCCGCCGCCCCGACTCACTCCCCGATGGCGCCGAAGAAGACGCCGAAGGGCAAGTCCAATTTCTTCAGCGTGAGGGCGAAGCCCTCCGGGAACTTCGGAGTGGAGTTCTCCGACGCCGGGCAGCATTGGTGGCTCGACACGTATCCCACCCTGATGAGGCCGCGCGTGCCTACGACGTGGCAGTGTGGCGTGCCGGACGGCCGAAGACGGACCTCAACTTCCCGGAGACCGAGTCCCAGGCAGTGGCGAAGTGGCCCGTGCCGCAGGGCATCCGGATGGAGGAGATACCGGCAAAGAAGGCGAAGAAGAGATCGGCAGTTGTCGTCGCTCCCGGCGAGAGCGACGAGGCGGCGATGGCTCGGTTTGCGCGAGAGCATCCGCAGTACGTCCAGGCCGAGCTGGAGCACTACTGAAAGCACGGCGCTGAGGAAAAGAAGAAGGGGTGAAGAAGGAGGACGAGGTCGGCCCGTCGACTGTGATCCCTATCGAGTCGTCGGATGAGGACTGGGGTGACTTCGAGGAGGACGAGGGGTGCGATGACCCGACTAAGGACGAGTTCTGGGAGCAGTTCTGCAACTCCGACGATAAGGAGTAGTTTCATCTAATAGTTCGAATAAGTAGTAGTTGAATTTGTGTATGAAACTATGTTGAATTTCATGTTTGAACTATGTTGAGATGAAGTAGTAGTTGGTCGTTTTAATCTTTGTTTTGGATCATCTGTTGGAGTTGCTCTTTTATTTACATCTTCGTTTTGGATTATCTGTTGGAGTTGAGCCTTTTTGAAGATGTAAAAAGCATTTTTTGGTGCTCCAAATTTGAACCATCACCGTTTTAGAGCACCAAAATATACATCATCTATTGAAGATGCTCTAAGCAATGTGTTAAGTTCTTTCCTTAGTCTTAGGCTAGCGGTATAATCTTACATTCTTAAGAAGTTGATCCCCACTACTAGCTATTCTCGCTAATGCGCACTATCCACATCAGCGTTTAGTTTTTTACTTTGTAAACACCAACCAATCGTCCTCTTTATAGGTGCCTACATGTACATTCCATTTGCCTCTCAGTTGTAAGTTGTAAGTTGTAACACGTCATCATTTTTTCCAGAGAAACCTAAAAGATCGTGGATGTCACCTAGAGGGGGGGTGAATAGGCTCTTTAAAATAATTACGATTTAGGCTTGAACAAATGCGGAATAAACCTAGCGGTTAATTTGTCAAGCACCAAACCTACAACAATTAGGCTCACCTATGTGCACCAATAACTTATGCTAAGCAATATAAACTACTAGGTGATAGCAAGATATATGACAAGAAACAATATGGCTATCACAAAGTAAAGTGCATAAGTAAAGGGATCAGGTAAGAGATAACGGAGGCACGCGGAGACGACGATGTATCCCGAAGTTCACACCCTTGCGGATGTTAATCTCCGTTTGGAGCGGTGTGGAGGCACAATGCTCCCCAAGAAGCCACTAGGGCCACCGTAATCTCCTCACGCCCTCGCACAATGCAAGATGTCGTGATTCCACTAAGGGACCCTTGAGGGCGGTCACCAAACCCGTACAAATGGAAACCCTTGGGGGCGGTCACCGAACCCGTACAAATGGCAACCCTTGGGGGCGGTCACCGAACCCGTACACTTTGGCAAACCTTGGAGGCGGTCACTGGAACCCGTAAAATTGCTCGGGGCAATCTCCACAACCTAATTGGAGACCCCAACGCTTGCTCGGAGCTTTACACCACAATGATTGAGCTCCGAACACCACCAACCGTCTAGGGCGCCCAAGCACCCAAGAGGAACAAGCTCAAGGGTACCGAGCACCCAAGCGTAATAAGATTCTCAACTTGTAACTTCCACGTATCACCGTGGAGAACTCAAACCGATGCACCAAATGCAATGGCAAGGGCACACGGAGTGCCCAAGTCCTTCTCCCCCAAATCCCACCAAAGCAACTAATGCTAGGGAGGAAAGTGAGAGGAAGAACAAGAAGGAGAACACCAAGAACTCCAAGATCTAGATCCAAGGGGTTCCCCTCACATAGAGGAGAAAGTGATGGGTGGAAGTGTGGATCTAGATCTCCTCTCTCTTTTCCCTCAAAAACTAGCAAGAATCCATGGAGGGATTGAGAGTTAGCAAGCTCAAAGAAGGTCAACAATGGGGGAAGAACACGAGCTCAAAGGATAAGGTTGAATGGGGAAGAAGACCCCCTTTTATAGGAGGTCCCGAATCCAACCTTTATGTGCTCAGTCCACGCATGAGCGGTACTACCGCCCGGGCGGTAGAACACGGAGAGCGGAGCAAAACAGAGGGTGAGGCAGAGCCGTATGAGCGGCACTACCGCTGGAGCCAGCGGTACTACCGTAGGCCACAGCGGTACTACCACTAGGACCGCGCACAGCGCCTACCGCGAGCACAGGGAGAAGGAACAGGGAAGAGGGCCATTGAGCGGAACTAGGGGCGGTGGTAGCCGCGGTACTACCGCTTCTACTGCCGCTCCTACTACTACTGAACCTGACACGAGAAAACCACATCTCGAATCGAGGCGGTACCAGCGCGGAACCGGAGCCGTACTACCGCTTATGGGCATAGGCGGTACTATCATGTGGGACAGCGATACTACCGCTTATGGCGATACGCGGTACTGCCGCTCCGGCCCAGCGGTACTACCGCTGGCGCCATCCTTATGCCACTTCCACAAAAACAAGTATACTCCAAGGAAAACCAGAACTGCCAAAACTTCTGCAAATGAGCTCCGAATTGAGCAAACTCAAGCTTGTTGGATACAAGACGACGAGTAGCATCAAAACAGTGACTGGTTATAGAAAGAAGAGGCAGGGGAGGTAATCCATTAGTCGACACAAACTCTCCTTGAATCCAAATCCTTCAAGGAATCAAGGAGAGTCGACAAGTAGCACCTTGGTCGACACAAACTCTCCTTTATGTAATCCAAGAAAAGCCTATGGACAAAACCTTCAAATATAACTCAAGGCAACCATTAGTCAATAGAGATTGTCATCAATTACCAAAACTAAACATGGGGGCACGGCATGTTCTTACAAAACCGTTCGTGGTGTTCCCCATCGTGGTGCCTCTTAATTTCTCCATAACTTGCCCTCTCCACCTTCTCTAGTTTCCTGAAACCACACCGGCGTCTCCTTACCTTTCCTCCAATCATCTCCCCAACTTGTCCTATTCACCCGCCATATATGTGTTTGTTCCGGCGAAGGTAGTTGCAGCATCCCTGGGAGGCCGGCCCTCTGTAGTTCACTGGATCAGACCAGCCGCGAGGGTTATTTCTGGCAGGGAGGATGCTCTGGTGGCGACGCTGACATGGATTCTTGCTAGTCTATAAGAGCCGATCTGTTGGCAACTCAGGCCATGGCTTATGTTCACGGGGACAGCTTGTAGGAGTGCTTGATCCAATTCCTCCGGCGAGTGCGGCCCCGACTGATTCTGGGAGGAGCTTCTACTACTACAATGGTATCCACTTCTTTTTGGCAAGCTAGGATCCTACATCTGGGGAGTTAGTCCTGCTCCTTTGGGTCCTGATGGGTTTGCGGCAAGGACTGTAAATATCTGAGTATGGTTAGAGTTAATGGTTTTGTACTTTGCTTAGGTATGTCCTCTATTGATCTGTTCTTCTGGATTTGTTCAGCTATATAGGATTCGATATTTCATTCTTATAAAAAAAGTGCACACCAATCTGAAGGAAATATGCCCTAGAGGCAATACTAAAGTTATTATTTATTTCCTTATATCATGATAAATGTTTATTATTCATGCTAGAATTGTATTAACCGGAAACATGATACATGTGTGAATACATAGACAAACAGAGTGTCACTAGTATGCCTCTACTTGACTAGCTCATTGATCGAAGATGGTTATTTTTCCTAACCATAGACAAAGAGTTGTCATTTGATTAATGAGATGACATCATTAGGAGAATGATGTGATTGACTGGACCCATTCCGTTAGCTTAGCACTTGACCGTTTAGTTTGTTGCTATTGCTTTGTTCATAACTTATACATGTTCCTATGACTATGAGATTATGCAACTCCTGTTTACCAGAGGAACACTTTGTGTGCCAGCAAACGTCACAACATAACTGGGGGATTATAAAGGTGCTCTTCAGGTGTCTCCGAAGGTACTTGTTGGGTTGGCGTATTTCGAGATTAGGATTTGTCACTCCGATTGTCGGAGAGGTATCTCTGGGCCCACTCAGTAATGCACATCACTATAAGCCTTGCAAGCATTGCAACTAATGAGTTAGTTGTGGGATGATGTATTACTGAACGAGTAAAGAGACTTGCCGGTAACGAGATTGAACTAGGTATAGAGATACAGACGATCGAATCTCGGGAAAGTAACATACTGATGACAAAGGGGACAACGTATGTTGTTATGCGGTCTGACCGATAAAGATCTTCGTAGAATATGTGGGAGCCAATATGAGCATCCAGGTTCCGCTATTGGTTATTGACCGGAGACGTGTCTCGGTCATGTCCACATAGTTCTCGAACCCGTAGGGTCCGCACGCTTAGCGTTTCGATGACAGTTGTATTATGAGTTTATATGTTTTGATGTACCGAAGGTTGTTCGGAGTCCCGGATGTGATCACGGACATGACGAGGAGTCTCGAAATGGTCGTGACATGAAGATTGATATATTGGAAGCCTATGTTTGTGAAGGAAATATGCCCTAGAAGCAATAATAATGTTATTATTTTATTTCCTTCTATCATGATAAATGTTTATTATTCATGCTAGAATTGTATTATCTGGAAACATAGTACTTGTGTGAATACATAGACAAACTAAACGTCACTAGTATGCCTCTACTTGACTAGCTCGTTAATCAAAGATGGTTATGTTTCCTAACCATAGACATGTGTTGTCATTTGATTAACGGGATCACATTATTAGGAGAATGATGTGATTGACATGACCCATTCCATTAGCTTAGCACCCGATCGTTTAGTATGTTGCTATTGCTTTCTTCATGACTTATACATGTTCCTATGACTATGAGATTATGCAACTCCCGTTTGCGGAGGAACACTTTGTGTGCTACCAAACGTCACAACGAACTGGGTGATTATAAAGGAGCTCTACAGGTGTCTCCAAAGGTAAATGTTGGGTTGGCGTATTTCGAGATTAGGATTTGTCACTCCGATTGTCGGAGAGGTATCTTTGGGCCCTCTCGGTAATGCACATCACATAAGCCTTGCAAGCATTGCAACTAATGACTTAGTTGCGAGATGATGTATTACGGAACAAGTAAAGAGACTTGCCGGCAATGAGATTGAACTAGGTATTGAGATACCGACGATCGAATCTCGGGCAAGTAACATACCGATGACAAAGGGAACAACGTATGTTGTTATGCGGTCTGACCGATAAAAGATCTTCGTAGAATATGTAGGAGCCAATATGAGCATCCAGGTTCCGCTATTGGTTATTGACAGGAGACGTGTCTCGGTCATGTCTACATTGTTCTCAAACCCGTAGGGTCCGCACGCTTAACGTTACGATGACATTTTCATTATGAGTTTATATATTTTGATGTACCGAATGTTGTTCGGAGTCCCGGATTTGATCACGGACATGATGAGGAGTCTTGAAATGGTCGAGACATAAAGATTGACATATTGGACGACTATATTCGGACACCGGAAGTGTTTCGGAGAAGTTTCGGATAAAACCGGAGTACCGGGGGGGTTACCGGACCCCCCCCCCCCCCGGGGGGGGGGGGGGGTTAACGGGCCTCATGGGCCTAAAGTGGAGAAGAGGAGGGGCGGCCAGGGCAGGCCGCGCCCCCCCTCCCCCTCTAGTCCGAATTGGACAAGGAGGGGGGGCGGCGCCCCCCCTTTCCTTCCTCTCCTCTCTCCCTTCCTTCCCCCTCTCCTACTTGGACAAGGAAAAGGAGGGAGTCCTACTCCCGGTAGGAGTAGGACTCCTCCCTGGCGCGCCTCCTCCTGGCCGGCCGCCCCTCCCCGTTGCTCCTTTATATACGGGGGCAGGGGGGCACCTCTAGACACACAAGTTGATCTTCGTGATCGTTTTCTTAGCCGTGTGCGGTGCCCCCTCCACCATACTCCTCGATAATATTGTAGCGGTGCTTAGGTGAAGCCCTGCGATGGTAGAACATCAAGATCGTCACCACGCCGTCGTGCTGACGGAACTCTTCCCCGACACTTTGCTGGATCGGAGTCCGGGGATCGTCATCGAGCTGAACGTGTGCTAGAACTCGGAGGTGCCATAGTTTCGGTGCTTGGATCGGTCGGATCGTGAAGACGTATGACTACATCAACCGCGTTGATATAACGCTTCCGCTTTCGGTCTACGAGGGTACGTGGACAACACTCTCCCCTCTCATTGCTATGCATCACCATGATCTTGCGTGTGCGTAGGAAACCCCAATAGTGGCATCCGAGCCTAGGTTTTATGTGTTGATGTTATATGCACGAGTAGAACACAAGTGAGTTGTGGGCGATATAAGTCATACTGCTTACTAGCATGTCATACTTTGGTTCGGCGGTATTGTTGGATGAAGCGGCCCGGACCGACATTATGCGTACGCTTACGCGAGACTGGTTCTACCGACGTGCTTTGCACACAGGTGGCTGGCGGGTGTCAGTTTATCCAACTTTAGTTGAACCGAGTGTGGCTACGCCCGGTCCTTGCGAAGGTTAAAACAGCACCAACTTGACAAACTATCATTGTGGTTTTGATGCGTAGGTAAGATTGGTTCTTGCTTAAGCCCGTAGCAGCCACGTAAAACTTGCAACAAAAAAAGTAGAGGACGTCTAACTTGTTTTTGCAGGGCATGTTGTGATGTGATATGGTCAAGACATGATGCTAATTTTTATTGTATGAGATGATCATGTTTTGTAACCGAGTTATCGGCAACTGGCAGGAGCCATATGGTTGTCGCTTTATTATATGCAATGCAATCGCCCTGTAATGCTTTACTTTATCACTAAGCGGTAGCGATAGTCGTAGAAGCATAAGATTGGCGAGACGACAACGATGCTACGATGGAGATCAAGGTGTCGTGTCGCTGACGATGGTGATCATGACGATGCTTCGGAGATGGAGATCAAAGGCACAAGATGATGATGGCCATATCATATCACTTATATTGATTGCATGTGATGTTTATCTTTTATGCATCTTATCTTGCTTTGATTGACGGTAGCATTATAAGATGATCTCTAACTAAATTTCAAGATAAAAGTGTTCTCCCTGAGTATGCACCGTTGCCAAAGTTCGTCGTGCCCAGACACCACGTGATGATCGGGTGTGATAAGCTCTACGTCCATCTACAACGGGTGCAAGCCAGTTTTGCACACGCAGAATACTCAGGTTAAACTTGACGAGCCTAGCATATGCAGATATGGCCTCGGAACACTAAGACTGAAAGGTAGAGCGTGAATCATATAGTAGATATGATCAACATAGCAATGTTCACCATTGAAAACTACTCCATTTCACGTGATGATCGGTTATGGTTTAGTTGATTTGGATCACGTAATCACTTAGAAGATTAGAGGGATGTCTTTCTAAGTGGGAGTTCTTAAGTAATATGATTAATTGAACTTAAATTTATCATGAACTTAGTACCTGATAGTATCTTGCTTGTTTATGTTTGATTGTAGATAGATGGCCCGTGCTGTTGTTCCGTTGAATTTTAATGCGTTCCTTGAGAAAGCAAAGTTGAAAGATGATGGTAGCAATTACACGGACTGGGTCCGTAACTTGAGGATTATCCTCATTGCTGCATAGAAGAATTATGTCCTGGAAGCACCGCTGGGTGCCAGGCCTGCTGCTGGAGCAACACCAGATGTTATGAACGTCTGGCAGAGCAAAGCTGATGACTACTCGATAGTTCAGTGTGCCATACTTTACGGCTTAGAATCGGGACTTCAACGACGTTTTGAACGTCATGGAGCATATGAGATGTTCCAGGAGTTGAAGTTAATATTTCAAGCAAATGCCCGGATTGAGAGATATGAAGTCTCCAATAAGTTCTATAGCTGCAAGATGGAGGAGAATAGTTATGTCAGTGAGCATATACTCAAAATGTCTGGGTATAATAATCACTTGATTCAATTGGGAGTTAATCTTCCAGATGATTGCGTCATTGACAGAATTCTCCAATCACTACCACCTAGCTACAAGAGCTTCATGATGAACTATAATATGCAAGGGATGAATAAGACTATTCCCGAGCTCTTCGCAATGTTGAAAGCTGCGGAGGTAGAAATCAAGAAGGAGCATCAAGTGTTGATGGTCAACAAGACCACTAGTTTCAAGAAAAAGGGCAAAGGGAAGAAGAAGGGGAACTTCAAAAAGAATAGCAAGCAAGTTGTTGCTCAAGAGAAGAAACCCAAATCTGGACCTAAGCCTGAAACTGAGTGCTTCTACTGCAAGCAGAGTGGTCACTGGAAGCAGAACTGCCCGAAGTATTTGGTGGATAAGAAGGATGGCAAGGTGAACAAAGGTATATGTGATATACATGTTATTGATGTGTACCTTACTAGAGCTCGCAGTAGCACCTGGGTATTTGATACTGGTTCTGTTGCTAATATTTGCAACTCAAAACAGGGACTACGGATTAAGCGAACACTGGCGAAGGACGAGGTGATGATGCGCGTGGGAAATGGTTCCAAAGTCGATGTGATCGCGGTCGGCACGCTACCTCTACATCTACCATCGGGATTAGTATTAGACCTAAATAATTGTTATTTGGTGCCAGCGTTGAGCATGAACATTATATCTGGATCTTGTTTGATGCGAGACGGTTATTCATTTAAATCAGAGAATGATGGTTGTTCTATTTATATGAGTAATATCTTTTATGGTCATGCACCCTTGAAGAGTGGTCTATTTTTGATGAATCTCGATAGTAGTGATACACATATTCATAATGTTGAAGCCAAAAGATACAGAGTTGATAATGATAGTGCAACTTATTTGTGGCACTGCTGTTTAGGTCATATCGGTGTAAAATGCATGAAGAAACTCCATAGTGATGGACTTTTGGAACCACTTGATTATGAATCACTTGGTACTTGCGAACCGTGCCTCATGGGCAAGATGACTAAAACTCCGTTCTCCGGTACTATGGAGAGAGCAACAGATTTGTTGGAAATCATACATACAGATGTATGTGGTCCAATGAATGTTGAAGTTCGTGGTGGATATCGTTATTTTCTCACCTTCACAGATGATTTAAGCAGATATGGGTATATCTACTTAATGAAACATAAGTCTGAAACATTTGAAAAGTTCAAAGAATTTCAGAGTGAAGTTGAAAATCATCGTAACAAGAAAATAAAGTTTCTACGATCTGATCGTGGACGAGAATATTTGAGTTACGAGTTTGGTCTACATTTGAAACAATGCGGAATAGTTTCGCAACTCACGACACCCGAAACACCACAGCATAATGGTGTGTCCGAACGTCGTAATCGTACTTTACTTGATATGGTGCGATCTATGATGTCTCTTACAGATTTACCGCTATCGTTTTGGGGTTATGCTTTAGAGACGGCCGCATTCAGTTAAATAGGGCACCATCAAAATCCGTTGAGACGACACCTTATGAACTGTGGTTTGGCAAGAAACCAAAGTTGTCATTTCTGAAAGTTTGGGGCTGCGATGCTTATGTGAAAAAACTTCAACCTGATAAGCTCGAACCCAAATCAGAGAAATGTGTCTTCATAGGATACCCAAAGGAGATTGTTGGGTACACCTTCTATCACAGATCCGAAGGCAAGACATTTGTCGCTAAGAATGGATCCTTTCTAGAGAAGGAGTTTCTCTCGAGAGAAGTGAGTGGGAGGAAAGTAGAACTTGATGAGGTAACTGTACCTGCTCCCTTATTGGAAAGTAGTACATCGCAGAAACTGGTTTTTGTGACACCTACACCAATTAGTGAGGAAGCTAATGATAATGATCATGAAACTTCAGAACAAGTTACTACCAAACCTCGTAGATCAACCAGAGTAAGATCCGCACTAGAGTGGTACGGTAATCCTGTTCTGGAAGTCATGCTACTAGATCATGATGAACCTACGAACTATGAAGAAGCGACGGTGAGCCCAGATTCCGCAAAATGGCTTGAAGCCATGAAATCTGAGATGGGATCCATGTATGAGAACAAAGTATGGACTTTGGTTGACTTGCCCAATGATCGGCAAGCAATTGAGAATAAATGGATCTTCAAGAAGAAGACTGACGCTGACGGTAATATTACTGTCTACAAAGCTTGACTTGTCGCAAAAGGTTTTCGACAAGTTCAAGGGATTGACTACGATGAGACCTTCTCACCCGTAGCGATGCTTAAGTCTGTCCGAATCATGTTAGCAATTGCCGCATTTTATGATTATGAAATTTGGCAGATGGATGTCAAAACTGCATTCCTGAATGGATTTCTGGAAGAAGAGTTGTATATGATGCAGCCGGAAGGTTTTGTCGATCCAAAGGGAGCTAACAAAGTGTGCAAGCTCCAGCGATCCATTTATGGACTGGTGCAAGCCTCTCGGAGTTGGAATAAACGCTTTGATAGTGTGATCAAAGCATTTGGTTTTGTACAGACTTTTGGAGAAGTCTATATTTACAAGAAAGTGAGTGGGAGCTCTGTAGCATTTCTGATATTATATGTAGATGACATATTACTAATCGGAAATGATATAGAATTTCTGGATAGCATAAAGGGATACTTGAATAAGAGTTTTTCAATGAAAGACCTCGGTGAAGCTGCTTACATATTGGGCATTAAGATCTATAGAGATAGATCAAGACGCTTAATTGGACTTTCACAAAGCACATACCTTGACAAAGTTTTGAAGAAGTTCAAAATGGATCAAGCAAAGAAAGGATTCTTGCCTGTGTTACAAGGTGTGAAATTGAGTAAGACTCAATGCCCGACCAATGCAGAAGATAGAGAGAAAATGAAAGATATTCCCTATGCTTCAGCCATATGCTCTATCATGTATGCAATATTGTGTACCAGACCTGATGTGTGTCTTGCTATAAGTCTAGCAGGGAGGTACCAAAGTAATCCAGGAGTGGATCACTGGACAGCAGTCAAGAACATCCTGAAATACCTAAAAAGGACTAAGGATATGTTTCTCATATATGGAGGTGACAAAGAGCTCATCGTAAATGGTTACGTTGACGCAAGCTTTGACACTGATCCGGACGATTCTAAATCGCAAACCGGATACGTGTTTACATTAAACGGTGGAGCTGTCAGTTGGTGCAGTTCTAAACAAAGCGTTGTGGCGGGATCTACATGTGAAGTGGAGTACATAGCTGCTTCGGAAGCAGCAAACGAAGGAGTCTGGATGAAGGAGTTCATATCTGATCTAGGTGTCATACCTAGTGCATCGGGTCCAATGAAAATCTTTTGTGACAATACTGGTGCAATTGCCTTGACAAAGGAATCCAGATTTCACAAGAGAACCAAGCACATCAAGAGACACTTCAATTCCATCCGGGATCTAGTCCAGGTGGGAGACATAGAGATTTGCAAGATACATACGGATCTGAATGTTGCAGACCCATTGACTAAGCCTCTTCCACGAGCAAAACATGATCAACACCAAAGCTCCATGGGTGTTAGAATCATTATTGTGTAATCTAGATTATTAACTCTAGTGCAAGTGGGAGACTGAAGGAAATATGCCCTAGAGGCAATAATAATGTTATTATTTTATTTCCTTATATCATGATAAATGTTTATTATTCATGCTAGAATTGTATTATCCGGAAACATAATACTTGTGTGAATACATAGACAAACTAAACGTCACTAGTATGCCTCTACTTGACTAGCTCGTTAATCAAAGATGGTTATGTTTCCTAACCATAGACATGTGTTGTCATTTGATTAACGGGATCACATTATTAGGAGAATGATGTGATTGACATGACCCATTCCATTAGCTTAGCACCCGATCGTTTAGTATGTTGCTATTGCTTTCTTCATAACTTATACATGTTCCTATGACTATGAGATTATGCATCTCCCGTTTGCCGGAGGAACACTTTGTGTGCTACCAAACATCACAATGAACTAGGTGATTATAAAGGAGCTCTACAGGTGTCTCCAAAGGTAAATGTTGGGTTGGCGTATTTCGAGATTAGGATTTGTCACTCCGATTGTCGGGGAGGTATCTCTGGGCCCTCTCAGTAATGCACATCACATAAGCCTTGCAAGCATTGCAACTAATGACTTAGTTGTGAGATGATGTATTATGGAACGAGTAAAGAGACTTGCCGGCAACGATATTGAACTAGGTATTGAGATACCTACGATCGAATCTCGGGCAAGTAACATACCGATGACAAAGGGAACAACGTATGTTGTTATGCGGTCTGATCGATAAAAGATCTTCGTAGAATATGTAGGAGCCAATATGAGCATCCAGGTTCCGCTATTGGTTATTGACAGGAGACGTGTCTCGGTCATGTCTACATTGTTCTCGAACCCGTAGGGTCCGCACGCTTAACGTTACGATGACAGTTTCATTATGAGTTTATATATTTTGATGTACCGAATGTTGTTCGGAGTCCCGGATTTGATCACGGACATGACGGGGAGTCTCGAAATGGTCGAGACATAAAGATTGATATATTGGACGACTATATTCGGACACCGGAAGTGTTCCGGAGAAGTTTCGGATAAAACTGGAGTACCGGGGGGTTACCGGAACCCCCCCGGGGGTTAATGGGCCTCATGGGCCTAAAGTGGAGAAGAGGAGGGGCGGCTAGGGCAGGCCGCGTGCCCCCTCCCCCTCTAGTCCGAATTGGACAAGGAGGGGGGGCGGCGCCCCCCTTTCCTTCCTCTCCTCTCTCCCTTCCTTCCCCCTCTCCTACTTGGACAAGGAAAAGGAGGGAGTCCTACTCCCCGTAGGAGCAGGACTCCTCCCTGGCGCGCCTCCTCCTGGCCGGCCGCCCCTCCCCCTTGCTCCTTTATATATGGGGGCAGGGGGGCACCTCTAGACACACAAGTTGATCTTCGTGATCGTTTTCTTAGCCGTGTGCGGTGCCCCCCTCCACCATACTCCTCGATAATATTGTAGCGGTGCTTAGGCGAAGCCCTGCGACGGTAGAACATCAAGATCGTCACCACGCCATCGTGCTGACGGAACTCTTCCCCGGCACTTTGCTGGATCGGAGTCCGGGGATCGTCATCGAGCTGAACGTGTGCTAGAACTCGGAGGTGCCGTAGTTTCGGTGCTTGGATTGGTCGGATCGTGAAGACGTACGACTACATCAACCGCGTTGATATAATGCTTCCGCTTTCGGTCTATGAGGGTACTTGGACAACACTCTCCCCTCTCGTTGCTATGCATCACCATGATCTTGCGTGTGCGTAGGAATTTTTTTGAAATTACTACAATCCCCAACAGTTTGGATATCGGAAGTGTTCCGGGTGAAATCGGGATTTTACCGGAGTACCGGGAGGTTACCGGAACCCCCCGGGAGCTTAATGGGCCATAGTGGGCCTTGTGGAGAAGAGGAGAGCGGCCAGGGCAGGGCCGCACGCCCCTCCCCCTAGTCCAAATAGGACAAGGAGAGGGGGGCAGCGCCCCCCCCCTTTCCTTCCTCCCTCTCTCCCTCCTCTTTCCGCCTCCTCTCCTAGTCCAACAAGGAAAAGGAGGGAGTCCTACTCCCGGTAGGAGTAGGACTCCTCCTGGCGCGCCCCCTCTAGGCCGGCCGCACCTTCCCCTTGCTCCTTTATATACGAGGGCAGGGGGCACCCTAGAGACACAACAATTGATCGTTTGATCTTTTAGCCGTGTGCGGTGCCCCCCTCCACCATAGTCCACCTCGATAATACTGTAGCGGTGCTTAGGCGAAGCCCTGTGTCGGCAGAACATCATCATCGTCACCACGCCATCATGCTGACGAAACTCTCCCTCAACACTCGGCTGGATTGGAGTTTGAGGGACGTCATCAGGCTGAACGTGTGCTGAACTCGGAGGTGTCGTGCGTTCGGTACTTGATCGGTCGGATCATGAAGACGTACGACTACATCAACCACGTTGTGCTAACGCTTCCGCTTTCGGTCTACGAGGGTACGTGGATGATACGTCTCCATCATATCTACTTTTCCAAACACTTTTGCCCTTGTTTTGGACTCTAACTTGTATAATTTGAATGGAACTAACCCAGACTGACGCTGTTTTTAGCAGAATTACCATGGTGTTGTTTTATGTGCAGAAAACAAATATTCTCGGAATGACCTGAAACTTCGCGGAACATCTTAGAAAAAACAATAAAAAATCCTTGCCAAAGATGAAGACCAGGGGGCCCACACTCCTCATGAGGGTGGGGGGCGCCCCCCCTAGGGCGCGCCCCTACCTCGTGGGCCCCCTGGAAACCCTCTGACACCAACTCCAACTCTATATATTTGCTTTCGGAGAGAAAAAATAAGAGAGAAGAAATCATCGTGTTTTACGATACGGAGCCGCCACCAAGCCGTAAAACCTCTCGGGAGGGCTGATCTGGAGTCCGTTCGGGGCTCCGGAGAGGGGAATTCGTCACCGTTGTCATCATCAACCATCCTCCATCACCAATTTCATGATGATCACCGCCGTGCGTGAGTAATTCCATCGTAGCTTGCTGGACAGTGATGGGTTGGATGAGATTTATCATGTAATCGAGTTAGTTTTGTTAGGGTTTGATCCCTAGTATCCATTATGTTCTGAGATTGATGTTGCTATGACTTTGCTATGCTTAATGCTTGTCACTAGGGCCCGAGTGCCATGATTTCAGATCTGAACCTATTATGTTTTCATGAATATATGTGAGTTTTTGATCCTATCTTGCAAGTCTATAGTCACCTACTATGTGTTATGATCCGGCAACCCCGAAGTGACAATAATCGGGACCACTCCCGGTGATGACCATAGTTTGAGGAGTTCATGTATTCACTATGTGCTAATGTTTTGTTCCGGTTCTCTATTAAAAGGAGGCCTTAATATCCCTTAGTTTCAATAGGACCCCGCTGCCACGGGAGGGTAGGACAAAAGATGTTATGCAAGTTCTTTTCCATAAGCACGTATGACTATATATGGAATACATGCCTACATTACATTGATGAATTGGAGCTAGTTCTGTGTCACCCTATGTTATGACTGTTACATGATGAACCGCATCTGGCATAATTATCCATCACTGATCCGGTGCCTACGAGTTTTCCATATACTGGTTCTCGCTTATTTACTTTCCCGCTGCTACTGTTACAATCACTACAAAATACCAAAAACATTACTTTTGTTGTCTTTGCTTTTGTTGCTGCTACTGTCACTATCATATTACTTTGCTACTAAACACTTTGTTGTAGATACTACGTTTCCAGGTGTGGTTGAATTGACAACTCAGCTGCTAATACATGAGAATATTCTTTGGCTCCCCTTGTGTCGAATCAATAAATTTGGGTTGAATACTCTACCCTCAAAAGCTGTTGCGATCCCCTATAGTTGTGGGTTATCAAGACTAATTTCTGGCGCCGTTGCCGGGGAGCATAGCTCTATTCTTTGAGTCACTTGGAATTTATATCTTCTGGACACTATGAAGAACTTGAGAGATCCAAAAACCAAGATTTATCCCTCAACTACGAGGGGAGGTAAGGAACTGCCATCTAGCTCTGCACTTGATTCACCTTCTGTTATGAGTAAGTTTGCGACACCTACACCTGCTTCTACTATTCGTTCTGATATGTCGCATGTTATTAATGATGCCACTTCTGCTATGCATGATACTTATGATGAAACTGCTTCTATGTCTGATACTACTGTGCCCCTTGGTGAATTTCTTGATGAACAAATTGCTAGGGCTAGAGAAAGAGAAATTATTGAATCTGAATACGATGATGATAGTGATGATGAAAATATGCATGTTATTCCTGAGGGTTATTTATTTGATCAAGATGCTTCTTTAGCTATTTTAGCTTGCAGAGATAGATATGAGCTTAAGAGGTTATTAATTAAATGGAACAAAGAATCACTTAGAAATAAAATGAAACCCGACCCTGCTTTTGCTACTTCACCTATATGTGTTCCTGATAAGGATTATGAATTCTATGTTGATCCTGATATAATTACTTTGGTTGAATCTGATCCGTTTTATGGCTATGAATCTGAAACTGTTGTGGCACATCTTACTAAGTTAAATGATATAGCTGCCCTGTTTACTAATGATGAGAGATCGCGTTACTTTTATATACTCAAAATATTTCCATTCTCATTAAAGGGTGATGCTAAGATATGGTTTAATTCTCTTGATCCTGGTTGTGTGCGTAGTCCCCGGGATATGATTTATTACTTCTCTGCTAAATATTTCCCTGCTCATAAGAAACAAGCTGCTTTGAGGGAAATATACAACTTTGTGCAAATTAAAGAAGAGAGTCTCCCACAAGCTTGGGGGAGGCTTCTCAAGTTACTTAATGCTTTGCCTGATCATCCTCTTAAGAAACCTGAAATACTTGATATCTTTTATAATGGACTAACCGATGCTTCCAGAGATTACCTGGATAGTTGTGCTGGTTCTCTTTTCAGGGAAAGAACACCGGATGAAGCTGAAATTCTATTGAATAATATGTTGACAAATGAAAATAATGGGGCACCTCCTGAGCCAGCTCCTGAGCCATCTCCTGCTCCAATTACTGAGCCTATCCCTAAATCAACTCCGAAGAAGAGAGGTGTTCTATTCCTCAGTCCCGAAAATATGCAAGAGGCAAAGAAATCTATGAAAGAAAAAGGTATTAAAGCTGAAGACGTTAAGAATTTACCTCCTATTGAAGAAATACATGGTCTTAATATACCGCCTGTTGAAGAAACATGTGATCTTAATCCTTTATTTATTGAAGAATCTCCTGATCCCAATATCCCGACACAGGTAGTAAAGGTAAATTCACTCTATAGATTTGATGAAGGTGATATCCCTCACTATAAACCTGCTATGCAATGCTTTGATGAGTTTGATAATTTTATTATCAAACAAGAAAATTTCAATGCTTATTTTGGTAGACAATTGAAATATGATTCCGATATGCTTAAATACTTGGGTGATTATATGGCTAATATTAAAGGTGAACTTAAACTTGTTAGCAAACATGCTTCTATGGTTAGCACTCAAGTAGAACAAGTACTTAAAGCTCAAAAATAAGTGCTTAATGAAATGAATAGTAAGAAAAATGATTATGCTGTTAGAGTGGCTACTAGAACTGGTAGAATGACTCAGGAACCTTTGTATCCTGAAGGCCACCCTAAGAGAATCAAGCAAGATTCTCAAAGAAATAATATTGATGTTCCTAGTTCTTCTAAAAAGAAGAAGAAGAAAAATGATAGAACTGTGCAAACTTCTAGTGAACCTATTGCCGAACCACCTGATAATCCAAATGATATATCTATGTCTGATGTTGAAACACAATCTGGTAATGAACAAGAACCTAGTAAAAATATCAATAATGATGTTCATGATGATGCTCAACCTAGTAATGACAATGATGTAGAAATTGAACCTGTTGTTGATCTTGATAACCCACAATCAAAGAATCAACGTTATGATAAAAGAGACTTTGTTGCTAGGAAACATGGTAAAGAAAGGGAACATTGGGTTCAGAAACCCATGCTTTTTCCTCCAAAACCATCCAAGAAAAAGGATGATGAGGATTTTGAGCGCTTTGCTGAAATGATTAGGCCTATCTTTTTGCGTATGCGATTAACTGATGTGCTCAAAACAAATCCTTATGATAAATATATGAAGGATATCATTACTAATAAAAGAAAGATACCGGAAGCTGAGATTTCCACCATGCTTGCTAATTATACTTTTAAGGGTGGAATACCAAAGAAACTTGGAGACCCCGGAGTACCTACTATACCTTGCTCCATTAAAAGAAATTATACTAAAACTGCTTTATGTGATCTTGGAGCCGGTGTTAGTGTTATGCCTCTCTCTTTATATCGTAGACTTGACTTGAATAAGCTGACACCTACTGAAATATCCTTGCAAATGGCTGATAAATCAACTGCTATACATGTCGGTATTTGTGAGGATGTGCCTGTTGTGGTTGCAAACGTTACTATTTTAACGGACTTTGTTATACTTGATATTCCCGAGGATGATAGTATGTCTATTATTCTTGGAAGACCTTTTCTTAATACTGCAGGGGCAGTTATTGATTGCAACAAAGGCAATGTCACTTTTCATGTTAATGGTAATGAGCATACGGTACACTTTTCGAGGAAACAACCTCAAGTTCATAGTATCAACTCCATTGGAAAAATTCCATCGATTATAATTGGAGGTTTTGAATTTCCTCTTCCTGCTGTCAAAAAGAAATATGATACACTTATTATTGGGGATGTGCATATCCCCGTTGAGGTAACTTAGTGTTATTCGAAATTTCTCCGGTTTCATGATTATCAGAACGGTTTGTTAACAAGACTTGATCAACCTTGTTAGTGGATTCTTTTTGATGAGCATGAGATGGATGAAACTAGAAGCACAAACTTCTGTACCCTCTCTATACTTTCTGTTATTTATATTAAATAAAGTAAAAATAGTATTTTTCTGTCTGTTTCCTGACTTATCAGTGCAATATAAAAATATCCCGAAAATAAAAGTCCTCAGAATGCCATGCCAATTTAATATGATTTTTTCGGGAATATTTGAGGATTTAGTATGCAAAAATTACCGCGGGAGGAGCTGCCACCTGGCCACGAGGGTGGTGGACGCCCCCCTATAGGGCGCGCCCCCTGCCTCGTGGGCCCACGGTGGCCCTCCTCTACTTATCCCAGCACCCATCTTCTTCCTCTATCCCACACAAACCCGAAAAACCAACTCAAGCATGAGTTCCAGCCACTTTTGCTGTGATTTTCGATCTCCTTGCTCAAAGCACCTCTCGCAAAACTGCTTGGGGAGATTGTTCCTTGGTATGTGACTCCTCCATTGGTCCAATTAGTTTTTGTTCTAGTGCTTTATTCTTTGCAAATTTGTGCTGCATAGGTGACCATGTTCTTGAGCTTGCAAGTCAAATTTATATGGTTCCAAGTAGTTCTAATGCTTGATATAGGCTCTAGGAACTTGTAGGAGTAGTTACTATCAATATTATTGAAGTTGGTTCATTTTTTTGTTTGAAGTTACTAAAAATTTCGGAACTTTTCAGAGAAAAACAATATTCTTAGGAAGATGTTCCAAGGTGGTTCCTCTAAGAAGCAAGGACCCAGGATTGCTATGCGCGATGCTGACGAGGATCCACCAAGAGACGTTCCAGTACGGCCTTGCGAATGGCCGTCGGAAAATTTTATGGATCGTGCGGGAATTAAAGAAGAATTCAAAGCATATTTGTGCAATGCCGGTCTTGAGGATTTTGAGGCTAACAAATGCCCCCAGTATCATGATCTCACAAGTTCATTTGTGAGGAGGTTTGAGTATTCATCTTCGCGTAATTCTCCTTCAGTCATGTTTGATCTTTATGACAAATCCTATACCTTGGACTTAGAGGATTTCACTTCTGCTTGCAAAATTCCATCATGGGGTAGTGTTAGAGATCCCCCCTAAATCTGAATTTAGAAACTTTCTTGCTAGTATAACTGTGGGGGAATCTAGAGATATAACGCAGGCTACCATAGGGAGCATTCACTTTCCTGCTATACATTATTTTGCTCTCTTCATCCGTAGATGCATAAATGCTAAGGATGAAGCATGTCACATGTGTGTCCCTGATCTTAGCATTCTTAGGAGTGCTGTGTTAGGAGACCAATCTTATCATATGGGAGCCATTGTAGCTCGTAGGTTGCATCATAATAGACATAATGGAGATTTCTTTGGAGGAATTTATGCAACTCGCTTAGCTCATTTTCTTGAGATAGACATTCGTGAGGGTGATGCGGAGTTGCCTCCTGCATATTTAGATTATGACTCTATGGCTTCGCACCAGTTTGTTGAGAGGCCTGAATCACCTCTCTTATATTGTTTAATTTTTGATAAACGACGTGTTTTCCGTATTACTCTCCCTGCTCCTGTCTTCTTTGATTCACAGACAAAAGGAAGATATGTTATTACCAGAGAGGAGGTAGAATAGTACGAGAGGAGAGCGGAGGCAGCTCGACTCCATGCTGCAGCTCAGTAGGCGATAACCGCTGCACATCAGTATGATCCCAACTATTCTTCCTCATCACAGTACGACCCCAATAACTATTATTATGGATATCCGCCAGGCCAGTCGTGTCCATAGACCAACTTAGGCCAAAAGCCTAAGCTTGGGGGAGTACGTATTTCTCACTGACATTACATTTATGTTCACACACACCCATTGCTAGATGTCGGTGCTCATACTTTTTCACTATAATATCCATGCTAATTTATTTTCGTTTTCCTGCTTTCTTCTTGTGTGTTTGTTAAACCTTAAGAAAAACCAAAAAAATTAGTAGTAGTTTATTTTTCTACTGTAGTAGTAATAATTAAAAAGAAAACCCAAAAATATTTCATGTTCTTCTTTTGCTTGTTGGGAGCTTTCCCGTGTAAATAGTTTTATTTCTTTTCTTTTATTTGGGGGTCAGTAGGAGAAGACCATAATTAAATTGTTGAAGTGGCTCTTATATGCATTATTGTTGATTTAACCCAGAGCCCATATTGCCTTGTCTTCTCCTGTTTATTGAATGCTCGCAGATTCCAGCTTAGTCCAATGCACGTACACTCTTATTATTATTCACACCGTTCGGTCATGCAAGTGAAAGGCAATTATGATGATATATGATGGACTGACTGAGATGAGAAAAGCTGGTATGAACTCGACCTCTTTTGTTTTTGTAAATCTAATGAGTCCCTCGTTCTTGATTCAGCTTATTACGAATAAACATGTTTGCAATGTCAATTAGAGATCGTAGTTGCTTGTGCCATGCTTGATTAGCTATGAGTTATAATGATTTACCTTGTGTTCCAACATGCTATTGAGATGATTATGATGTGGTATGATGGGGTGGTATCCTCCTTCGAATGATTTAAGTGACTTGACTTGGCACATGTTCACGCATGTAGTTGAAACAAATCAACATAGCCTTCACGATATTTATGTTCATGGTGGATTATATCCTACTCATGCTTGCATCCAATGTTTATTAATTTTAATGCATGTACATGGCTGTTGTCGCTCTCTAGTTGGTCGCTTCCCAGTCTTTTGCTAGCCTTCACTTGTACTAAGCGGGAATACTGCTTGTGCATCCAATCCCTTAAACCCCAAAGTTATTCCAGATGAGTCCACCATACCTTCCTATATGCGGTATCTACCCACCGTTCCAAGTAAATTTGTATGTGCCAAACTCTAAACCTTCAAACAAACATTCTGTTTTGTATGCTCGAATAGCTCATGTATCAACAAAGGTTGTCCTTATCTTCCGTGTTAGGCGGGTTATTCTCAAGAGGAGTGGACTCCGCTCCTCACTCACGAGAAAATGGCTGGTCACCGGGATGCCCAGTCCCATGCTTTATGCAAACTAAATCAAAATTAATTGCAAACAAAACTCCCCTTGGGACCTGATGTATGTTGGAGGCACTCGTTGTTTCAAGCAAGCCATGGATTGATGCTTGTTGGTGGAGGGGGAGTATAAACTTTACCATTCTGTTTGGGAACCGCCTATAATGTGTTTAGCATGGAAGATATTGCCATCTCTTAGTTGTTACGTTGACAATGAAAGTATACCGCTCAAAATACAATTTATCTCTATTGCAAAACCAAGCTCTGGCACCTCTACAAATCCCTGCTTCCCACTGCGAAGGGCCTATCCATTTACTTTTATGTTGAGTCATCACCCTCTTATTAAAAAGCACTAGCTGGAGAGCAGAGCTGTCATTTGCATTCATCACTGTTAATTTATATTGGGTATGACTATGATTGGATCTCTTTTACCATGAATTACAATGTCTAGTCAGTCCTTGATCTTTAAAGGTGCTCTGCGTTTATGGTCTGTGGTCTCAGAAAGGGCTAGCGAGATACCATCTTGTTATATCATATTATGATTGTTTTGAGAAAGTGTTGTCATCCGAGATTTATTATTATGACTTGCTAGTTGATTATGCTATTGATATGAGTAATTCTGAGACCTGAGAATTATTGCAAATGTGGTTAGTTATGATCTATGCTGAAAACTTGAATGCTGGCTTGACATAGTTACAACAACAAGAGCAAACAGAGTTTGTAAAAGTTTTTCTTTCTTTCTTTCAGTTTGTCAACTAAATTGCTTGAGGACAAGCAAGGGTTTAAGCTTGGGGGAGTTGATACGTCTCCGTCGTATCTACTTTTCCAAACACGTTTGCCCTTGTTTTGGACTCTAACTTGTATAATTTGAATGGAACTAACCCGGACTGACGTTGTTTTCAGCAGAATTACCATGGTGTTGTTTTATGTGCAGAAAACAAATATTCTCGGAATGACCTGAAACTTCACGGAACATCTTAGAAAAAACAATAAAAAATCCTCGCCAAAGATGAAGACCAGGGGGCCCACACCCTTCTCACGAGGGTGGGGGGCGCCCCCCCTAGGGCGCGCCCCCTACCTCATGGGCCCCCTGGAAACCCTCCGACGCCAACTCCAACTCTATATATTTGCTTTCGGAGAGAAAAAATAAGAGAGAAGAAATCATCGCGTTTTACGATACGGAGCCGCCGCCAAGCCCTAAAACCTCTCGGGAAGGCTGATCTAGAGTCCGTTCGGGCCTCCGGAGAGGGGAATTCGTCGCCGTCGTCATCATCAACCATCCTCCATCACCAATTTCATGATGCTCACCGCCGTGCGTGAGTAATTCCATCGTAGTCTTGCTGGACGGTGATGGGTTGGATGAGATTTATCATGTAATCGAGTTAGTTTTGTTAGGGTTTGATACCTAGTATCCATTATGTTCTGAGATTGATGTTGCTATGACTTTGCTATGCTTAATGCTTGTCACTAGGGCCCAAGTGCCATGATTTCAGATCTGAACCTATTATGTTTTCATGAGTAGATGTGAGTTTTTGATCCTATCTTGCAAGTCTATAGTCACCTACTATGTGTTATGATCCGGCACCGAAGTGACAATAATCGGGACCACTCCCGGTGATGACCATAGTTTGAGGAGTTCATGTATTCACTATGTGCTAATGCTTTGTTCCGGTTCTCTATTAAAAGGAGGCCTTAATATCCCTTAGTTTCCAATAGGACCCCGCTGCCACGGGAGGGTAGGACAAAAGATGTCATGCAAGTTCTTTTCCATAAGCACGTATGACTATATACGGAATACATGCCTACATTACATTGATGAATTGGAGCTAGTTCTGTGTCACCCTATGTTATGACTGTTACATGATGAACCGCATCCGACATAATTATCCATCGCTGATCCGGTGCCTACGAGTTTTCCATATACTGGTTCTCGCTTATTTACTTTCCCGCAGCTACTGTTACAATCACTACAAAATACCAAAAAAATTACTTTTGCTGTCTTTGCTTTTGTTGCTGCTACCGTCACTATCATATTACTTTGCTACTAAACACTTTGCTGCAGATACTAAGTTTCCAGGTGTGGTTGAATTGACAACTCAGCTGCTAATACTTGAGAATATTCTTTGGCTCCCCTTGTGTCGAATCAATAATTTGGGTTGAATACTCTACCCTCGAAAGCTGTTGCGATCCTCTATACTTGTGGGTTATCAGTGGACAATACTCTCCCCTCTCGTTGCTATGCATCACCATGATCTTGCGTGTGTGTAGGATTTTGTTTTGAAATTACTACGTTCCCCAACGGTGGCATCCGAGCCAGGTTTTATGCATAGATGTCATATGCACGAGTAGAACACAAGTGAGTTGTGGGCGATATAAGTCATACTGCTTACCAGCATGTCATACTTTGGTTCGGCGGTATTGTTGGATGAAGTGGCCCGGACCGACATTACGTGTATGCTTACGCGAGACTGGTTCTACCGACGTGCTTTGCACACAGGTGGCTGGCGGGTGTCAGTTTCTCCAACTTTAGTTGAATCGAGTGTGGCTACGCCCGGTCCTTGAGAAGGTTAAAATAGCACTAACTTGACAAACTATCATTGTGGTTTTGATGCGTAGGTAAGAACGGTTCTTGCTCAGCCCGTAGCAGCCACGTAAAACTTGCAACAACAAAGTAGAGGACGTCTAACTTGTTTTTGCAGGGCATGTTGTGATGTGATATGGTCAAGATGTGATGAGATATAAGTTGTTGTATAAAATGATCATGTTTTGTTGAGGTTATCGACAACTGGCAGAAGCCTTATGGTTGTCTCTTTATTGCATAAGATGCAAGCGCCAAATAATTGCTTTACTTTATCGCTATGCGATAGCAATAGTTGCAAGAACAATAGTTGGCGAGACGACCATGTGACGACACATTGATATAGATCAAGATGATGAGGATCATGGTGTCATGCCGGTGATGATGGAAATCATGACGATGCTTTGGAGATGGAGATCAAAGGCACAAGATGATGATGGCCATATCATGTCACATATTTTTCTTGCATGTGATGTTTATATTTTATACATCTTATTTTGCTTAGTTCGACGATAGCTTTATAAGATGATCTCTCACTAATTATTAAGGTACAAGTGTTCTCCCTGAGTATGCGTCGTTGCGAAAGTTCTTCGTGCTGAGACACCACGTGATGATCAGGTGTGATAGGCTCTACGTTCAAATAAAATGGGTGCAAAATAGTTGGACACGCGGAACACTCAGGTTAAACTTGACGAGCCTAGCATATAACAGATATGGCCATGGAACACTGAGACCGAAAGGTTGAGCGTGAATCATATAGTAGATATGATCAACATAGTGATGTTCACCATTGCAACTACTCCATCTCACATGATGATCGGACATGGTTTAGTTGATTTGGATCACGTGATCACTTAGAGGATTAGAGGGATGTCTATCTAAGTGGGAGTTCTTAAGTAATTTGATTAATTGAACTTTAATTTATCATGAACTTAGTCCTGGTAGTATTAGCATATCTATGTTGTAGATCAATAGCTCGCGTTTAGCTCCCCTATTTTATTTTTGATATGTTCCTAGATAAAATTAAGTTGAAATATGTTAGTAGCAATGATGCGGATTGGATCCGTGATCCGAGGATTATCCTCATTGCTGCACAGAAGAATTATGTCCTTGGTGCACCACTAGGTGACAGACCTATTGTAGGAGCAGATGCAGACATTATGAACGTTTAGCTAGCTCAACATGATGACTACTTGATAGTTTAGTGCACCATGCTTAACAACTTAGAATCGGGACTTCAACGACGTTTTGAACGTCATGGATCATATGAGATCTTCCAGGAGTTGAAGTTAATATTTCAAGCAAATACCCGAGTTGAGAGATATGAAGTCTCCAACAAGTTCTATAGCTAAAAGATGGAGGAGAATAGCTCAAGCAGTGAGCATGTGCTCAGATTGTCTGGGTACTACAATCACTTGAATTAAGTGGGAGTTAATCTTCCAGATAAAATAGTGATTGACAGAATTCTCTAGTCACCATCACCAAGTTAGTAGAACTTCGTGATGAACTATAGTATGCAAGGGATGACGAAAATGATTCCCGAGCTTTTCATGATGATAAAATCGATGAAGGTAGAAATCAAGAAAGAGCATCAAGTGTTGATGATTAACAAGACCACTAGTTTCAAGAAAAGGGCAAAGGAAAATAAAGGGAACTTCAAGAAGAACGACAAGCAAGTTGCTGCTCAAGTGAAGTGTTGGGGAACGTAGTAATTTCAAAAAAAAATCCTACGCACACGCAAGATGATGGTGATGCATAGCAACGAGAGGGGAGAGTGTTGTCTACATACCCTCGTAGACCGAAAGCGGAAGTGTTAGCACAATGCGCTTGATGTAGTCGTACGTCTTCACGATCCGACCGATCCAAGTATCGAACACACGGCACCTCCGAGTTCAGCACACGTTCAGCTCGATGACGTCCCGCGAACTCCGATCCAGCAGAGCTTCACGGGAGAGTTCCGTCAGCACGACGGCGTGGTGACGGTGATGATGTTGCTACCGACACAGGGCTTCGCCTAAGCACTGCTACGATATGACCGAGGTGGAATATGGTGGAGGGGGGCACCGCACATGGCTGGGAGAGATCAACTGATCAACTTGTGTATCTAGAGGTGCCCCCTGCCCCTGTATGTAAAGGAGCAAGGGGAGAGGTGGCCAGCCTAGGAGGAGGGCGCGCCAAGGGGGGAGTCCTACTCCCACCGGGAGTAGGACTCCTCCTTCCCTTGTTGGAGTAGGAGAGAAGGAAAGAAGGGGAGAGGAACAAGGAAAAGTGGGCTGCACCCCTTGTCCAATTCGGACCAGAGGGGGGGGGGAGGGGCACCTCCTTCCCTTTGGCCTCTCTCCTCTTTTTCCTGTATGGCCCAATAAGGCCCATATACTCCCCGGCGAATTCCCGTAACTCTCCGGTACTCCAAAAAATACCCGAATCATTCGGAACCTTTCCGATGTACGAATATAGTCGTCCAATATATCGATATTTACGTCTCAACCATTTCGAGACTCCTCGTCATGTCCCCGATCTCATCCGGGACTCCGAACTCCTTCTCTACATCAAAACTCATAAACTCATAATATAAATGTCATCGAAACCTTAAGCGTGCGGACCCTACAGGTTCGAGAACAATGTAGACATGACCGAGACACGTCTCCAGTCAATAACCAATAGCGGAACCTGGATGCTCATATTGGCTCCCACATATTCTACGAAGATCTTTATCGGTAGACCGCATAACAACATATGTTGTTCCCTTTGTCATCGGTATGTTACTTGCCCGAGATTTGATCGTCGGTATCTCAATACCTAGTTCAATCTTGTTACCGGCAAGTCTCTTTACTCGTTCCGTAATACATCATCCCGCAACTAACTCATTAGTTGCAATGCTTGCAAGGCTTAAGTGATGTGCATTACCGAGAGGGCCCAGAGATACCTCTCCGACAGTCGGAGTGACAAATCCTAATCTCGAAATACGCCAACCCAACAAGTACCTTCGGAGACACCTGTAGAGCACCTTTATAATCACCCAGTTACGTTGTGACGTTTGGTAGCACACAAAGTGTTCCTCCGGTAAACGGGAGTTGCATAATCTCATAGTCATAGGAACATGTATAAGTCATGAAGAAAGCAATAGCAACAAACTAAACGATCAAGTGCTATGCTAACGGAATGGGTCAAGTCAATCACATCATTCTCCTAATGATGTGATCCCGTTAATCAAATGACAACTCATGTCTATGGTTAGGAAACATAACCATCTTTGATCAACGAGCTAGTCAAGTAGAGGCATACTAGTGACACTCTGTTTGTCTATGTATTCACACATGTATTATGTTTCCGGTTAATACAATTCTAGCATGAATAATAAACATTTATCATGATATAAGGAAATAAATAATAACTTTATCATTGCCTCTAGGGCATATTTCCTTCAGTCTCCCACTTGCACTAGAGTCAATAATCTAGTTCACATCACCATGTGATTTAATACCAATAGTTCACATCACCATGTGATTAACACCCATAGTTCACATCGACATGTGACCAACACCCAAAGGGTTTACTAGAGTCAATAATCTAGTTCACATCGCTATGTGATTAACACCCAAAGAGTACTAAGGTGTGATCATGTTTTGCTTGTGAGAGAAGTTTAGTCAACGGGTCTGCCATATTCAGATCCGTACGTATTTTGCAAATTTCTATGTCAACAATGCTCTGCACGGAGCTACTCTAGCTAATTGCACCCACTTTCAATATGTATCCAGATTGAGACTTAGAGTCATCTGGATTAGTGTCAAAACCTGCATCGACGTAACCCTTTATCACGAACCTTTTGTCACCTCCATAATCGTGAAACATATCCTTATTCCACTAAGGATAATTTTGACCAATGTCCAGTGATCTACTCCTAGATCACTATTGTACTCCCTTGCCAAACTCAGGGCAGGGTATACAATAGGTCTGGTACACAGCATGACATACTTTATAGAACCTATGGCTGAGGTATAGGGAATGACTTTCATTCTCTCTCTATCTTTTGCCATGGTCGGGCTTTGAGTCTTACTCAATTTCACACCTTGTAACACAGGCAAGAACTCTTTCTTTGACTGTTCCATTTTGAACTACTTCAAAAACTTGTCAAGGTATGTACTCATTGAAAACTTATCAAGCGTCTTGATCTATCTCTATAGATCTTGATGCTCAATATGTAAGCAGCTTCACCGAGGTCTTTCTTTGAAAAACTCCTTTCAAACACTCCTTTATGCTTTGCAGAATAATTCTACATTATTTCCGATCAACAATATGTCATACACATATACTTATCAGAAATGTTGTAGTGCTCCCACTCACTTTCTTGTAAATACAGGCTTCACCGCAAGTCTGTATAAAACTATATGCTTTGATTAACTTATCAAAGCGTATATTCCAACTCCGAGATGCTTGCACCAGTCCATAGATGGATCGCTGGAGCTTGCATATTTTGTTAGTACCTTTAGGATTGACAAAACCTTCTGGTTGCATCATATACAACTCTTCTTTAATAAATCCATTAAGGAATGCAGTTTTGTTTATCCATTTGCCAGATTTCATAAAATGCGGCAATTGCTAACATGATTCGGACAGACTTAAGCATAGATACGAGTGAGAAACTCTCATCGTAGTCAACACCTTGAACTTGTCGAAAACCTTTTGCGACAATTCTAGCTTTGTAGATAGTAACACTACTATCAGCGTCCGTCTTCCTCTTGAAGATCCATTTAATCTCAATGACTCGCCGATCATTGGGCAAGTCAATCAAAGTCCATACTTTGTTCTCATACATGGATCTCATCTCAGATTTCATGGCCTCAAACCATTTCGCGGAATCTGGGCTCATCATCGCTTCCTCATAGTTCGCAAGTTCGTCATGGTCTAGTAACATGACTTCCAGAACAGGATTACCGTACCACTCTGGTGCAGATCTCACTCTGGTTTACCTACGAGGTTCGGTAGTAACTTGATCTGAAGTTACATGATCATCATCATTAGCTTCCTCACTAATTGGTGTAGTAGTCACAGGAACAGATTTCTGTGATGAACTACTTTCCAATAAGGGAGCAGGTACAGTTACCTCATCAAGTTCTACTTTCCTCCCACTCACTTCTTTCGAGAGAAACTCCTTCTCTAGAAAGGATCCATTCTCAGCAATGAATATCTTGCCTTCGGATCTGTGATAGAAGGTGTACCCAACATTTTCTTTTGGGTATCCTATGAAGATTTACTTCTCCGATTTGGGTTCGAGCTTATCAAGTTGAAACTTTTTCACATAAGCATCACAGTCCCAAACTTTAAGAAACGACAGCTTATGTTTCTCGCCAAACCACAGTTCATACGGCGTCGTCTCAACGGATTTAGATGGTGCCCTATTTAACGTGAATGTAGCTATCTCTAATGCATAACCCCAAAACGATAGTGGTAATCGGTAAGAGACATCATAGATCGCACCATATCTAATAAAGCACGGTTACGATGTTCGGACACACCATTACACTGTGGTGTTCCAGGTGGCGTGAGTAGTGAAACTATTTCACATTGTTTTAACTGAAGGCCAAACTCGTAACTCAAATATTTTACTTCTGCGATCATATCGTAGAAATTTTTATTTTTGTTACGATGATTCTCCACTTCACTCTGAAATTCTTTGAACTTTTCAAATGTTTCAGATTTGTGTTTCATCAAGTAGATATACTCATATCTGCTCAAATCATCTGTGAAGATCAGAAAATAATGATACCTGCCGCGAGCCTCAATATTCATCGGACCACATACATCAGTATGTATGATTTCCAACAAATCTGTTGCTCGCTCCATTGTTCCGGAGAACGGAGTCTTAGTCATCTTGCCCATGAGGCATGGTTCGCAAGCATCAACTGATTCATAATCAAGTGATTCCAAAAGCCCATCAGCATGGATTTTCTTCATGCGCTTTACACCAATATGACCTAAACGGCAGTGCCACAAATAAGTTGCACTATCATTATTAACTTTGCATCTTTTGGCTTCAATATTATGAAAATGTGTATCACCACGATCGAGATCCAACAAACCATTTTCATTGGGTGTATGACCATAGAAGGTTTTATTCATGTAAACAGAACAACAATTATTCTCTAACTTACATGAATAACCGTATTGCAATAAACATGATCCAATCATATTCATGCTCAACGCAAACACCAAATAACATTTATTTAGGTTCAACACTAATCCCGAAAGTATAGGGAGTGTGCGATGATGATCATATCAATCTTGGAACCACTTCCAACACACATCGTCACTTCACCCTTAACTAGTCTCTGTTCATTCTGCAACTCCCGTTTCGAGTTACTACTCTTAGCAACTGAACCAGTATCAAATACCGAGGGGTTGCTACGAACACTAGTAAATACACATCAATAATCTGTATATCAAATATACCTTTGTTCACTTTGCCATCCTTCTTATCCGCCAAATACTTGGGGTAGTTCCGCTTCCAGTGACCAGTCCCTTTGCAGTAGAAGCACTTAGTCTCAGGCTTAGGACCAGACTTGGGCTTCTTCACTTGAGAAGCAACTTGCTTGCCGTTCTTCTTGAAGTTCCCCTTCTTCCCTTTGCCCTTTTCTTGAAACTAGTGGTCTTGTCTACCATCGGCACTTGATTTCTTTTGATTTCTACCTTCGTTGATTTCAGTATTACGAAGAGCTTGGGAATCGTTTCCATTATCCCTTGCATATCATAGTTCATCACGAAGTTCTACTAACTTGGTGATGGTGACTAGATAATTTTGTCAATCACTATCTTATCTGGAAGATTAACTCCCACTTGATTCAAGCGATTGTAGTACCCAGACAATCTTAGCACATGCTCACTGCTTGAGCTATTCTCCTCCATCTTTTTAGCTATAAAACTTGTTGGAGACTTCATATCTCTCAACTCGGGTATTTGCTTGATATATTAACTTCAACTCCTGGAACATCTCATATGGTCCATGACATTCAAAACGTTTTTGAAGTCCTGATTCTAAGCCGTTAAGCATGGTGCACTAAACTATTAAGTAGTCATCATATTGAGCTAGCCAAACACTCATAGCGTCTGCATCTACTCCTGCAATAGGTCTGTCACCTAGCGGTGCATCAAAGACATAATTCTTCTGTACAGCAATGAGGATAATTCTCAGATCACGGATCCAATCTGCATCATTGCTACTAACATTTTTCAACATGATTTTTCTCTAGGAACACAATAAACTGGGAGCAACATCGCGAGCTATTGATCTACAACATAGATATGCTAATACTACCAGGACTAAGTTCATGATAAATTAAAGTTCAATTAATCATATTACTTAAGAACTCCCACTTAGATAGACATCCCTCTAATCCTCTAAGTGATCATGTGATCCAAATCAACTAAACCATAACCGATCATCACGTGAAATGGAGTAGCTTTCAATGGTGAACATCACTTATGTTGATCATATCTACTATATGATTCACGCTCGACCTTTCGGTCTCAGTGCTCCGAGGCCATATCTGCATATGCTAGGCTCGTCAAGTTTAACCTGAGTATTCTGCGTGTGCAAAACTGGCTTGCAGCCATTGTAGATGGACGTAGAGCTTATCACACCCGATCATCACGTGGTGTCTGGGCACGACGAACTTTGGCAACGGTGCATACTCAGGGAGAACACTTTTATCTTGAAATTTAGTGAGAGATCATCTTATAATGCTACCGTCAATCAAAGAAAGATAAGATGCATAAAAGATAAACATCACATGCAATCAATATAAGTGATATGATATGGCCATTATCATCTTGTGCTTGTGATCTCCATCTCCGAAGCACCGTCATGATCACCATCGTCACCGGCGCGACACCTTGATCTCCATCATAGCATCGTTGTCGTCTCGCCAATCTTATGCTTCCACGACTATCGCTACCGCTTAGTGATAAAGTAAAGCATTACAACGCAATTGCATTGCATACAACAAAGCGACAAACATATGGCTCCTACCAATTGTCGATAACTCGGTTACAAAACATGGTCATCTCATACAATAAAATTTAGCATCATGTCTTGACCATATCACATCACAACATGCCCTGCAAAAACAAGTTAGACGTCCTCTACTTTGTTGTTGCAAGTTTTACGTGGCTGCTACGGGCTTAGCAAGAACCGTTCTTACCTACGCATCAAAACCACAACGATAGTTTGTCAAGTTGGTGCTGTTTTAACCTTCGCGAGGACCGGGCGTAGCCACACTTGGTTCAATTAAAGTTGGAGAAACTGACACCCGCCAGCCACCTGTGTGCAAAGCACGTCGATAGAACCAGTCTCGCGTAAGCGTACGCGTAATGTCGGTCCGGGCCGCTTCATCCAACAATACCACCGAACCAAAGTATGACATGCTGCCATGCTGGTAAGCAGTATGACTTATATCGCCCACAACTCACTTGTGTAGTACTCGTGTACAACATCAACGCATAAAACCTAGGCTCGGATGCCATTGTTGGGGAACATAGTAATTTCAAAAAATTACCTACGCACACGCAAGATCATGGTGATGCATAGCAACGAGAGGGGAGAGTGTTGTCTACGTACCCTCGTAGACCGAAAGCGGAAGTGTTAGTACAACGCGGTTGATGTAGTCGTACGTCTTCACGATCCGACTGATCCAAGTACCGAACGCACGTCACCTCCGAGTTCAGCACATGTTCAGCTCGATGACGTCCCGCGAACTCCGATCCAGCAGAGCTTCACGGGAGAGTTCCATCAGCACGACGGCGTGGTGACGGTGATGATGTTGCTACCGATGCAGGGCTTCGCCTAAGCACTGCTATGATATGACCGAGGTGGAATATGGTGGAGGGGGCACCGCACACGGCTGGGAGAGATCAACTGATCAACTTGTGTATCTAGAGGTGCCCCCCTGCCCCATGTATATAAAGGAGCAAGGGGAGAGGTGGCCGGCTTAGGAGGAGGGCACGCCAAGGGGGAGTCCTACTCCCACTGGGAGTAGGACTCCTCCTTCCCTTGTTGGAGTAGGAGAGAAGGAAAGAGGGGGAGAGGAACAAGGAAAAGTGGGCTGCACCCCTTGTCCAATTCGGACCAGAGGGGGGCGCGCGCTTCCTTCCTCTTGGCCTCTCTCCTCTATTCCCGCATGGCCCAATAAGGCCCATATACTCCCCGGCGAATTCCTGTAACTCTCCGGTACTCCGAAAAATACCCGAATCACTCGGAACCTTTCCGATGTCCGAATATAGTCGTCCAATATATCGATCTTTACGTCTCGACTATTTTGAGACTCCTCGTCATGTCCCCGATCTCATCCGGGACTCCGAACTCCTTCGGTACATCAAAACTCATAAACTCATAATATAACTGTCATCGAAACCTTAAGCGTGCGGACCCTACGGGTTCGAGAACAATGTAGACATGACCGAGACACGTCTCCGGTCAATAACCAATAGCGGAACCTGGATGCTCATATTGGCTCCCACATATTCTACGAAGATCTTTATCGGTCAGACCGCATAACAACATACGTTGTTCCCTTTGTCATCGGTATGTTACTTGCCCGAGATTTGATCATCGGTATCTCAATACCTAGTTCAATCTCGTTACCGGCAAGTCTCTTTACTCGTTCCGTAATACATCATCCCGCAACTAACTCATTAGTTGCAATGCTTGCAAGGCTTAAGTGATGTGCATTACCGAGAGGGCCCGGAGATACCTCTCCGACAGTTGGAGTGACAAATCCTAATCTCGAAATACGCCAACCCAACAAGTACCTTCGGAGACACCTGTAGAGCACCTTTATAATCACCCAGTTACGTTGTGACGTTTGGTAGCACACAAAGTGTTCCTCTGGTAAACGGGAGTTGCATAATCTCATAGTCATAGGAACATGTATAAGTTATGAAGAAAGCAATAGCAACAAACTAAACGATCAAGTGCTATGCTAACGGAATGGGTCAAGTCAATCACATCATTCTCCTAATGATGTGATCCCGTTAATAAAATGACAACTCATGTCTATGGTTAGGAAACATAACCATCTTTGATCAACGAGCTAGTCAAGTAGAGGCATACTAGTGACACTCTGTTTGTCTATGTATTCACACATGTATTATGTTTCCGGTTAATACAATTCTAGCATGAATAATAAACATTTATCATGATATAAGGAAATAAATAATAACTTTATCATTGCCTCTAGGGCATATTTCCTTCATGAAGAAGCCCAAGTCAGGACCTAAACCTGAGACTAAGTGCTTCTACTGAAAGGGACTGGTCACTGGAAGCAGAACTGCCCCAAGTATTTGGCGGATAAGAAGGATGGAGAAGTGAACAATGCTATATTTGATATACATGTTTGATGTGTAGTTTACTAGTGTTTATAGAAACCCATCGGTATTTGATACTAGTTCAGTTGCTAAGAGTAGTAACTCGAAACGGGAGTTGCAAAATGAACAGAGACTAGTTAAGGGTGAAGTGACGATGTGTGTTGGAAATGGTTCCAAGATTGATATGATCATCATCACACACTCCCTATACTTTCGGGATTAGTGTTATACCTAAATAAATGTTATTTGGTGTTTGCGTTGAGCATGAATATGATTTGATCATGTTTATTGCAATACGGTTATTCATTTAAGTTAGAGAATAATTGTTGTTCTGTTTACATGAATAAAACCTTCTATGGTCATACACACAATAAAAATGGTTTGTTGGATCTTGATCGTAGTCATACATATATTCATAATATTGAAGCCAAAAGATGCAAAGTTAATAATGATAGTGCAACTTATTTGTGGCACTGCCGTTTAGGTCATATTGGTGTAAAGCGCATGAAGAAAATCCATGCTGATGGGCTTGTGGAATCACTTGATTATGAATCAGTTGATGCTTGCGAACCATGCCTCATGGGCAAGATGACTAAGACTCCGTTCTCCGGAACAATGGAGCGAGCAACATACTTGTTGGAAATAATACATATTGATGTATGCAGTCCGATGAGTGTTGAGGCTCGCGGCAGGTATCGTTATTTTCTGACCTTCACAGATGATTTGAGTAATATATGGGTATATCTTCTTGATGAAACATAAATCTGAAACATTTGAAATGTTCAAATAATTTCAGAGTGAAGTGGAAATTCATCGTAACAAGAAAATAAAGTTTCTACGATCTGACCATGGAGGAGAATATTTGAGTTATGAGTTTGGCCTTCAGTTAAAACAGTGTGAAATAGTTTCACTACTCATGCCACCTGGAACACCACAGTGTAATGGTGTGTCTGAACATCGTAACCATACTTTATTAGATATGGTGCGTGATGTCTCTTACCAATTTACCAGTATCGTTTTGGGGTTATGCATTAGAGACAGCTACATTCACGTTAAATAGGGCACCATCTTAATCCGTTGAGATGACACCGTATGAACTATGGTTTGGCAAGAAACCTAAGTTGTCATTTCTTAAAGTTTGAGGTTGCAATGCTTATATGAAAAAGTTTCAACCTGATAAGCTCAAACCCAAATCAGAGAAGTGCGTCTTCATAGGATACCCAAAAGAAAATGTTGGGTACACCTTCTATCACAGATCCGAAGGCAAGATAGTCATTGCTGAGAACGGATCCTTTCTAGAGAAGGAGTTTCTCTCTAAAGAAGTGAGTGGGAGAAAAGTAGAACTTGATGAGGTAACTGTACCTGCTCCCTTATTGGAAAGTAGTTCATCACATAAATCTGTTCCTGTGACTACTACACCAATTAGTGAGGAAGCTAATGATGATGACCTTGTAACTTCAGATCAAGTTACTACCGAACCTCGTAGGTAAACCAGAGTGAGATCCGCACCAGAGTGGTACGGTAATCCTGTTCTGGAAGTCATGTTACTTGACCATGACGAACCTACGAACTATGAGGAAGCGATGATGAGCCTAGATTCCGCGAAATGGCTTGAGGCCATGAAATCTGAGATGAGATCCATGTATAAGAACAAAGTATGGACTTTGATTAACTTGCCCAAAGATCGGCGAGCCATTGAGACTAAATGGATCTTCAAGAGGAAGACAGACGCTGATAGTAGTGTTACTATCTACAAAGCTAGAATTGTCGCAAAAGATTTTCGACAAGTTCAAGGTGTTGACTACGATGAGAGTTTCTCACTCGTATCTATGCTTAAGTCTATCCGAATCATGTTAGCAATTGCCACATTTTATGAATCTGGCAAATTGATAAACAAAAGTACAATCCTTAATGGATTTATTGAAGAATAGTTGTATATGATGCAACAAGAAAGTTTTGTCAGTCCTAAAGGTGCTAACAAAATATGCAAGCTCCAGCGATCCATCTATGGACTGGTGCAAGCATCTCGGAGTTGGAATATACGCTTTGATAAGTTGATCAAAGCATATAGTTTTATACAGACTTGCGGTGAAGCCTGTATTTACAAGAAAGTGAGTGGGAGCACTACAACATTTTTGATAAGTGTATGTGAATGACATATTGTTGATCGGAGATAATGTAGAATTATTCTGCAAAGCATAAAGGAGTGTTTGAAAGGAGTTTTTCAAAGAAAGACCTCAGTGAAGCTGCTTACATATTGAGCAACAAGATCTATAGAGATAGATCAAGACGCTTGATAAGTTTTTCAATGAGTACATACCTTGACAAGATTTTGAAGTAGTTCAAAATGGAACAGTCAAAGAAAAAGTTCTTGCCTGTGTTACAAGGTGTGAAATTGAGTAAGACTCTGTCACACCCTAGCTAGTCATGCATTAGAGTGTTGCATCATGTTTACTCTTTCATCAGAAACTTGAAATGGGGATCTGTGAAACCCTCAGAATCATTTTGAAAATGACCCAAATAAACATTTCTCCAAAAGGGTCCAAGAAAATGCTCATGTTGCTCTCTGAAAATATTGGACAGAGATAAAAATCAAACCAATATTTTTAAGAGCTCATAGGTATTTATTTTGGGCATTTGGAATTAATGCATAAATATTTGCATTGGAAATATATTAATTATATATATTAATATATGTCCAAATATTATGCCAATTATAAAGGAGCTCTGGAATAATATATTTAGCTCCTGCAAAAATTGGCATAAGTTAAATAAATGATTTAATATATTATTTAAATCAAAACAAATGTCAGAAATTAGAAAACAGAAAAATAAATAACAGGAGGAGCTTACCTGGGCTCCTCCCTGTGCGGCCCAGCCAGCTGGCCGGCCCAGCAAGCCAGCCCAGCCCACCACCGCCGTCGTCCTCCTGGCGCCAGTCGGCCAGGCGTGTGGCCGGCGCGCGCGCACGGCCGGAGCGCCACGCCACCAGCTCGTCTGCCTGCCTCCCCCGCCAGCGCGACGCCGCGACGCTTCTTCTCGGTGCCGCCCCGATCCCCTGGCCTTATCCCCCCTCTCTCCCGTGCTGCTCCCTCTCTCTCTCTCACGGCCGAACACCACCGTCGCCGCCGTTCGCCATAGCAGTCGTCTCCGGCCACCCCTCGCTTCCCCGACTAGCCCAGAGGCTCCGCCGCGACCCCCTCTTCCTCCCCACCGCTCCACGGGTCTCCGGAAGCCCTGCATCGCCGCCTACGTCGCCGTTCCCCTCCTCGGCCACCGGAGGTCATCGCCGTCGATTCGCTGCACTCCGGCCGTCCCCGAGCCCGCTAACCATCCCTACAGCTCCGCGGTGAGCCACCGATTCGATTCCCCCTTGCCCCGTCGTCCCTAGCCTTCTGTAGCTGCCGCCCCCTTGAGCTCCGAAGCTCGACGCCGCCGGCGACGTCGCCGTCGTGGCCACGGTCACCGTAGCGCCCAACCGAGCACACCATCGTGCTCCACACCTCACTAGGAGCACGCAGCACGCACCAACGTCTCCCCAAACGCCCTGCAACGCCGATTCCGACCGCACCCGAACTCCGGCCGCCGCTCACGAGCTCGCCGCCGTCGGCTCCGGCCACCCCAGGCCCAGCCACGGCCACCGTCCGACGCGCCATCGAGCTAGCTATCCAACGCACCTAGCCGCACGCCGTTTGGAGCACCACAGAGGAAACCCGAGGCCCCTGTACGCCGCGGACCTCGCCGGCGACTAACCGCCGGCGGGTTTGACTTGTCCGACCTGGGGTTTGACCCCCCCAGGGTCACTGACGCGTGGGCCCCATCGGCCAGGTGGTCAGTTAGTGCTAATTACTGTTAGTCAACCCCCCCTGACACTGACAGTGGGCCCCAGCGCCACTAATCCCTAATTAGGATTAATTTAATCCTGTTAAACCCCCCCTGTCACTGACGTGTGGCCCCCACACGTCAGGTTTGACCCCAGCCAGCCGCAGTTGACCACTGACGTCATGCTGACGTCATGCTGGCGCAATAATTATATTTCTGGATTTAAATTAAATCAGGAAATTCCAGAATATTATTTAAACTTCAAAAATTCATAACTTTTATTCTGTAACTCCAAATTGGACAAATTATATATGAAAAATGATCAGAAAAATCCAATCTATCCATCTGTACTATTTTCATGCATGATCAAACAAGTTAAATTGATGTTTTAAGCAGAACAAGGAAAAGCACTTTAAAAGGCCATGTTTGAGTTTGAAATTTGAATCTTTGATTCAAATTTGTTCAAACCCTTCTGGTTTTAGTTGCATTAGCCCAACACACTCATATTGCCATGTTTCATGCATGCATCATATTGTTGCACATTGTTTGGTGATGGTTGTGTATCGATGTCCTTTGCGACAGGTTCTGCCTCCGAGGAGTACCGTGATTACCCTAACGAAGAACCGTATCAGTGCATCGAACCATCAGGCAAGCAACCAACCATTTGATCATATCGATACAATCCCATGTTCTCGCTCCTGCTCTCTTTTACTGCATTAAGACAACGCGTTTCAAACTGCTGTGTGCTACGGTAGTTGAACCCATTTCCTCTGCATGACCTGTCATTGCCACAGTAACTAGATGAAACCCACTAGCATGTGTAGGAGTTGATTGAGCCATATGTATGTGTTGTTCCTACCTTGCTATGCCTGCTATGCTTAGAGTCGTGTCAGGTCTGGTTCATCTGGGTGATGGGCTAGAGTGAAATGATTATGTCGGTAATGAGAGTGGTGTGGTGAACACGATTTGGTAAAGGTATCGATGAGAGGCCATGTAGGAGTACATGGTGGGTTGTTTCATTGAAGCCGACCTTAAGCACTGAGATCTGTATGTGTGATTTAAGAATCAGCTACTACCATGCATTGGGCCCGAAACCAATGGACCCTCTCGGCTTCTTATTCACCCTAGTTCTCCGTCCAGGAGTTGCAAGTAGTTTCTGGTGTTTGTAGCCTACTGGAGGCCGTGGACAGCGCTGACCGTAGGGGTGGGCTGTGATGCGGTAGGTACGTGGCCGGGTGTACCGAATACCCGTTAGGTATCTCGGGAACCCTGTTCACATCGTTCGGGGCCGTATGGGAAACCTCGGCCGGACTCCCTGCGGATGGAACCTGAATAGGCGATAAACCTGGACTGGAGGCTTAGGTGATTAGGTAGGTCGTGGCCGACACCCACGTTGGGCTTCCGCTTGAAGGTTGCCGAGTACATGTCGTGTAAACGACGGTAAGTGGTGAGAGCGTGTATGAAGAAGTACACCCCTGCAGGGTTAACATGATCTATTCGAATAGCCGCGTCCGCGGTAAAGGACTACTTGGTTGCCTATACAGTTCATAGACAAGTAAATGGAAACTACTAAAAGCCTCAAGATAAGTGTGAGTGCCGAGGATGGCTCTTCCGTAGGAAGACGGAGGTGGATCCTCGGTAGTGTATTGAAGTGGTGAGTAGTGGACTCGTGTGCGCAAAACCATTTCAAGTTGGAGTATCGTAGGATAGTCTAGCCAAGAGTCAAAGCTGGCTTGCTGCAATAACTCCACCAACCCTTCTTGATAATATGCATGTATGTAGGATCTGATGTAAGTCTTGCTGAGTACCTTTGTACTCATGTTGCTATAATCTACATTTTTACAGAAGACGCTGCAACCCCTTCTGATGGGTTCTATGTAGACGTTGACATCAACGAGTAGGCTAAAGACCCAGGTGGTGACCCTGAGCTTGTGAAGGACCTTGTAGTATAGCTAGGCTTTCCAAGCCTCTTTTATTTTACTAGTTGTCTGTACTCAGACAAGTTACTTCCGCTGCTGGTTTGTATGACTGTATGACTTGTATGTTGGGTCGTGAGACCCGTACCTTTGTGTATGTTATGTATGGCTCCCTGAGCCTTAAATAAAGTACTTGTGTCGTAGAGTCATGTTGTGATGCTTCGTTGTATTTGCACATATCGAGCATATTGTGTGTATGATTGAAATGCTTGGTATGTGTGGGATCTGACTATCTAGTTGTTTATCTTTAGTAGCCTCTCTTACCGGGAAATGTCTCCTAGTGTTACCGCTGAGCCATGGTAGCTTGCTACTGCTCTGGAACACTTAGGCTGGCCGGCATGTGTCCTTCTTCGTTCCTGTGTCTGTCCCTTCGGGGAAATGTCACGCTTTGAGTACCGGAGTCCTGTTAGCCCGCTACAGCCCGGTTTACCGGAGTCCTGCTAGCCCAGTGCTACAGCCCGGACCCACTTGCTGATGACCGACACGTTCGAAGCTGGGTCATGGATGCCTGTCCCTGTAAGTCTGTGCCACTTTGGGTTTACGACTAGTCATGTCAGCCCGGGCTCTTTATCATATGGATGCTAGCGACACTATCATATACGTGAGCCAAAATGCGCAAACGGTCCCGGGCAAAGGTAAGGCGACACCCGTGGGGATACCGTGCGTGAGGCCGCAAAGTGATATGAGGTGTTACCGGCTAGATCGATGTGACATCGAGTCGGGGTCCTGACAGCGTTGGCATCAGAGCCGGACTGCCTGTAGGTTCTCCAAGCCAAACTGGTCGATGTTGAGTCTAGAAATTCTTTAGTTATATGTAGGGGAATTGTTTGTGGGTTGGAACGTAAGGCTCTTTTTACTCCTTTATCTTATGACATTCTGATCTGAGTCAGTCCATTCTTCCACCGGGGGTTAAGGAATTAGGATCTGTTCTCTCTATCAGGATCACGTGTTACTAATCAGTAGTACCTTATAAGTTTGATGGATACAAGCCTAGTTCAGTTCTACTACCACATTATGTTGTTAGAATGGATTCAGAACTTTGATATGATGATGTTGAGTGTGTACGAAATCCTTTGTCAAATGTCTCAAAATCCTTCTTGAGCATTTACAGCTGTTATGCTGCCGAAATTTTGCTAGAAATTCTAATGCCTTTGCATTATGATTGTGCTTTCAGATGGCCACTCGCGACCTCAATCAAGTGGTTCGCCTGACTCGATGCCTAGATGTACCCGGCCATACTGCCAAGTTGGTCAGGGTAATGACTGAGGCTGGATACCGCTGGTATCCTGAGTACACGGTCGAAGAGCAATTCCGAGACTTCAATCAAAGCCAGTATCTCTGCACTGTCCGGATATTTCCATCTTATCCTGGATCCACCGAGCCCCTTCACTGCTCCTATGGACTCGGGGTTACTATTGAGATGGCTGTGCAGGACGCCGCCTACTCTATGATGACCATTATGCGAGTCAGATCTGGTCTATTTCGGGACTCTGATTTCCGGTATATGCCAGGATCACTTCCGGGAGCACAAGGGTATCTCCAGGCTATCTATGCTGACCCCACCCAGGAGGATTCACGGACTCGCACCACTGCTGAGATGCTCGAGGATAAGGACCGTGAAAATCGGGCCTTGAGGTTAGAGCTCTTCAATACCCATGCTGACCACTGGGCCACTTTGACTCGGTTCGCACCGGCGGTGCAAGCTGGATATTCAGATATGCGCGATCTCTATCCTGTGAGATCTGCTCTGCCAGACGTGATGGTTTGGCGTGATGTAGGAGGCATCACCCCACCTCGCGGTCCCCGCAGGCCACCGTCTGTTGGTCCAAGGCCTCATCCTAGCCCCTATGGTCCACAAGCTCCGCGAGATCGTCTGTTTCCGGATGATCATGTTGAGCTTCCAGGCTATGGAGGTGACTTCTACGAGGACTACTACGGATCAGTCTGAGTTAGTGGTAGTATCACTAGTTCGCACTAGCTGTGTCATCTATCGTCCCGCGTGACTCGTGGGATATGACTAGTTTGTACTCTTTCCGGAGGTGTAGAAAAAATAATGTATAGGAGCTTGGGATGCCTCCGATGAGATGTAATCCTCTTTTCACCGTAATAGTACTTTGTTTGGTCTTGTACTAAACCCTGTATGGTGTGTATGACGATGGAATAAAGAAGCAGTTTCTGTATCTACCATGTCATACGGATGATCATCTTGCATTTCGAGTTATTCCTTACATTTTTATCCTATGTCGGAATTTTATCATTCTGACTAAATCATTGTCTTGTTTACCTAGGATGGTCAACACGCGCGCTAACCCTGCTTCTCAAGAGCAGGCCGAAGGCAGTGAAGGCAGGAATGAAAATCTGCCTCATCCTCCTTCCCTAGCCGAGGTTATGATGGAAGCTGAGAGAAACAAGCGGGAGACCAACCGTTTGATGGAGCGTATTGAACAGAATACAGCACACCATCAGAGGATTAACGTGGTGTCACTCAGTGATTTTATCAAATTACATCCACCCACGTTCCACCACTCCGTCGAGCCTCTCGACGCTGATGACTGGCTTCGCAGTATCTCTCACAAACTGCGTTCCGCGCTGGTAGCGGAGGCTGACAAGGTCACCTTTGCTGCATATCATCTTGAAGGCCCCGCCAGTCTATGGTGGGAGAATTATGGAGCTATGCGCCCAGCGGGCCATGTCACTACTTGGGCTGAGTTCAGTGAGGCTTTCCGTGAACATCACATTCCGGAGGGTCTCATGGACCGTAAACGTGAAGAATTTTGCAGTTTCACCCAAGGCCGACTTTCTGTGGATGCTTACAGCAGGGAGTTTGGTAATCTCGCACGATATGCAACCGAGGAAGTTTCTACTGACGCCAAGAAGCAAGCAAGGTTCCGTAAGGGCCTTAGTCCTGAGCTTCGCTGTGACCTCCGTCTGCATGAGTGCACATCCTTCCAGAAACTTGTCAACAAAGCCATCAGTGCTGAAACTGGTCAGACTGACTATGACGCAACACGCAAGCATGGCCGTGATATGGGTTCCTCATCCGGTGCTGGTCCTCAGAAGCGCCGCGTGTGGGTACCCAACACCGCCCTGCCACCCAGGTTCACACCGAGGCCATCCTTCCAGGCGCCTCGCCCCGTTCAACAGTCTGCACCGGCCAAGCCCTATGGGGGTCCAACCAACAATGCTCCTCCACGTACCAGTTCCGTGACTTGTTTCAAGTGTGGGAATCTGGTCACTATATGCGTGAGTGTCCCCAGACCAACCCCAATCAATCTGCTAAAGCTGTTGGCCGTGGCAAGCCGACAGGGAAAGTGTTCCACGCCAAACCGGTCACCGCTTCACGTGGCCATGTCAACTGTATCTCTGCCGAAGAAGCTCAAGAGGATCCCAACGTCGTTCTCGGTACGCTTCTTGTTAATTGCCACCCGGCATCTGTTCTTTTCGATACAGGAGCCTCTCATTCTTTTATATCTGAAAATTATGCTCGTTTGCATAACGTTGCATTCTGTGACATGCCATCCACTATGGAAATTTCTACCCCTGGTTCTAGATGGCAGACCTCTAGGGTAAGTTATGGAAATGAAATCCAAGTCGACAGACTTGTTTTCCTCGCGTCTTTGATAGCCCTTAAATCTTCAGATATTAATATCATTTTGGGTATGGACTGGATGTCAGCTCATCAAGCCAAAATTGATTGCTTCTCTAGGACTGTTCAACTCACCCATCCTTCGGGGAAGATAGTCAATGTCTTGACCCGAATAGCCAAGCGACAATTATATTCTCTTAACGCCAGCCCTTTGCCAGACCTTGAGGACGTGCCGGTAGTCCGTGACTTCCCGGATGTCTTCCCAGAAGAATTGCCAGGTGTTCCACCTGACAGAGATGTTGAGTTCGTAATAGACCTCATTCCAGGAACCGTTCCGATTGCTAGAAGACCTTATAAGATGGCACCCCTAGAACTAGCCGAGCTTAAGAAACAACTCGATGAGTCCTTGAAAAAGGGTTTCATCCGACCTAGCTCATCTCCGTGGGCTTGCCCCGTCCTATTCGTCAAGAAGAAGGATGGTACGGACCGGATGGTTGTAGATTACCGACCTGTCAATTTGGTCACAATCAAGAACAAATATCCACTTCCCAGGATCAACGACCTGTATGATCAGCTCGCTGGATCCTCAGTCTTCTCCAAGATGGATTTGAGGTTGGGCTACCATCAAATCAAAATCAGAAACGGGGACATTCCTAAGACGGCCTTTGTTACTCGTTATGGCCAATACGAGTACACCGTCATGTCCTTCGGTTTAACCAACGCTCCAGCCACCTTTTCTCGGTTAATGAACTCAATCTTCATGGAGTATTTGGATAAATTCGTCGTGGTTTACCTCGATGATATACTCATCTACTCCAAGAACGAGGAAGAACATGCCGAACATCTAAGGCTAGTGTTGCAGAAACTTCGAGAGCATCGCCTTTATGCCAAATTTTCTAAATGTGAATTCTGGTTGCCAGAAGTGACCTATCTGGGTCATGTAATATCTGGTAAAGGTATTGCTGTTAACCCTGAGCGAGTTCAAGCCGTCCTTAATTGGACTCCACCTGAATCGGTCAAGCAAGTTCGGAGTTTTCTGGGCTTAGCGAGCTATTGTCGTCGCTTTGTCGAGAACTTCTCCAAGGTTGCTAAACCTCTAACCGAACTCCTCAAGAAAGATAAGAAGTTCGAGTGGACTCCACAATGTGAGCACAGCTTTCAGGAACTGAAAAGACGCCTGACTTCTGCTCCCGTACTGGTACCGCCAGACTTCTCCAAAGACTTTGTTATCTACTGCGACGCCTCGCGACAAGGACTAGATTGCATCCTTATGCAAGATCGACATGTAATTGCCTACGCTTCACGGCAATTGCACCCACATGAGGAGAATTATCCTACTCATGATCTAGAGCTTGCAGCCGTAGTCTATGCACTTAAGACCTCGCGACATTACCTCCTTCCCTAGCCGAGGTTATGATGGAAGCTGAGAGAAACAAGCGGGAGACCAACCGTTTGATGGAGCGTATTGAACAGAATACAGCACACCATCAGAGGATTAACGTGGTGTCACTCAGTGATTTTATCAAATTACATCCACCCACGTTCCACCACTCCGTCGAGCCTCTCGACGCTGATGACTGGCTTCGCAGTATCTCTCACAAACTGCGTTCCGCGCTGGTAGCGGAGGCTGACAAGGTCACCTTTGCTGCATATCATCTTGAAGGCCCCGCCAGTCTATGGTGGGAGAATTATGGAGCTATGCGCCCAGCGGGCCATGTCACTACTTGGGCTGAGTTCAGTGAGGCTTTCCGTGAACATCACATTCCGGAGGGTCTCATGGACCGTAAACGTGAAGAATTTTGCAGTTTCACCCAAGGCCGACTTTCTGTGGATGCTTACAGCAGGGAGTTTGGTAATCTCGCACGATATGCAACCGAGGAAGTTTCTACTGACGCCAAGAAGCAAGCAAGGTTCCGTAAGGGCCTTAGTCCTGAGCTTCGCCGTGACCTCCGTATGCATGAGTGCACATCCTTCCAGAAACTTGTCAACAAAGCCATCAGTGCTGAAACTGGTCAGACTGACTATGACGCAACACGCAAGCATGGCCGTGATATGGGTTCCTCATCCGGTGCTGGTCCTCAGAAGCGCCGCGTGTGGGTACCCAACACCGCCCTGCCACCCAGGTTCACACCGAGGCCATCCTTCCAGGCGCCTCTCCCCGTTCAACAGTCTGCACCGGCCAAGCCCTATGGGGGTCCAACCAACAATGCTCCTCCACGTACCAGTTCCGTGACTTGTTTCAAGTGTGGGGAATCTGGTCACTATATGCGTGAGTGTCCCCAGACCAACCCCAATCAATCTGCTAAAGCTGTTGGCCGTGGCAAGCCGACAGGGAAAGTGTTCCACGCCAAACCGGTCACCGCTTCACGTGGCCATGTCAACTGTATCTCTGCCGAAGAAGCTCAAGAGGATCCCAACGTCGTTCTCGGTACGCTTCTTGTTAATTGCCACCCGGCATCTGTTCTTTTCGATACAGGAGCCTCTCATTCTTTTATATCTGAAAATTATGCTCGTTTGCATAACGTTGCATTCTGTGACATGCCATCCACTATGGAAATTTCTACCCCTGGTTCTAGATGGCAGACCTCTAGGGTAAGTTATGGAAATGAAATCCAAGTCGACAGACTTGTTTTCCTCGCGTCTTTGATAGCCCTTAAATCTTCAGATATTAATATCATTTTGGGTATGGACTGGATGTCAGCTCATCAAGCCAAAATTGATTGCTTCTCTAGGACTGTTCAACTCACCCATCCTTCGGGGAAGATAGTCAATGTCTTGACCCGAATAGCCAAGCGACAATTATATTCTCTTAACGCCAGCCCTTTGCCAGACCTTGAGGACGTGCCGGTAGTCCGTGACTTCCCGGATGTCTTCCCAGAAGAATTGCCAGGTGTTCCACCTGACAGAGATGTTGAGTTCGTAATAGACCTCATTCCAGGAACCGTTCCGATTGCTAGAAGACCTTATAAGATGGCACCCCTAGAACTAGCCGAGCTTAAGAAACAACTCGATGAGTCCTTGAAAAAGGGTTTCATCCGACCTAGCTCATCTCCGTGGGCTTGCCCCGTCCTATTCGTCAAGAAGAAGGATGGTACGGACCGGATGGTTGTAGATTACCGACCTGTCAATTTGGTCACAATCAAGAACAAATATCCACTTCCCAGGATCAACGACCTGTATGATCAGCTCGCTGGATCCTCAGTCTTCTCCAAGATGGATTTGAGGTTGGGCTACCATCAAATCAAAATCAGAAACGGGGACATTCCTAAGACGGCCTTTGTTACTCGTTATGGCCAATACGAGTACACCGTCATGTCCTTCGGTTTAACCAACGCTCCAGCCACCTTTTCTCGGTTAATGAACTCAATCTTCATGGAGTATTTGGATAAATTCGTCGTGGTTTACCTCGATGATATACTCATCTACTCCAAGAACGAGGAAGAACATGCCGAACATCTAAGGCTAGTGTTGCAGAAACTTCGAGAGCATCGCCTTTATGCCAAATTTTCTAAATGTGAATTCTGGTTGCCAGAAGTGACCTATCTGGGTCATGTAATATCTGGTAAAGGTATTGCTGTTAACCCTGAGCGAGTTCAAGCCGTCCTTAATTGGACTCCACCTGAATCGGTCAAGCAAGTTCGGAGTTTTCTGGGCTTAGCGAGCTATTGTCGTCGCTTTGTCGAGAACTTCTCCAAGGTTGCTAAACCTCTAACCGAACTCCTCAAGAAAGATAAGAAGTTCGAGTGGACTCCACAATGTGAGCACAGCTTTCAGGAACTGAAAAGACGCCTGACTTCTGCTCCCGTACTGGTACCGCCAGACTTCTCCAAAGACTTTGTTATCTACTGCGACGCCTCGCGACAAGGACTAGGTTGCATCCTTATGCAAGATCGACATGTAATTGCCTACGCTTCACGGCAATTGCACCCACATGAGGAGAATTATCCTACTCATGATCTAGAGCTTGCAGCCGTAGTCTATGCACTTAAGACCTCGCGACATTACCTCCTCGGTAATCGTTGTGAAATATTCACTGATCACCAAAGTCTGAAGTACATTTTCACCCAACCGGATCTGAATCTCAGGCAAAGACGTTGGGTTGAATTGATCACAGACTTCGATTTAGGGATAACCTACACCCCAGGGAAAGCCAACGTCATGGCTGATGCGCTAAGTCGTAAATCTTATTGTAACAATCTGATGTTACAACAAAGTCAACCGCTTCTCCATGAGGAATTTCGGAAGCTTAACCTTCACATTGTACCTCAAGGTTTTCTTTCCACCTTGGTGGCAAAACCTACCCTTACGGATCAAATTATCAAAGCACAGAAGGTAGATCCGGGAATCTCCCGCATCAAGAGAAACATTCAGAAAGGAATTGCGGATTGCTTCTCCATTAATGATCAAGGGGTCGTATACTTCGGGAATCGACTAGTGGTTCCCAAAGTGCGAAACCTGAGGCGTTTGATCCTTAAGGAAGCTCATGAATCTCCTCTCACCATTCATCCCGGTAGTACTAAGATGTATCAGGACCTACGCCAGAGGTTCTGGTGGACTAGGATGAAGAGAGAAATTGCTCAGTATATTGCTAATTGCGACGTCTGTCGTCGCGTAAAAGCAGAGCATCAACGGCCTGCTGGCACCCTTCAACCCTTAGCTATTCCTGAATGGAAATGGGATAAAATTGGTATGGATTTCATTACCGGTTTTCCCAGGACCAAGAGAGGGAATAATGCTATTTTCGTCGTGGTCGATCGTCTTTCCAAAGTAGCCCATTTCTTACCTGTTCGTGAGAGTATAACCGCTAGCCAGCTGGCAGACTTATACATCTCCCGAATAGTGTCCCTCCATGGTGTTCCTTTGGAAATTAACTCGGATCGAGGAAGTCTTTTCACCTCTCGATTTTGGGAAAGTTTCCAAAATGCTATGGGAACCCGTCTCTCCTTTAGCACTGCTTTCCACCCTCAGTCAAGTGGTCAAGTGGAACGCGTCAACCAGATTCTAGAAGACATGCTTCGAGCCTCTGTTATCTCATTCGGAATGGACTGGGAGAAGTGCCTTCCATTTGCCGAATTCGCTTACAACAACAGCTATCAATCTAGCTTGGGTAAAGCCCCTTTTAAAGTTCTCTATGGACGACGGTGTCGAACACCCCTTAACTGGTCAGAGACCGGGGAAAGACAATTCTTTGGCCCGGACATGATTCAGGAAGCAGAAGAACAAGTTCGCATCGTTCGTGAAAAGTTGAAAACAGCCCAATCTCGTCAGAAGAGTCAATATGACCGAAAACATAAGGCTATGACTTTCAAGGTTGACGAGAAGGCTTATCTTCGGGTCACCCCTCTGAAGGGAACCCATCGTTTCGGTATCAAAGGCAAATTGGCTCCTCGTTACATTGGACCTTTTCGCATTCTCGCCAAACGAGGAGAAGTTGCCTACCAGTTGGAACTACCTCCGCATCTCTCCAGAGTCCACGATGTCTTCCACGTTTCTCAACTCAGGCGTTGCTTCTCGGATCCTATCCGTGAAGTGGACCACGAAACGCTTGATCTCCAAGATAATCTTACCTATCGAGAGTACCCCATTCGTATCCTCGATCAGGCCGACCGTACCACCCGACGTCATAATATCAAGTTTCTCAAAGTTCAATGGTCGCACCATTCTGAGGATGAAGCAACTTGGGAAAGGGAGGATCGTCTTCGACTTGAGTATCCCGCCTTCTTCCCGGAAGAACCAAAATCTCGGGACGAGATTCTTTTGAGTGGGGGTGAGTTGTCACACCCTAGCTAGTCATGCATTAGAGTGTTGCATCATGTTTACTCTTTCATCAGAAACTTGAAATGGGGATCTGTGAAACCCTCAGAATCATTTTGAAAATGACCCAAATAAAAATTTCTCCAAAAGGGTCCAAGAAAATGCTCATGTTGCTCTCTGAAAATATTGGACAGAGATAAAAATCAAACCAATATTTTTAAGAGCTCATAGGTATTTATTTTGGGCATTTGGAATTAATGCATAAATATTTGCATTGGAAATATATTAATTATATATATTAATATATGTCCAAATATTATGCCAATTATAAAGGAGCTCTGGAATAATATATTTAGCTCCTGCAAAAATTGGCATAAGTTAAATAAATGATTTAATATATTATTTAAATCAAAACAAATGTCAGAAATTAGAAAACAGAAAAATAAATAAGAGGAGGAGCTTACCTGGGCTCCTCCCTGTGCGGCCCAGCCAGCTGGCCGGCCCAGCAAGCTAGCCCAGCCCACCACCGCCGTCGTCCTCCTGGCGCCAGTCGGCCAGGCGTGTGGCCGGCGCGCGCGCACGGCCGGAGCGCCACGCCACCAGCTCGTCTGCCTGCCTCCCCCGCCAGCGCGACGCCGCGACGCTTCTTCTCGGTGCCGCCCCGATCCCCTGGCCTTATCCCCCCTCTCTCCCGTGCTGCTCCCTCTCTCTCTCTCACGGCCGAACACCACCGTCGCCGCCGTTCGCCATAGCAGTCGTCTCCGGCCACCCCTCGCTTCCCCGACTAGCCCAGAGGCTCCGCCGCGACCCCCTCTTCCTCCCCACCGCTCCACGGGTCTCCGGAAGCCCTGCATCGCCGCCTACGTCGCCGTTCCCCTCCTCGGCCACCGGAGGTCATCGCCGTCGATTCGCTGCACTCCGGCCGTCCTCGAGCCCGCTAACCATCCCTACAGCTCCGCGGTGAGCCACCGATTCGATTCCCCCTTGCCCCGTCGTCCCTAGCCTTCTGTAGCTGCCGCCCCCTTGAGCTCCGAAGCTCGACGCCGCCGGCGACGTCGCCGTCGTGGCCACGGTCACCATAGCGCCCAACCGAGCACACCATCATGCTCCACACCTCACTAGGAGCACGCAGCACGCACCAACGTCTCCCCAAACGCCCTGCAACGCCGATTCCGACCGCACCCGAACTCCGTCCGCCGCTCACGAGCTCGCCGCCGTCGACTCCGGCCACCCCAGGCCCAGCCACGGCCACCGTCCGACGCGCCATCGAGCTAGCTATCCAACGCACCTAGCCGCACGCCGTTTGGAGCACCACAGAGGAAACCCGAGGCCCCTGTACGCCGCGGACCTCGCCGGCGACTAACCGCCGGCGGGTTTGACTTGTCCGACCTGGGGTTTGACCCCCCCAGGGTCACTGACGCGTGGGCCCCATCGGCCAGGTGGTCAGTTAGTGCTAATTACTGTTAGTCAACCCCCCCTGACACTGACAGTGGGCCCCAGCGCCACTAATCCCTAATTAGGATTAATTTAATCCTGTTAAACCCCCCCTGTCACTGACGTGTGGCCCCCACATGTCAGGTTTGACCCCAGCCAGCCGCAGTTGACCACTGAACGTCATGCTGACGTCATGCTGGCGCAATAATTATATTTCTGGATTTAAATTAAATCAGGAAATTCCAGAATATTATTTAAACTTCAAAAATTCATAACTTTTATTCTGTAACTCCAAATTGGACAAATTATATATGAAAAATGATCAGAAAAATCCAAGCTATCCATCTGTACTATTTTCATGCATGATCAAACAAGTTAAATTGATGTTTTAAGCAGAACAAGGAAAAGCACTTTAAAAGGCCATGTTTGAGTTTGAAATTTGAATCTTTGATTCAAATTAGTTCAAACCCTTCTGGTATTAGTTGCATTAGCCCAACACACTCATATTGCCATGTTTCATGCATGCATCATATTGTTGCACATTGTTTGGTGATGGTTGTGTATCGATGTCCTTTGCGACAGGTTCTGCCTCCGAGGAGTACCGTGATTACCCTAACGAAGAACCGTATCAGTGCATCGAACCATCAGGCAAGCAACCAACCATTTGATCATATCGATACAATCCCATGTTCTCGCTCCTGCTCTCTTTTACTGCATTAAGACAACGCGTTTCAAACTGCTGTGTGCTACGGTAGTTGAATCCATTTCCTCTGCATGACCTGTCATTGCCACAGTAACTAGATGAAACCCACTAGCATGTGTAGGAGTTGATTGAGCCATATGTATGTGTTGCTCCTACCTTGCTATGCCTGCTATGCTTAGAGTCGTGTCAGGTCTGGTTCATCTGGGTGATGGGCTAGAGTGAAATGATTATGTCGGTAATGAGAGTGGTGTGGTGAACACGATTTGGTAAAGGTATCAATGAGAGGCCATGTAGGAGTACATGGTGGGTTGTTTCATTGAAGCCGACCTTAAGCACTGAGATCTGTATGTGTGATTTAAGAATCAGCTACTACCATGCATTGGGCCCGAAACCAATGGACCCTCTCGGCTTCTTATTCACCCTAGTTCTCCGTCCAGGAGTTGCAAGTAGTTTCTGGTGTTTGTAGCCTACTGGAGGCCGTGGACAGCGCTGACCGTAGGGGTGGGCTGTGATGCGGTAGGTACGTGGCCGGGTGTACCGAATACCCGTTAGGTATCTCGGGAACCCTGTTCACATCGTTCGGGGCCGTATGGGAAACCTCGGCCGGAATCCCTGCGGATGGAACCTGAATAGGCGATAAACCTGGACTGGAGGCTTAGGTGATTAGGTAGGTCGTGGCCGACACCCACGTTGGGCTTCCGCTTGAAGGTTGCCGAGTACATGTCGTGTAAACGACGGTAAGTGGTGAGAGCGTGTATGAAGAAGTACACCCCTGCAGGGTTAACATGATCTATTCGAATAGCCGCGTCCGCGGTAAAGGACTACTTGGTTGCCTATACAGTTCATAGACAAGTAAATGGAAACTACTAAAAGCCTCAAGATAAGTGTGAGTGCCGAGGATGGCTCTTCCGTAGGAAGACGGAGGTGGATCCTCGGTAGTGTATTGAAGTGGTGAGTAGTGGACTCGTGTGCGCAAAACCATTTCAAGTTGGAGTATCGTAGGATAGTCTAGCCAAGAGTCAAAGCTGGCTTGCTGCAATAACTCCACCAACCCTTCTTGATAATATGCATGTATGTAGGATCTGATGTAAGTCTTGCTGAGTACCTTTGTACTCATGTTGCTATAATCTACATTTTTTACAGAAGACGCTGCAACCCCTTCTGATGGGTTCTATGTAGACGTTGACATCAACGAGTAGGCTAAAGACCCAGGTGGTGACCCTGAGCTTGTGAAGGACCTTGTAGTATAGCTAGGCTTTCCAAGCCTCTTTTATGTCACTAGTTGTCTGTACTCAGACAAGTTACTTCCGCTGCTGGTTTGTATGACTGTATGACTTGTATGTTGGGTCGTGAGACCCGTACCTTTGTGTATGTTATGTATGGCTCTCTGAGCCTTAAATAAAGTACTTGTGTCGTAGAGTCATGTTGTGATGCTTCGTTGTATTTGCACATATCGAGCATATTGTGTGTATGATTGAAATGCTTGGTATGTGTGGGATCTGACTATCTAGTTGTTTATCTTTAGTAGCCTCTCTTACCGGGAAATGTCTCCTAGTGTTACCGCTGAGCCATGGTAGCTTGCTACTGCTCTGGAACACTTAGGCTGGCCGGCATGTGTCCTTCTTCGTTCCTGTGTCTGTCCCTTCGGGGAAATGTCACGCTTTGAGTACCGGAGTCCTGTTAGCCCGCTACAGCCCGGTTTACCGGAGTCCTGCTAGCCCAGTGCTACAGCCCGGACCCATTTGCTGATGACCGACACGTTCAAAGCTGGGTCATGGATGCCTGTCCCTGTAAGTCTGTGCCACTTTGGGTTTACGACTAGTCATGTCAGCCCGGGCTCTTTATCATATGGATGCTAGCGACACTATCATATACGTGAGCCAAAATGCGCAAACGGTCCCGGGCAAAGGTAAGGCGACACCCGTGGGGATACCGTGCGTGAGGCCGCAAAGTGATATGAGGTGTTACCGGCTAGATCGATGTGACATCGAGTCGGGGTCCTGACAGACTCAAAGCCCAACCACGGCAGAAGATAGAAAGTGAATGAAAGTCATTCCCTATGCCTTGGCCATAGGTTCTATAAAATATGCCATGCTGTGTACCAGATCTATTGTATACCCTACACTGATTTTGGCAAGGGAGTACAATAGTGATCTAGGAGTAGATCACTGGACAACGGTCAAAATTATCCTTAGTGGAATAAGGATATGTTTCTCGATTATGGAGGTGACAAAAAATGTTCATCGTAAAGGGTTACGTCGATGCAAATTTTGACACTGATGCAGATGACTCTAAATCTCAATCTGGATACATATTGAAAGTGGGAGCAATTAGCTAGAGTAGCTCCGTGTAGAGCATTGTTGACATAGAAATTTGCAAAATACTTACGGATCTGAATGTGGCAGACCCGTTGACTAAACTTCTCTCACAAGCAAAACATGATCACACCTTAGTAATCTTTGGGTGTTAATCACATAGTGATGTGAACTAGATTATTGACTCTAGTAAACCCTTTGGGTGTTGGTCACATGTCGATGTGAACTATGGGTGTTAATCACATGGTGGTGTGAACTATTGGTATTAAATCACATGGCGATGTGAACTAGATTATTGACTCTAGTGCAAGTGGGAGACTGAAGGAAATATGCCCTAGAGGCAATAATAAAGTTATTATTTATTTCCTTATATCATGATAAATGTTTATTATTCATGCTAGAATTGTATTAACCGGAAACATGATACATGTGTGAATACATAGACAAACATAGTGTCACTAGTATGCCTCTACTTGACTAGCTCATTGATCGAAGATGGTTATGTTTCCTAACCATAGACAAAGAGTTGTCATTTGATATAAGATCACATCATTAGGAGAATGATGTGATTGACTTGACCCATTCTGTTAGCTTAGCACTTGATCGTTTAGTTTGTTGCTATTGCTTTCTTCATGACTTATACATGTTCCTATGACTATGAGATTATGCAACTCCCGTTTATCGGAGGAACACTTTGTGTGCCACCAAACGTCACAATGTAACTGGGTGATTATAAAGGTGCTCTTCAGGTGTCTCCGAAGGTACTTGTTGGGTTGGCGTATTTCGAGATTAGGATTTGTCACTCCGATTGTCGGAGAGGTATCTCTGGGCCCACTCGGTAATGCACATCACTATAAGCCTTGCAAGCATTGCAACTAATGAGTTAGTTGCGGGATGATTTATTATGGAACGAGTAAAGAGACTTTCCGGTAATGAGATTGAACTAGGTATTGAGATACCTACGATCGAATCTCGGGCAAGTAACATACCGATGACAAAGGGAACAACATATGTTGTTATGCGGTCTGACCGATAAAGATCTTCGTAGAATATGTGGGAGCCAATATGAGCATCCAGGTTCCGCTATTGGTTATTGACCAGAGACGTGTCTCGGTCATGTCTACATAGTTCTCGAACCCGTAGGGTCCGCACGCTTAACGTTTCGATGACAGTTATATTATGAGTTTATATGTTTTGATGTACTGAAGGATGTTCAAAGTCCCGGATGTGATCACGGACATGACGAGGAGTCTCGAAATGGTCGAGACATGAAGATTGATATATTGGAAGCCTATGTTTGGATATCGGAAGTGTTCCGGGTGAAATCAGGATTTTACCGGAGTATCGGGAGGTTACCGGAACCCCCGGATCTTAATGGGCCATAGTGGGGCTTGTGGAGAAGAGGAGAGGCGGCCAGGGCAGGGCCAAGTGCCCCTCCCCCTAGTCCGAATAGGACAAGGAGAGGGGGGCGGCGCCCCCCCTTTCCTTCCTCTCTCCCTCCTTTTCCCCCCTCCTCTCCTAGTCCAACAACGAAAAGGGAGGGAGTCCTACTCCCGGTAGGAGTAGGACTCCTCCTGGCGTGCCCCCTCTAGGCCGGCCGCACATCATCCCTTGCTCCTTTATATACGGGGGCAGGGGGCACCCTAGAGACATAACAATTGATCGTTTGATTTTTTAGCCGTGTGCGGTGCCCCCCTCCATCATAGTCCACCTCGATAATTCTGTAGCGGTGCTTAGGCGAAGCCCTGCGTCGGTAGAACATCATCATCGTCACCACGCCGTCGTGCTGACGAAACTCTCCCTCAACACTCGACTGGATCGGAGTTCGAGGGACGTCATCGGGCTGAACATGTGCTGAACTCGGAGGTGCTGTGCGTTCGGTACTTGGTCGGTCGGATCATGAAGACGTACGACTACATCAACCGCGTTGTGCTAACGCTTCCGCTTTCGGTCTACGAGGATACGTGGACAACACTCTCCCCTCTCGTTGCTATGCATCACCATGATCTTGCGTGTGCGTAGGAATTTTTTTGAAATTACTACGTTCCCCAACACAATCATACACAGCCCAGCGCTTCAGCGCCTCTGCAGCGCAATGCTCCCACCGGCCACACTGTTTATCTTCCGGGGTTGTGATCTATGGCCATGGAACAACCTGCTTCTTAAAACAAAACAACCTTTGTTGCAGGTACCCGATGATAATTGATGCTTGACGTTCCATCTCCTAATCTGCGACGACGCTCCACTTCTGGACAATGATCTCCCCCTTCATTTCCTCACATCACTAAATAAATGAATTCGGCGAGGTATGCCATTAGCTAGCTGACTATTTATCATCCTAATCAATGTCACCATCTCTGGGAAGGCAAACGAGCAGGAGGACATGTATCTACTCCCCTGTGCCACTATCGCCGTCTAGCTATAGCGTCTCTGCTTTCTATTCCCAATTTCCTCATCCCACGAGTCCTTTTGCTTCAGTGCTGCAATAGACAAGCAATTGCAAGGGCTTCAATGTAATTTGTTGTACCACCAGATTTCTATTCCTGCTTATTCACATAAATCTTATTTCTTTCTGGACATATGTGTGTCTCGGGATTCACTTCTATTATTTTGGTTATGTTTAGATTTTTGCCATCTAATACATGGTGTGTTTTAATCAATGTTTTATCTTGTAGCAGTTAATCATGGATGTTACATGTTACACCAATTAGTTTTTTTTTCAGTGGCATTTATGCAAGAACTGATCCGCTGACTGAGAGTGCAATGTTTCCATATCTACATCTTCCAATTTCCCCCAAATCTTAATGGCTACAGGATGTGAGATAATTTTTGTATCAAGCAGTTCACACAGAATTGGGTTGTAGCAAGTTTTTCTACACCCTATTTCTCTATTCATACCATTCCAGTATTGTGTACGATTAATTGAGTGTAGTAGTGTACAGTGGATTTTCATGGAACAATGGATAGGGAGCTTCCTCAATTGGAGACTAATACCCCTCTCTTTTTTTATTTAGAGCTGTGCATTTTATTTCTCCATTGTTCCTATCAAGACCTTTTCGAAAAAATTGTTCCTATCAAGAGTAGATGGTGATCCCCCGCAGAAAAAGAGAGTAGATGGTGACCCTGGTCCAAACGAGAAAATGAAAAAAGAACAGACATTGCATTTTATTCTGAAGTTTTTTAACCAGGATTGACTTTATCCTACATTAACTCTCCCTTTGTGTTTTGGCCAGTGCAATTTCATGTTAGTTACTGCAAGAACATCCACATGGATGATATCTATACCATTTCTTATTATGGATGTTCATAAATAAGTGCTAAGCTAGCAACTAAGGCTAACGTGTGTCAAAGAGTCTCTAATTTACCTATTGTACTGATAGTGGCCTTGGATCCCGGTTAAAAAATGGTACAGTATCATTGCATTTGTCCTTCAAACTCTCAATTTTATACATGGGATTCGTTGCCGCAAAGCAGTAGGTACTCAACAAGAGATTATGTTTTCAACCCTCATCCTCTGTTACTTAATATATGTTCATACATTTATTTTTACAATTCTTTAGAGTTATACATGTATATCCCAAAAAAATGTACCAGTATACCCGCAGCAACGCGCGGGATATCATCTAGTCTACTATTTATCTATCTATCTACTATCTACTATCTACTACCTCTATAAAAGTACGAAAGGGCGGAGAACCAAGTCATCTCATCCATCCAAACAGCCCTGTCGAGTGGCTCAGATCTCTCCAATGTTTAGCACTAAACACCCACGATCGCGCTAATTACTCTTGCCCTTCTACCTCGCATCGCACGATCCCCCACGCATCCACCTCTTCATCTGACCGCATGGTGCCTCTGAGGCCCTCAAACCACCCCATGCATCCACCTCTCTCTATCGCGCTCCCGACCGGTGGCTCTCAAGCCCTCCTGGCGTGCTCCCCAGAAGCCCTCCTCCGGATTGCCGGTGCCGCGGAGGTTGCAAGCGAGGTTGAGCGCTGTGAGCGCCCATGCGGCGGCGAGCAGCCCCCGGAAGCCCTCCTCCGGATTGCCGGTGCCGCGGAGGTTGCAGGCGAGGTTGAGCGCCGTGAGTGCCCCCCTGTTGGAAATATGCCCTAGAGGCAATAATAAAATGGTTATTATTATATTTCTTTGTTCATGATAATTGTCTATTGTTCATGCTATAATTGTGTTATCCAGAAATCGTAATACATGTGTGAATACATAGACCACAACACGTCCCTAGTGAGCCTCTAGTTGACTAGCTCGTTGATCAAAAGATAGTCATGGTTTCCTGACTATGAACATTGGATGTCATTGATAACAGGATCACATCATTAGGAGAATGATGTGATGGACAAGACCCAATCCTAAGCATAGCTCAAAGATCGTGTAGTTCGTTTGCTGTAGCTTTTCTGAATGTCAAGTATCATTTCCTTAGACCATGAGATTGTGCAACTCCCGGACACCGTAGGATTGCCTTGGGTGTGCCAAATGTCACAACGTAACTGGGTGACTATAAAGGTACATTACAGGTATCTCCAAAAGTGTCTATTGGTTGACACGAATCGAGATTGGGATTTGTCACTCCGTATGACGGAGAGGTATCTCTGGGCCCACTCGGTAATGCATCATCATAATGAGCTCAATGTGATCAAGTGGTTGATCACGGGATCATGCATTACGGTACGAGTAAAGTGACTTGCCGGTAATGAGACTGAACAAGGTATTGGGATACCGACGATCGAGTCTCGGGCAAGTAACGCACCGATTGACAAAGGGAATTGTATACGGATTAATTGAATCCTCGACATCGTGGTTCATCCGATGAGATCATCGTGAAGCATGTGGGAGCCAACATGGGTATCCAGATCCCGCTGTTGGTTATTGACCGTAGAGGCTTCTCGGTCATGTCTACATGTCTCCCGAACCCGTAGGGTCTACACACTTAAGGTTCGGTGACGCTAGGGTTGTAGAGATATTAGCATACGGTAACCCAAAAGTTGTTCGGAGTCCCGGATGAGATCCCGGACGTCATGAGGAGTTCCAGAATGGTCCAGAGGTAAAGATTTATATATAGGAAGTCCAGTTTCGGCCATCGGGAAGGTTTCGGGGGTCACCGATATTGTACCGAAAGCACCAGAAGGGTCCCGGGGGTCCACCGGGTGGGGCCACCTATCCCGGAGGGCCCCATGGGCTGAAGTGGGAGGGGAACCAGCCCCTAGTGGGCTGGTGCGCCCCCCTTGGGCCCCCCTGCGCCTAGGGTTAGAAACCCTAGGGGGGGCGCCACCCTTGCCTTGGGGGGCAAGGCAACCCCTTGGCCGCCGCCCCCTAGGAGATTGGATCTCCTAGGGCCGGCGCCCCCCTAGGCACCCTATATATAGTGGGGGGAGGGAGGGCTGTGCACCCAAGCCCCTGGCCTCTCCCTCTCCCTCCCGTGACACTCCTCCATCTCCCTGAGCTTGGCGAAGCCCTGCCGAGATCACCGTTGCTTCCACCACCACGCCGTCGTGCTGCTGGATCTTCATCAACCTCTCCTTCCCCCTTACTGGATCAAAAAGGAGGAGACGTCTCCCAACCGTACGTGTGTTGAACGCGGAGGTGCTGTCCGTTCGGCACTTGGTCATCGGTGATTTGAATCACGTCGAGTACGACTCCATCAACCCCGTTCTCTTGAACGCTTCCGCGCGCGATCTACAAGGGTATGTAGATGCACTCCTCTTCCTCGTTGCTAGATGAATCAATAGATTGATCTTGGTGATGCGTAGAAAATTTTAAAATTCTGCTACGTTCCCCAACACCCCCCCCCCCGCGGTCCGCTTGCGTATTCGTATTCCCATCGAAGAAGACGACGATAGAATCTCGGGCACGCCGCCATACTCTCCCCGTCGTCGCCAAGGTCATGGCGCGCCCCCGTCCGTCATCCCTCCACAGCATATCTAGTCCAGGCCGACGAAGAGTCTCGCCGCTGGGCACAGGTACCTTGCAATCGTGTTGTGCTTCTCCGTTGGTGCAGTCGTGCAGTCGTACACACATCTTGCAAGTAAGTGGCCGTCAATCCAATTGATTTCTTCCTCCGCACTTGATTTCTTACAGTGGCCTGAAAAGAAGCATCATTTTTAATGTACTTTATTATAGCTCACAATCACAGATTACTATAATGCATAATACTTGGGATGTGTCATCCATTCTGAATAGGAAACGTTCTTAGGGGACATCATGCTCACTGAATATGCCAAACAGGTCATCCGATTTAGCATAGAGATCTCAAAAAAAAATCAAGTTGTGACTACAAGGTAGAGGAGTTTATTCTCTGATGAAGATTTGATAGCTAACAACATACATGCAAGCATCGACCAGTTCAAGTCATATTCACCATCTCTAATTTTGGTCTGCTAAGTCTGACAATGATTTGTAGAGTGTCCAATGGAGGTTCTTCCATTTACCAATTTGTGATCCCAGCCTTTTCTTTCCTGATTAAAAAGAAAAACATATTCTAATTGCCTTTTCTAAACTTATCTTTGAGATAACTTGCATCTAACAGTTAAGTGCTCCAAGATTAGGCAATCAAAACCGATTTTATGACTATGCATGTATGAAAAACTGTTAATATTTGCAGTTTGACTAATCTCTGGATCGGCTGCAGCCTGGAGATGAGATTCTCTGGCTTTGAAGATGGTTATACATTTTATAGGTTATATTTTCCAGGAAGCGATGTTGTCTAGGTGTTGTGGATGAAAGAAGACTTGGACATGGGCGTGTTGAGATTAATCCATGTGTGTATCCATGCGTGTTGAGATTAATCCACGTGTTGTGAGATGAAGGATTTAGGAGTGGCTGATGTCATTCTGAACATCAAGTTGTTGAGAGACGATGATGATGGGATTACATTACTTCAATCTCACTATGTGGAAAAGATCTTGAGTCACTTTGGCTATAGTGACTGCAAGCCCTTTCCAACACCATATGATGCTAGTGTGTTGCTTCGAAAGAATCGAAAAATTGCTAGAGACCAATTGAAGTGTTCTCAGATTATTGGCTCGCTTATGTACTTAGCCAGTGCTACAAGACCTGACATCTCTTTTGCTGTTAGCAAACTGAGTCGATTTGTTTCAAAACCAGGAGATGTGCATTGGAAAGCTCTAGAGAGAGTTTTGCGTTATTTGAAAGGCACTGCAAATTATGGAATTCACTACACTGGGCATCCAAAGATGCTTGAAGGGTATAGTGACTCAAACTGGATCTCAGATGCTGATGAGATAAAGGCCACAAGCGGTTATGTATTCACTCATGGAGGTGGCGCTGTTTCTTGGAAGTCTTGCAAGCAGACCATCTTAACGAGGTCAACAATGGAAGCAGAACTCACAGCACTAGATACAGCTACGGTCGAAGCAGATTGGCTTCGTCGGCTCTTGAATGACTTACCGGTTGTTGAGAAACCTGTACCGGGTATCCTTATGAACTGCGACAATCAAACTGTGATCACGAAAGTGAGCAGCTCAAAGGATAACATGAAGTCATCAAGACACGTTCAGAGAAGGTTAAAGTCTGTCAGAAAAATGAAAAACTTCGGAGTTATTGCATTGGATTATATCCAAACGCCTAAAAATCTGGCAGATCCTTTTACTAAGGGTCTATCACGTAATGTGATAGATAATACATCGAGGGAGATGGTTATGAGACCCACAATATGAGTTGTTCACAGTGGTAACCTATTCTTTGTGATCGGAGATCCCGTGAATTAGATGTGGAAGACAAGATGTTGGTCAACTGAGAGGAGAGTATCCTTACTATTCACAATACCACTCCATGAAGATGCAATACTCTCCTTATCTGCATGGCAGGTTGATGTATATCTTAATGTGTTCTAAGTGGCTTATTTAAGCAGAGATGTTATCCTGCAGAACATCTTTTGAAGAACACACCTATATGAGTCTGATTGTCAAACGTCGCAATCTATGAGAGTAGGGTTCTCTCTAGTAAACTCATGAAAGGTCACGGAGTATGACGCATAAGCTCCACCCGCGGGGAAGACCCACGGTAGACACGTATCGATCAAGGCTTTTTATGAAGCTAGATTTGCAGAAAACTTGCTGTTCAAGGCCCAGTCCACTGTTCAAGTTGCTTACTAGTGTAGCATAGAGTTCTAGGTGGAAGTTCAACTTAACAGTCTCCACTACAGTACCGGTATATAAAACAGTGTTTTGGAACCAAAGGTAAATTTTTGTGTGCCTCTGGGATCTGGTGGGGGATTGCTGGAATTTTGTCTATTTTGGGCCTAGCCCAATAGCAGTTTCAGAAATTCCTAATAAATCCTAGAGGCCCACGCAGCCCATTTGTGCAAGGCAAGAGGTGGAACAAAATTTTAGTCTCACATTGCTAGTTTAGAGGGAGTTGGACCTCTTTATAAGGGAGGTTCTTTCCCCACATGTATGAGCATAAGAACAAGAGGGACATCCACGCGCGCTCCTCCTCCGCCGCCCGCCTCGCCACGCCACGCCTCGTCACGACGCGCCGCGGGTTGCGCGCCTCTTCGGCCGCTGCCTGTTCGCTTCGTCTCCCTTCGTTGCTTTACCTCCCGCCGCAGCCTCTTCGCGTCCTTCTCCTGTGCCTATATAAGAGAGGTCGCTCCTCTCCAGAGAGACACACTAGAAGATCCCCTTCCTCTCGCCACAAAGTTCCTGAGCACTGCGCTGCTGCTACGATCTTCCCCATCCCGGCTTGCGGCGTGCACGGCAGGTTGGGACAGTAGGCCTTCGAAACCGCACCTTTTGAGTCCTGTACGAGAGAAGGGTGATAAGGTCTTTGGGAAGCGCTCAACGCGACTACTGGCTGCTTCATCACAGACGATCCGGTCGCCGACGACTACTTCCCCGACGACGAGTTCTTCCCCGACGTCCACGACCTCCTCGACGACATGGCAGGCGAGGACACTGACCCCAAGTCCAGCGCTTCTGCTGCTGCTGTCCCGTACGTGTTCTTGTCTTTCCTGTTAAAGGTTCTGCCACAGTTCCTTGTTCTAATCCTTGTCCTACACATGTTAGGTTCTACTTCATATATGCTACTTGCTATACTGTCTGCTTTAGATATGATAGGCTACGGTTCATATATGCAGAAGCTATTTACCTTCTCTCTGTTAGAACGCATAACTTGTTTTATCTCTTCTATATTAGTCATGCTTTATCTAGTATTTCTGTTAATAAAATCATTTGGTAAATTGCTCATATTTTCAACAGGTTCAACATGTTTTAGAATATGTTCATCTAGTATTAAAAAATTATTGTGTAAAATTATACTTACAATTCTTCGAAATTCTGGTGGGGTGCAACAAATGGCGAGCGGAAAGTGCATTGGATAGCGCGGGATAAAATGCGCCAAGCGAAGCGGGACGGTGGAATGGGATTTCGTGATCCAGAAGTGTTTAATCAGGCCTTATTGGCCAAGCAGGCATGGAGGATTGTCCAACACCCTGATTCACTTTGTGCAAGGGTTTTTAAAGCAAGGTACTTCCCTGAAGGATCAATTATGAATGCAACATGCCCTTCTGGTGGCTCTTACACTTTTAGGAGCATTATTCATGGGTGAGAACTTTTACGACAAGGGACCATTTGGCGCATTGGCAGTGGAGCAAGTATGAATATCCACCATGACCCGTGGATCCCAAGGCAAGGAAGTCTGACACCACTGGGTGCGGATTATGTGCATGGTGTAAACAAGGTATGTGATTTGATGGTGCAATCTGGAAGAGAGTGGGACACACAACAAATTGACAGTATGTTCTCCGCTGATGATGCCAATGATATTAAGCAAATAGCTATTGGCGGCCTTGAGATGGATGATTATCTAGCATAGAATCATACTAAAAATGGACAGTTTACGGTTCAGTCAGCTTACCACTTGAAGATGGCCATGAATATGACGAAATCGGGACAGCCTGAATCGTCAATGTCGGTGGCAAGACACAAAGGATGGCTCGGGCTGTGGGATACAAATGCTCCGAACAAGGCAAAAATTCATGTCTGGAGGCTGATTAGGAATGGTTTGGCCGTTGGTTCGGAGCTGCATAGGCGTCGAATCAAACCTGGCATCTTCTGTCCGGCTTGCGGCAGGGAGGAGACGATCTTTCACAGATTCTGGAGCTGCCCACATTCGGCGCTATTCTGGAAGCGACTTCGCTTGGAAACGGGAACTCCGGTGGCGATCCCACCGGTCCATATCGATTCCCAAAGCGCGGTGGCGAGATGGCTGTTGGGTTGGTTTGCCGACGCACGGGAGGAGGATAAACAAATAATGGTTCAAGCGACATATGGTCTTTGGCTAGCCAGAAATGAAACACGGGAAGGAAAGAAGATCCCCGAACCACATGAAATAGTGACCTCGGTGCTGGCATATGTCGCTGAGTGGAAGGGGTTTCATGGAAGTAAGGAGAAGCTGCAAAAGCCGGAGATCAAACAGAGATGGGTTCCACCGGACGAGGGCTGGATCAAGGCAAATTTTGATGGAGCTATTTATAAGGAAGGAGCGAAGTGTGGGTTAGGCGCTGTACTACGGGACCACTCAGGAGCTTTTCGAGCTGCGACCTGCCACTTCATTGATGGTGTATCTGACCTGGAGGTTGCTGAAATATATGCATGCAGGAGAGCACTTTAGGTGGCGGCCGAATTTAATACAACAAAGCTCCTGCTGGAGACGGACTGTGCTGCTCTAGCCAAAATGTTGAGTGCAAAGGAGAAAATACTCTCAGCTGCTGGGGGAAAGTATCCAGTGCTCCCAGCCTTGGGGTACTCCCAGTGCTCCAATGTCAAAACACATTTTTAAATGTTTCAAAAAATTCCGGAAAAAAATGAGAATGTTCACAAGGGATGTCACTACATCCCATAAAATATTTAGGTCCAACATCAAAATGTACATTGAGAAACAAAAAAGAAAAATATAGATCTGAATAGTATCAATGTTGCTTTTGTCTCTTCTTTACACTATTCATCCTAGATTTCACATTTTTTTTCTCAATGTGTGATCCGAGTTTGGACCTGAAACTTTTAGGGTTTGTAGTCATATTCATTATGAACATTCATAATTTTTTTTGGAATTTTTTGAAATATTAAAAAAAAATGTTTATTGACATTGGAGTACCGGGAGTACTCCAAGGCTGGGAGCACCGGATACTTTCCCAGCTGCTGGACCCCTTGTGGAGGAGATCAAGGAGAGGATGAAGTTGTTCCAAGAAGTGAAAGTGTCATGGGTAAGACGTAGTGCAAATTCTGCCGCGGATAAATTAGCTAAAGTAGGCTTAAGTGAGGAACTGTGTAAGGTTTGGTTTGCTATTCCCCCAGATTGTATCCTGGGAATTGTATCGGGCGAGATTCCTAGTTTCGTTTAATTAGTCAATAAAGCGGCAGCATTTGATTCTCAAAAAAAAATTCTACAAACACGGTTGACATGTTTTGATACATTTCTACAAATTTAATATTATTACACAATAATTTTCATATAACTGAATAATTTCAAAAGGTACAATGTTGTCAATTTTTTAATAGTTATGTATTTCAGAAATACAATGAGGATACACCATAATCAGATTTTTTTTCAAAACTGTGATGATTTTTATAGCAAATTCGGAATCTATACGTTCTCACGCACCAAAATCAAAAATAGCACCCCATCGGCCTCCAGTTGGCCGAAGAGGGGCTCTTCGGCCTGCGGTTGACCGAAGTGGGCTCTTCAGCCTCCCGTTGGCCGAAGAGTGCCCCAACTGGGTTGAAAAGGACTCTTTGGTCTACCGTAGGCCGAAGAGCACTCTTTGGTCAACCGTAGGCCGAAGAGTCCTCGGGCCCCAACTTTTCACATTAACAGGAGGCCGAAGCTGCATGGCTGCGCTCTTTTGCCTATGCTAGGCCTTGGGCCCCAAAAAATACTCTTCGGCTTACGGATGACCAAAGAGCACTCTTCGGCCAACGGTAGATCAAAGAGTACTCTTCGGTCCAGTTGGGGTACTCTTCAGCCAACGGGAGGCTGAAGAGCCCACTTCGGTCAACCGCAGGCGGAAGAGCCCCTCTTCGGCCAACTGGAGGCCGACAGGGTGCTAGTTTTGATTTTCTTGTGTGAGGACGTATAGATTCTAAATTTGCTATAAAAACCATCACAGTTTTGAAAAAAAATCCCATAATCATGTATCCTTCTGGTCCAGAATGAAGATATATATATTTACACAATAATCTTAAAGTAAAAAAATAAAACCAATGGATCACACATCACAAAAATTGCAAAGCAACACGTGGAATTGGTCTACATAATTTTCTAGCTATTACTTGTACATATCGGATACTTTGCCCATGTGGGCAGATCGTGACGTTTAGTAACCTTTTTTTGCGGGAAACATAGAGCTTTATTCAATCATAAATGGCTCCAGCGCGATCAGCCATCAGGCTCGTCACTAGGAAACCGGGAGGAGAGTCCATCCAACAATCAGTCACCCCCACTGTGCTTGCATGCTTTGCACAAAGGTGCGCTGAATTGTTAGCTTGTCTCAGTACATGATGAATTTCAAAACTAAGGAAAGTTGAGGCTAGCCTTCAATTTCGAGAAGAATAGGCGCTATGACAGAGCGCGAAAATTGTCGCGAGTTCCAGAGCTGTACCAGCTCCAAACAATCTACTTCAAGCATCACTCGCGAAGAACCTCAAAGCTTGCCGAAGATGACTCTGTCTTGTAGAGCCAGGGCTTCTGCGATGAGCGGATCCGTAACATGGGGGTGCGGCTTACTCCAGGCAGCAACAAAGGCGGATGAGGTTCTAGCAAGACCCCCCGCTCCGCTTCTGTTTTCAGTCAACGAGACGCTAGCGTCTGTATTTATCTTGAGCCACTCTGGGTCAGGTGGTCTCCAACCATAACCAGGCATAATCCTGGTATGTTCATCGGGAAGCTCTAACAACATTAAGGCTTCTCGAATCCGTTTCAGGGACTGAACTGGATGCAAACTCTCTCTGTCATGTGTTATGTTATTGCGAGAAGTCCATATAGCCCACATGACATTAATGATCTTCGGCCGGTCCCCTTCGTTGATGCGTGTGTCACACAAAATATCCTTGCACCAAGTGATCGGATGTAATTGTGGAAGCTTGACATCAAGCCATTTCCTAGCTTCTGTCCAGAAGCTTTGAGCATGGGAACACTTGATGAGAGCGTGCACCATGTCTTCGTCTGCACCCTTTTGCAGATTTTGCATCGGGCACTAGTAGCAACGTGCCTGTATTTCAGTGTTGATTCGACCGGCAAAATGCCACGAAGAACCCGCCACCAAAAGACCCGTACTTTGGGCAACACCTTAAGCTTCCAGAGCCGAGTCCATAACTGTTTGTCATTCTCAGAAGTTTCAGTAATCTTCCCTTCCCCTAGAGCCAACTGCTCGTTGCGAGTCATAAGAGCATGATACACAGATTTTACAATATAGGATCCCGACCTCTCGTGAGCCCATGCCCAGAAGTCATCGCCACCACCTTGCCGAAGAGGAAGATTCAAGATTGCATCGGCATCCGGTGGTGTGAAATTACTCCTTATAAGATCAACTTTCTAGCTCCAGTTGTCTGTATCGATGAGGTCTGAAACTGTGTGAAGGTTGGCGCTCCCAATCTGAACTGAGGGTTGTAGAGAAAGCTTTCTAGGTAGCCACCGGTCAGCCCAAATTTTCACAGAAGTGCCATCACAAATTCGCCATAGCAAACCAGCTTCTAGTGCCTTCCTCCCAGCCATGATACCCTTCCATGTCGCGGAGGCGTTTCGTGGCACAGAAGCACTCATGAAATCAGAGTTTGGGAAATAGCGTCCTTTTAGAACCCTAGAGCACAAGGACTCCGGGTTTGTCATCAATCTCCAGCCATGTTTGCCCAAAAGCGCAATGTTGAAACATTCCAAGTCGCGGAACCCCATTCCTCCTTTGATCTTAGGAAGTGACAAGGACTTCCAGTCTATCTAGTCCAGAGATTTGTGATCGATGGAACTGCTCCACCAATATTTTGCCATCGGCGACGAGATGCTCTTGTAAACTTTCTTGGTTAACTTGAAACAACTCATTGTGAATGTTGGAATAGACTGGGCAACTGACTTAAGCAAGACTTCCCTTGCCGCGCAAGAAACCAAGCGCTCAGTCCTGCCATTCATCCTTGATCGCACCCATTCGCCAATGTAGGCAAATGTCCCAGAAGTGATCCGACCTAGTGCAGTCGGCAGGCCCAAGTATCTCTCATTGAAAGCCTCAACCGAAACGCCCAATGTAGCTTTCAGGGCAACTCTAACCGGATCTGGTGTGTTTGGGCTGAATAAGATGGAACTTTTGTCCCTGTTCACACATTGGCCTGAGCACGTTCCATAAATATCCAGTATATGATTTAACCTAGCAGCACTCTCCATCCTTGCATTCATGAAGATGCGACTATCATCTGCGAATAGCAGATGGTTGATCCAAGGTGAATGGGTGCTAACCCGGATTCCTCTATCTACTTGAGCTCCACCAAAGCTGTTGAGCAAAGTTGTGAAGCCTTCTGCACAGAGAAGAAAGAGGTAGGGTGACACGGGACAACCTTGTCGCAGCCCCCTGGAGGGGGTGAAGTATGGCAAGAGCTCACCGTTAACGTGAATTGCAAATCAGACTGACGAGACACACTTCAAAATCAGCCGAACAAAGGAGGCGCTGAAGCCTAACTTAGACATGATGGCCTCAAGATAGTGCCATTCCACGCGATCACATGCTTTCATCATGTCCAGTTTGACAACACAACCAAAATTCTTTCCTTTTTTCCTTCTTTTCATTGCATGCACACTTTCATGTGCTATGAGCACGTTATCGATGATGAGTCGCCCCGGTACAAAGGCACTTTGCTCCTCACTCACGATATCATTCAGAAAACCTCTTATCATGTTGACAATACACTTTGCTGCAATTTTGTATAAAACGGGACAAAGGGAGATGGGTCTATATTGCTTGATGCTTTGAGGGTGCCGTACCTTAGGAATTAGTGTAATCGATGTGTCATTCATCCCCTCCGGTAATTCACCCCCATTTAGAAATCCAAGCACTGCCGGGACGATGTCATCCTTAAGAATCGTCCAATGCCTCTGAAAGAAGCCCGCGGTGAAGCCGTCCACTCCCGGTGCTTTTGATGGCGCCATCTGAAACAGCGCTGTTTTGACCTCTTGTGCAGTGTAGGCCATATCAATGTGCGCGTTCATTTGATCAGACACGCGGGTTGGAACTAGGTCCATAAGCCCATCCATGGGGTTGAACCCCTGCGACGTGTATAGGGCTTGGTAAAACTGTTGGACTTCACTCTGATCATCCTCCGGGGTTTGACAGACAGAGCTGTCATCACGTACAAGTCTCTCGGTTTTGTTTATGCGTCTTCTCATGGCCACTTGGGCATGAAAGAACTTTGTGTTGCGGTCTCCATGACGCAACCAGGGTACCCTCGACCTCTGGCGCAACCATATCTTTTCCTGGCGAAGAACCTCTCGTAGCTTTTTTACTGTGGCCTTCTCTTCATCGGTTGGGCCTCGACCAACAGCCTGACAACGCAGGCGATCCAGCTTTGCCCGAAGTTTCTTGATGGTGGCAGTAAGGCTGCCAAACTCTCTCACACCCCATGCAGATAAAGACTCTTGCATGTTCTGAAGTGCGATAAGCACACCAGCCAAACCTTGCTGACCCGACCCCCGTTGCCAGTTTTCCAAAACCATCCGGTCGTAGTCTGCATGGGTTTGCCAAACTTCCTCGTAGCGAAAAGGTTTCGCTCCTCTTGTTCTGTACGCAGACACTTGTTTCTTCCGCTCCACAAGCACAAAGCAATGATCTGACTCGGTCGTACTGATGTGTCTCACTCGCGTGCAGCCGTACATGTGAAGTAGGTCTGGATTCCCAAAGGCTCGGTCCAGCCTCGCTTTCACGTTATCAACACCCGGTTGACCATTATCCCATGTGTACTCTGCCCCAGTCCAACCCAGATCCTGGAACAAGCAATCATCAGTAGCCTCTCGGAAAGCTCGCATCTGCCACTCAACCTGGAGGTGCAGGTTCTAAACACCGTCATGGAGATTTTTTTCATGTTCTTTCTCTGTAGCATACACTGTATTTGAGGGCTATCCTACATGATTAAATAAAATACAAGGGATGTTTCTGCAAAATAATTCCTCCCCGCACGCTATCCACTTATATGTGGGTCACTGCCATGCTGGCACTTCATGTGGGTAGGGTGTACGTTTGAATACGGAAGGAGGCACCGTATTTGCATGACTGGACAAGTTCGAGCACTAGTTTTATGTATTTTGTAATTTTAGGCACCAAACTAACCGTGCAAGATAAGTTTAGGCACCTCCGGTGTATTTAACTCAAAAATTTTCTCTATATTGCGTGTAGGAAGTACATGCCCATAGAGGATGAAACTACAAGTCAAAAAGGAAAAAAAAAGGATGAAACCAAAATCACACATTGACTTCACGCTCACCGCTTACACCCACGGCCAACTCAAAACGTCAAGCACGAATCCACGCGTCCACCAGCCCCGCCAATGTCGCCTCGGATTCCCCGCCCTCAAGTAGAGCCTCTTTCGCCCGCCTCATCACCGCCAAAGTCCGCTCTCGGAGCACCCTCCCGCCGTCGGAGTCCATCATCCACCTGACCTTCTTGGCAACCTCCTCGGCCTTCACCACCTCCTTGTCGTACCCTTTCATCGTGACGGCCAGCTCCATCTCTTTCTCCAGGAACACCGCGTTCATTAGTTGCTCCGCGTACAACGGCCACGCCAGCATCGGCACGCCTGCCATGACCGACTCGAGCACCGAGTTCCACCCGCAGTGTGTCACAAAACAACCAACCGCATCATGGGCCAGCACGTCGCGTTGCGGCGCCCATGACTTCACGACGAGGCCCCTGCCCTGGGTCCGTTCAAGGAAACCCTGTGGGAGGAGGGCATCCAAGTCCGGCTCCGGCAGCTTCTCGGAGTTCTTCGACGAGTTGTCGCTTGGCGGGCTCCGCACCACCCACAGGAACCTCTGTCCACTGGCTTCCAGCCCGGCGGCCACCTTCCTCGTTTGTTTGGCGCTGAATCGGCCGAGGCTGCCGAAGGAGAGGAACACCACGCTGCCTTTGGGCTGCGTGTCCAGCCACGCGAGGCACTCGTCACCGCGCTTCACGCCCACCTCCTCCGACTTGATCAGTGGCCCAATACAGTACACCGGGGGCGTCCGGAGGCCGGATGGTGCGCAGAGTCCGGCCACGATGGTGTCCATGGCGCGCGGCTCCAGCGAGCGGAAGGTGTTGACGATGATGCCTTGGGACCGAAACATGTTGGTGCTCATGTTTAGAAATGCCTTGTAGGGCGCGCTGTCACGATCCATAAGCCGCTGAATGGCGTGCGTCGCCGGGAACGAGGTGATTCCCGGAGCGTGCACGAGTTCTTGGCCCATTTCCCTGAAGCTCCTCGTGCTTTTGCCGTGGAGAACCGCGAGGTGCAATAAGAAAGCCAAGATTTGCGCCCCGGAGGTGCAGAAGAAGTAGGCGGGGATGCGGAGCTCCGTGGCCACGTTGATGGCGGCGCCGCAGAAGAAGTCCAGCACGATGACAGCCGGGGTGTCGCCGGCGAGGAAATCACGGAGATGCGGGTTGGAGAGGCGGACGACCTCGAAGGTCAGCATCTCCGGCGGCTCAGACCCGAGGAGCTTGACTTGTGGTAGACGGTGGAAAGAGATGTCGGGGTTGGCCGCGGAGACGCCGGCGAGGAAGGGGCCCGTGGCGCTGGTGTCGTGCGGCGAGTCGACGAGGGCGACAGTGACGGCCAGTCCACGAGCCGCGAAGAGCTTGCCGAGCTCGATCATGGAGACCAGATGCCCCATGCCCGGCGACGGGTAGAGCACCACCTGCGGCTTCCGGGGGCTCATGGTGGTGTTGGCTCCGGCGCCGACCATGTTGACGACAATAGCTTTCGCTTCTGATCGGCGGCGTGGATTTTTGGAGCGTATGTTTCCGTTAGGAATGTGTGTGCGAGACAGTGAGGAAGAGAGGGAGAGTAGGATGATTTGAGATGGAGATGATGAAGACGAACCAAAGATCTATTTATAGGGGCGCAACGGCTGGTGCTTTTGCGTCGATCCTTCCCATGACGGAACTCCAATCTGGCACCGAACCTTCTCAGGCTGCAGGCGGGTAGAGATTGAACCTAGACGCCCACTTTACTCGTATTAGTAAATGAGCACGTGCAATACATGTTGATAATTGCTCGTTGATATTAGAGAGAAAATTAACTGCATGTTGATATTAGATAGGATATCGATTACGTATATTAATTATAAAATTAATATAGATGTTTATATTTGGTATGCTTTTAGTTGCATGCTCAACATGTTAAGAGCTCACTATTGGAGCAATCTAGGTTGTTTGATTAACATGAATTAATGGCTGAGATTAATTGAATCTATCTTATTAGATCTTTTTATTTTGATATAGATATAAATATAGATATACAATATGTTAATAGATCGTCCTGGTAAGTATCGGATGAAACGAAAGGGTGATCGCCGCAACGTCATCGATGACAAATGGAATCAAACTTTTCGTCTCTTTTTTTTTGCGAGGAACTTTTCGTCTCTCCTAATGTCCCTCGAGGGAATCAGTTCAGCACAAAAAGCAATTGTTAATCTACCATACGGCGTATGTGGTAAGCTAGCTATCTTAAATGAAAATAATTGATAAAAAACAATTGTTAATCGAGAACGACAATGTTTGCACTGATAGTTACCTTTGCACGCCGTTAACTAGTACTCCTACTCATGTAAAACAACATACTCCAGAGGCTCGTTGATGATTGGCTCACGTCTATCTCGTCGAGAAGAAGAAAAGATGGTTGACATACGTCATAGCTTACGTATCATCAAATGCCTTTCTTCTACGGAGGACCTATTTTGAGTACCTAAAGTTAATCAATGGATGCTTGATCCTAAATATTAAATACCAGTAGGCAGTGGTGGTTTTGGCACCCTTGAAGTGATGCCACATGTAAAGGCGTGGAACCACTGTGTATGTATGTCTGCAGATGCATGTTATACCACTATATCTCTTTTCATATATTTTGAACTATACTTTCTTTTCTATTTTATTTTTATATATTTGAACTCCTCGCGCCAAGACCTTGAGGACAACACAGTCTTGAATACATTTTAAGTACGTTCAAACGTTTCAATCCATTTATTTCACTCAATCTTGTGAAATATACTCCCTCCATCCCACAATGCAAGGCCATTTCTAACCGATCCCCGGAAAATTAAGGGAGTATCCGGCGGAGTAAAGTTAGTGAAGTAATTTTTTACTCCACTAACGATGGACGCACCTAGCCGATCCCCTATAGTTAGTGAAGTAAAAACCAAAATTGTGTAGATTTTTTGTCCTAGCCGCATGAACTTCAAACACTACACAATATACATCATGAGAATATTAAAATAAAACATGCATAACATAACCTTCATAAATATAGTTTCATCATCACAAATTTCAAATAAAAACATGCAAAGTTCACCCAAAAGTCATCACTTCAAATACAATCTTTAATCCAAAATCACCACAAACATAGCATGCATATGTTGTGGATCAAGCCAACCAATGGCATGCACCACCGCCCCCTCGGCCACCACAACTCAAACGAGGTACTCGGTGAAGAAACCAACTCCACCATCCTGTCGGCCACCATCACCACCGCCATCCTCTCGGCCACCATCAACACCCCCCCCCCTCGGCCACCACCAACATTTCGAAGAGAGGCTTCCAAGATCGCTCCAAGAGTGGGCTCCTAATACTTCCTTGCGGTTCCATCCATTGTGTTTAGATTCATGAACATGATAGCATGTTCTTCGGCTTTCTTGGCATCACGAATCCTCTCCTCCTCAAGTGCAAGCCTACGCTCCTCCTCTTTCAACTTTCTCTCTTCGTCCGCCAACTTGGTCTTTCATTTCTCATCCTCCAACACCTCGAACTCATTCCACCTCGCCATCTTCTCTTCTTTGCGTTCGGCCGCCAACACCTTCTTGGTCTTGATGATTGCCACAAGTTCTTTGTAAGTACCACCGAATGCATTTTTCTTCTTTCTTTCTTTTGCAATCTTGTTTACTTCCGGTCTATTGTTGGCATCTTCGTCAACCACGTCGTCCGCCTCAACGGCTATGCTCAACCTTGATCTCTTTGGAGTGGTCTTCGCGATTCTTTGGATCCACTTCTCGTTCTTGCATAGATCTTTGTAGCAATGATGCAACGTGAAGGGCTTGTGGCCAAACTTGGTGTTCCTATGCTTGAATAGTTCTTGGATGTAGGGGCCATACTCCACCACTTGCACACTGCTCGGTGGTGTTATTCACTTGGTTGATGCATCTGGACCATCAGTTGCGCTGGTCATGAATGGCGCTCCAACAATGCCCAAGGGAACCTTGAATACAACTTGATCGCACGTCCACGGAGTTGTTGTAGTGCTCGGTAATTCTCTCCCGAAACATAGTCTTGGTTTTATCAGTTCCAATTGTTGCATCCACGGAGATCGCGCACCAAGCACCACAAAGAGTAAGATCCTCTTTTTGGTTGTAGTTGGCAGTGCATGACCTTGACGCCGGCGTGCTTTCTCCGGTCACCTCCACAACCTCCTCTTCCTCGGCCACCTCCTCATAGTTCGCCTCCTCCTCGGCCTTTTTTTTAGAGAAAATGCATACGCCCGACTTTATAAATAAAGCCACCAGGCAGAGCACCACACATAAGAACCAAAGTTCATCAAACCACCATAACACAGCGACCACGAGGCACAGCTCAAATCAAATGATAGTTTAAAGGGCGCGGGCCCAACCAAACCAAAACATAAGATGGCACGCATGCCAACAACCTACTGCTAGGAGACTAATGACCCAAATCTCGGTAGATCACACGGAGGCAGGGGAGGACATCATGTTGGCAGACGCTCGGACCTTGTTGATCAGCTCCAACATACCATCCACATCTGCAGGTTTAGTCAATAATTTCCACTATTGCAATAAGAATAGAAATTTTAAACAGGACGTCAGTTGGCTTGTTAGGAAAAACACCATCAATGGTGAATTTGTTCCTAATATTCCGCAAAGACCAACAGAGGGCACCCAATCCAAGCCTCTTAGTCCGACCCTGGATGTTGGCAGCCAGTAAGTGAAGGAACTATGCCCTAGAGGCAATAATAAAGTTGTTATTTTATATTTCCTTATATCATGATAAATGTTTATTATTCATGCTAGAATTGTATTAACCAGAAACTTGATACATGTGTGGATACATAGACAAAACATCGTGTCCCTAGTAAGCCTCTACTAGACTAGCTCGTTATCAAAGATGGTTAAGTTTCCTAACCATAGACATGTGTTGTCATTTGATGAACGGGATCACATCATTAGGAGAATGATGTGATGGACAAGTCCCATCCGTTAGCATAGCATATTGATCCTTCAATTTTATTGCTATTGCTTTCTTCATGTCAAATACATATTCCTTCGACTATGAGATTATGCAACTCCCGGATACCGGAGGAATACCTTGTGTGCTATCAAACGTCACAATGTAACTGGGTGATTATAAAGATGCTCTACAGGTATCTCCGAAGGTGTTTGTTGGGTTGGCATAGATCGAGATAAGGATTTGTCAATCTGAGTATCGGAGAGGTATCTCTGGGCCCTCTCGGTAATGCACATCATAAGAAGCCTTGCAAGCAAAGTGACTAATGAGTTAGTTGTGGTATGATGTATTACGGAACGAGTAAAGAGACTTGCCGGTAACGAGATTGAACTAGGTTAGTGGATACCCATGATCGAATCCCGGGCAAGTAACATATCAATGACAAAGGGAATAATGTATGTTGTCATAATGGTTCGACCGATAAAGATCTTTGTATAATATGTAGGAGCCAATATGAGCATCCAGGTTCCGCTATTGGTTATTGACCAAACTGGTGGCTTGGTCATGTCTACATAGTTCTCGAACCCGTAGGGTCCGCACGCTTAACGTTCATTGACGATATAGTATTATATGAGTTATGTGATTTGGTGACTGAATGTTCTTCAGAGTCCCGGATGAGATCACAGACATGACGAGGAGTCTCGAAATGGTCGAGAGGAAAAGATTGATATATAGGACGATGGTATTTGGACACCGGAAGTGTTCCGGAGGGTACCGGGTACTTATCGGGTCATCGGAAAGGAGTTTCGTGCACCCCCGACAAAGATATGGGCCTTATGGGCCAAGTGAGGGAACACACAAGCCCTGGTGTACCCCTACAGAGGCCAGCCATATGAGGAGGAGAAGGAAAGAGGGGAGGGCAAGGAAAATGTGGATTCGGATTCCTACTTCCCTCCCTCTCCCTCCTCTTTCCTCCCCCCTCGGTTATATATGGCAGGAGGCGCGCGCGGCTTGGGAGGGACTCCAAGTAGGATTCCTCCTACTTGGGCGTCTCCTATGGCTGCTCCCCTCCCCCTCCCACCTATATATACGTGGGAAGGGGGCGCCTAGAACACACACCAACAATTGTTAGCCGTTTGCGGCGCTCCCCTCCACAGTTTACGTCTCCGGTCATTCTTCGTAGTGCTTGGGCGAAGCCCTGCACGGATCACTTCACCATCATAGTCACCACGCCGTCGTGCTGAAGGAACTCATCTTATTCTTCAACACCTTTGCTGGATCAAAAGACGAGGGACGTCATCGAGCTGAACGTGTGTAGAACTCGGAGGTGCCATACGTTCGGTACTTGATCGGTCGAATCTAGAAGAAGTTCGACTACATCAACCGCATTGTCAGACGCTTCCGCTTTCGGTCTAGGAGGGTACATAGACACACTCTCCCCCGCTTGTTGCTATGCATCTCCTAGATAGATCTTGCATGAGCATAGGATTTTTTTTCAAATTGCATGCTATGTTTCCCAACAGTGGCATCTGAGCCAGGTCTATGCGTAGATGATATGCACGAGTAGAACACAAAGAGTTGTGGGCGGTGATTGTCATACTGATTACACCAACGTCTTATTTTGATTCGGCGGTATTGTTGGACGAAGAGGCTCGGACCAACCTTACATGACCACGTTCATGAGACCGGTTCCACCGACAGACATGCAACTAGTTTTGCATAAAGGTGGCTGGCGGGTGTCTGTTTCTCCAACTTTAGTTGAATCGAATTTTACTACGGCCGGTCCTTGTTGAAGGTTAAAACAACAAACTTGATAAATCACCGTTGTGGTTTTGATGTGTAGGTAAGAACGGTTCTTACTAGAAGCCCGTAGCATCCACATGTAAAACTTGCAACAACAAAGTAGAGGAAGTCTAACTTGTTTTTGAAGGGCATGTTGTGATGTGATATGGTCAAGACATGATGTGATATACGTTATTGTATGAGATGATCATGTTTTGTAAAAGTTACTGGCAACCGACAGGAGCCTTATGGTTGTCTCTTTATTGTATGAAATGCAAACTCCATGTAATTGCTTTACTTTATCACTATGCGTTAGTGATAGTTGTAGAAGCAATAGTTGGCGAGACGACCACGATGCTACGATGGAGATCAAGGTGTCAAGCCAGTGACGATGGAGATCATGACGGTGCTTTGGAGATGGAGATCAAAGGCACAAGATGATGATGGCCATATCATGTCACATATTATGATTGCATGTGATGTTTATCTTTTATGCATCTTATTTTGCTTAGTACAGCGGTAGCATTATAAGATGATCCCTCACTAAAATTTCAAGGTATAAGTGTTCTCCCTGAGTATGCACCGTTGTGACAGTTCATCGTGCTGAGACACCACATGATGATCGGGTGTGATAGGCTCTACGTTCACATACAACGGGTGCAAGACAGTTTTGCACATGCGGAATACTCAGGTTAAACTTGACGAGCCTAGCATGTACAGACATGGCCTCGGAACACCGGAGACCAAAAGCTCGAACATGAATCATATAGTAGATATGATCAACATAGAGATGTTCACCATTGAAGACTACTTCATCTCACATGATGATCGGACATGGTTTAGTTGATTTGGATCACTTATCATTTAGATGACTTGAGGGATGTCAATCTAAGTGGGAGTTCTTAAGTAATATGATTAATTAAACTTAATTTATCATGAACTTAGTCATGATAGTATTTGCATATCTATGTTGTAGATCAATAGCTCGCATTGTGGCTCCCCTATGTTTTTGATATGTTCCTAGAGAATAAGTTGAAAGATGATAGTAGCAATGATACGGACTGGGTCCGTGATCTGAGGATTATCCTCGTTGCTGCACAGAAGAATTATGTCCTTGATGCACCGTTGATGTCTACTACGCAACTTTATTCTTGTAGACTCGTGTTCGGCCTCCAAGCGCAGAGTTTTGTAGGACAGTGGCAATTTTCCCTCAAGTGGATGACCTAAGGTTTATCAATCCGTGGGAGGCGTAGGATGAAGATGGTTTCTCTCAAACAACCCTGCAACCAAATACAAGAAATCTCTCGTGTCCCCAACACACCTAATATAATGGCAAATTGTATAGGTGCACTAGTTCGGCGAATAGATGGTGATAAAAGTGTAATATGGATGGTAGATATATATTTTGATAATCTGAATAAATAAAAACAGCAAGGATGCAAATAGTAAACGGGCACAAAACCGGTATTGCAATGCTTGAAAATGAGGCCTAGGGTCCGTACTTTCGCTAGTGCAATCTCTCAACAATGCTAATATAATTGGATCACATAACCATCCCTCAACGTGCAACGAATAATCACTCCAAAGTTCTTATCTAGCGGAGAACATAAGAAGAAATCATTTGTAGGGTACGAAACCACCTTGAAGCTATTCTTTCCGATCGATCTATCCAAGAGTTCGTACTAAAATAACACCAAATAATTCCAGACTCATAATACTCAATCCAACACAAAGAACCTGAAAGAGTGCCCCAAGATTTCTACCGGAGAAACAAAAGACAAGAACATGCATCAATCCCTATGCATAGATTACCCCATTGTCATTGCGAGAATCCGCAAGTTGAGTGCCAAAACACATATCAAGTGAATCAATATGATACCCCATTGTCACCACGAGTATTCATATGCAAGACATATATCAAGTGCTCTTAAATCCATACAAGTATTCACTCTGATAAGAACAAAATCTCAAAGGGAAAAACTCAATTCATCACAACAAGATAGAATAGGAAAAACACCATATGATCCGACTATATTAACAAAGCCCGCGATACATCAAGATTGTGACATCTCAAGAACACGAGAGAGAGAGAGAGAGAGAGAGAGAGCGAGCAAGAGAGCGAGATTAAACACATAGCTACTGATACAAACCTTCAGCCCCGAGGGTGGACTACTCCCTCCTCATCGTGGTGTCCGCCGGGATGATGAAGATGGCCATCGGAGATGATTCCCCCCTCCAGCAGGGTGCCGGAAAGGGTCTAGATTGGTTTTCGGTGGCTACAGAGCCTTGCGGCGGTGAAACTTCTGATCTAGGTTAACCCCGAGGGTTTCTGGAATTTTTGGGAATTTATAGGGTAAAGAGGGGGTGCAGGAGGCCATCGAGGTGGGCACAACCCACCTGGGTGCGCCCCCGAGGTGCTGCTCTGGCCCATTGGTGGTCTTGTGGTCCATGAAAAATCCACAAAAAGTTTCGCGGTGTTTGGACTCTGTTTGATATTGATTTCCTGCGATGTAAAAAACAAGCAAAAAACAGCAACTAGCATTGGGCACTGGGTGAATAGGTTAGTCCCAAAAAATGATATTAAGTTCCTATAAAATGATTGTAAAATATCCAAGAATGATAAAATAACATCATGAATACTTCATAAATTATAGATAGGTTGGAGACGTATCAGCATCCCCAAGCTTAATTCCTACTCGTCCTCGAGTAGGTAAATGATAAAATGAATAATTTATGAAGTGTGAATGCTAGAGAAGTGCACAAGTTTGATCAATGACAATTTCAATCGCTTTTCCTAGCATCATAACAGCATACACATGAGCAAAATGTTTCAACCGGACACATAGAAAGATAGGGGCTTATAATTTCGCCTCCCAACGTATTCACTTCAAGGGTGATGTCAACAATAATAACTCATGCTACCCATATCCAACTAGATATATGTGCCTAGATCTTTCCTTACCACATGATGCTTGCCAAAAGAGAAAAATAAAAAGAAAAACTTTGACTCTTGCATGAAAGTAAATACATAGAAGTAAAAGATAGGCCCTTCGCAGAGAGAAGCAGAGGTTGCCATGCACTTATTTGTTTGTATGCTCGACCCCCTAGTGCAAAAGAACGTCACGTTGTATTGCCCCTTATGATAGCAATATTTATTATGCAGTCTGTCGCTTTTATTCTTTGCCATCACAAGTTCGTACAACGCTCAATTTTCTCTTATACTAAATGATCTAACACTTTTAGAAGCAATTTTTATTGCCTTATTGCACCGATGACAACTTACTTCAAGGATCTTATTCAATCCTTAGGTAGGTATGGTGGACTCTTGAAAATAAGATTTGGGTTTAAGTGTTTTGGATGCACAAGTAGTATCTCTACTTGGTGCAGAATTTTTGGCTAGCAAAGATGGGGGGCAAGCACCACATGTTGAAGGATCTATGACAATATAACTTCTATGTGAATATGAACAAACATAAACCATTACGTTGTCTTCCTTGTCCAACGTCAACAATTTTAGCATATAATATTTTGATGGGGGCTCACAATCACAAAAGATTTCCATGATAGTGTATTTGTATGTGAAAGTTCTCTTCCTTATACTAATTATTCTTGAATTGCTTGTAGGACCAATATTGTGATTGTCAAGCCTCAAAAGATTTCACTTTCAAACCCAATGTGAAGCTACCACTAGGCATGATATGATTTCAACTTCATAACATTCAATTTATTCAACAATTTACTCATAGGATATAAGTGAAGCACAAGAGTAAATGACAAGCTACTTCAAAAAGATATAAATGAAGATCATGAGCATACTATTTCTTTCTCTCAAATTAATTTAAGTGAAGCAATAGAGAATTTCTTCAAAAATACTAAAGCACACCATGCTCAAAAAGATATAAGTGAAGCACCAGAGCAATTCCATAGAAAAGAGGTTCGTTGACGGGATGTGAATGCCGCTTACCTAGCCTCCCTGGCAACTATTTGAGGACTCTATTTTATTTAAAAACTTTCAGATCTAAGTATTTTATTAAAACAGCAAGCAAAATGAAAATAAAATGAAATTCCAAGAATAGCACACATCATGTGAAGAAGCAAAAACTTAGGCTCAACCGATACTAACCGATAATTGTTGAAGAAGAAAGGTGGGATGCCTACCGGGGCATCCCCAAGCTTAGATGCATGAGACTTCTTGAAATATTATCTTGGTATGCCTTGGGCATCCCCAAGCTTGAGATTTTGTGTCTCCTTAATTCTTATCATATCACGGTTTTTTAAATCTCAAAAGCTTCATCCACACAAAACTCAATAAGGACTCTTGAGATAAGTTAGTATAAACCAATGCAAAAACCTTATCATTCTCTACTATAGCAAATCACTGAAATTATTATTCAACATTGCACACTAAATGCATCTGCGTATTTAATACTCCTATCCTCAAATAGAATCATTAAACAAGCAAACATATGCAAACAATGCAAACATAACAGCAATCTGCCAAAACAGTACAGTCTGTAAAGAATGCAAGAGTATCAATACTTCTCTAACTCCAAAAGTTATGAAAATTTTCCACACTGTAGAAAATTTATCAGAGCTCATTTTAAAAAAAGTTTCAACATTTTATCACATTCTGACTTTTCTAGAGAATTTTTGCAACAGCGGTAAACTTTCTGTTTTCAAACAGCAACCTGTATACTTGCAAAATAAGCATGGCAAAGGCTATCATTGCCCCTTTTATTGAAATAAAAGATGCAAAATATTATTATAAATAACAGCAAGCAAATCCTAACAAAATAAAATGACGCTCCAAGTAAAACTCATATCATGTGACGAATGAAGACATAGCTCCAAGTGAGGTTACCGATAATGTTGAAGACGAAAGAGGGGATGTCTTCCGGGGCATCCCCAAGCTTAGTTGCTTAGATCTTCCTTGAATATTATCTTGGGGTGCCTTGGGAATCCTCAAGCTTAGGGTCTTGTCACTCTTTGTCGGTGTACAAAAGTAGGGGCCTCTTCTGTACCCCTTTACTTGTGCACGGGCAGTTGAAGCCACACCTGCGGCCGGGCTTGGCGAGGCAGAAGAAGCAAAGGTACAAAGCTGCTAAGGCAGCGCTCGAACCAGAAGCATGAAGAGCAAAGGGACAAGGTGCGCTTTCCCCGGCAAGACCCTTGCCGGGACGGCCTACATAGCCCGAGAAAGAGCCTTGGCGGGGCAACTTGCCCAACACCATCAAGACCGCCACCTTTGAGCCTGAGAGTTATGACGCCATCAACAACGTCAAGACCAAGGCTTGGGAGGCGCCTGCATGGTGGCATACAAGTCTTTGTGAAGACCAGAGGCCTGCAAAACTAGATGAGAATCAGAAGGCGAAGACCCCCGGCAAGACCCTTGTCGGAGACGCCCATGAGATCCCGGCAAGACCCTTGCCGGGGACATCTGCAGGACCAAGGCGAGGCCCGCACTTGCCAGAGTTTCATTGCCCCACGACCGTGCCGATGTAGCCACCAGCCTGCCAACTAGGCAAACGCGTGTGTGGCAGCATGCAGCTCCTGGGCCAACTAAGAAAGCACCTGCGTGGTGGCATGCAGATCTTCGTGAAGACTCTGTCACCGCACCAGCACAGCAGCCAGCCAGCCAGCGTGGCACTGCATGCCTCGGCAGCCTGGACGCGCGTCGAAGCGAGGCGAGGCGGCGACGGACGGGACAAGCCTCTTCGCCGCCCCCGATAAAGCAAGAGGACACATAGGAGGCGCATTAAATGCGTTTGTCCTAGGATGTCAGGAGATAAACTTGTACACTGTACATAATTTCCACCTCCTGTGTGCCACTGTGGCAACCCCTTTGACATATAAAAGGAGGCCCGAGGCGTACTGAGGGAGGATTCAAACTTTTTGGACTGGGCATGCACGGCAACTAGTTCAAGAGCTCAAGACACCAAATACAGACAAATCAGGATTAGGGTATTACGCATCGTTTGCGGCCCGAACCTGGGTAAAAATCCCCCCGTGTTGATCTTCTAAACCCGCTCTTTGCGCAGCTCCACGCCCCGCCAACCGTACTAGGGATCCCCTGTGATGCCATAGGTGTCGTTCCTGAGCCTCGACATCTTACAGGAGCCCCCGGGCCTGGGCCAGACATAAGAGCGAAGCGTTGTTGGGCTAGGCCTAGAACGGTGCGCGGGCACGCATGGCAGAGTTTTAACCGCAGTAATTCCTTCGCCAGTTGCGCTTCCCCACGATCCGCATTGAGTGTGTGACGTGGGGGGTCGTGCGTGGAGCAGTTTTAGCACGCTTGCGTCACGTCATGGTGAATAGTAAAGAGGCGGCCCGCGTCTTCCCCATCAAAAAGAGGAAAACACAGGGGCGCTGCTCATTTACCCCCTGCGCCCTTTCCAATCTTGGAAACCGTCATTCCCCTCTCCTTCTCCAAACATAAGTCGAAGCTCTCGCCCCTGCTCGCCGCCACCGTGCCCGCATTTCCTTCGATCCCTCACCCCCTCTCAACCGCCATGGCCCCCAAGACGAGCAAGTGCAAGGGAGCGTCCAAGGACGCCGGGGGGAAGGAGGCGCCGAAGAGCGAGCTGGTGGAGATGCGGACGCAGCGCACCCTCTTCACCTCGATGATCGATGCGCTCACCCTCAAGGACATGTTCAGGCCCCTATGGGGGAGGAAGATGTTGGGGCACCCTGCCACACGCATCATCCCTGCCGCCTTCACCAAGGCCAGTCCAAATCGGCACCCTTTCTTCGTCGACTATTTCTCCTGCGGGCTCTGCCCCCCTTTCTCAGATTTCTTCAACGATGTCATTAACACCTACGGCTTCCACCTTCTGGATTTTATGACGAACACGGTGGCATGTATGGCCTTCTTCGCCCATCTATGCGAGGGTTTTGCCCGAGTGCACCCTAGCACGACGCTCTTCCGGCATTACTTCACCCCTCGCATTCAGCCAGGGGGCACCATCTCTGGCTGCATCACCTGGATCTCGAGGAACCAGAGCAGGGGCACATACCCGGAGGGTGCCCAGAAGGAGAGGTGGGAAGAGTGGCGGGGCCAATGGTGCTGGATTGAGGAGGCAGACCCGCAAGAGTTTTGCCGGATTCATAGGAAGCCACCGGTCCACGGTAAGGACTGGAGCGATGTCGACGCCAACGACAAGAAGCTCACGGTCGCCAGCACCAGGATCCATCGCCTCACCTCGGTTGGGCTCACTCTTGAGATGATTGGGGATGACTTCATCCGCCGCCGAATTGCCCCACTGCACAACATGGGGAGGCCGGCCTGGGACTTCAGGAATGCGGCTGATGTCATGAGGCTCCGCCCCGGCCTAAAGCACAATTTCACGGTGCTGCAGCATGCCCACATCTGCCAGAGGCTTTTTCAACTAAAGGTTGACGCGGTCGGTGGGGTCGAGAGGATCGGCAAGGCCGTGAAGGCCTTCAAGGCCGACGGGTCTGTATTTGGGTTGCCAGCGGGACTGGTCTCGTTGAGCAACAACTCTTGCCAGACCGCCATCATTGCCATGATGCCGAACTTCAACGCGCACGACCTCGATCCATCCTGGGCCGAGCCGGAGGTGGAGCAGGTGCAAGCATTCTTAGACAACCTGCCGGAGAGGTACATTCGCGACGAGCCACTGCTCGTCCATGACACTACTCGGGAAGAGCTGGCATACATTGGCACCAGGGCGGAGGAGGCGGCGCTTGCTAAGGAGGCCGATAGCGTCAGCATCATGGAGGACGAGGCCGACATGACCACAGAAGAGAAAGAGCTCACCAAGTGGGCGGGGTCTGCCGGGGAACCCAGTGGCGTCGGTGCTGGCCCCCCTGGTTGAAGACGTGGCCGAGGAGTCGAACGAAGAGGAGACCGAGGCGGATGGCTCCTCGGCCCCGGGGAGGAAACGTGTCCTGCGGCGAGCCAGCTCTGGCGATCTGGTCCGGCCCGGCAGGGCTACGCAGCGGCAACAGGCCCAGGCGCAGCCCGTGCGCCAGACGAGGGCTGCGGCGGCGAATAAGAAGACAGTGGCCGCCGCCTCTTCCTCGTCCAAGCGGCGCAGGATCCCGTCCCCTTGTCCACCCCTTTCGGACGGCACCCTGGAGGCCGACTTCGACCTCGGTTCCTTCATCCCGAAGAGGAGGAGGACGCCAGAGGAGGGGGAGGAGTAAGCACCTCGCCCTTCATTATTTCTGACCCTTAGCCTATGCTATCTCCCCTGACATGATCTCATATTTGCAGGGACACGGAGACGCTAGCCCAGAGGGCGGCGAAGAGAGCCAAGGCTTCGACGGGCGCCAAGCCCCCGGCGAGCACTCCACGCACGCCTGTGGTGGAGATCAGCCCGGATACCAGCCCTCGATGCAACCCCCGCTTCAGCCCCTAGTGTAAGTTCATTACCCACTCCTCATCGGCGGGCGTCGGGGCGCAAATTTTTGGTGCTGACCTTGCCGGGTTTGCAGGAGGAGAGCGGCTGCAGGAGGAGCCACTGAGGGCCGCCCCCAACATGCCGCCCCCATCGACCACACCGCCCGGAGGGGCATCCCCGGCAAGGGCGACCACCGCTGACCCCACGCACATGGAGCAGGAGGAGGGGACAAGCATGGGCGTTGGTGGTTCCGTCCCGTCAACGGATGTGGGCGAGGAGGGAAACACTTCTCCACAGCACGTCACGGGTAAGCTGCCTGCCTTCTGTCTCCGGTTATCTTTGCTTTGTGATGTCCTCTGCTACCTCTTGAGCACTGCGTTGGATTTCCCCGAAGAGGAGAGGATGATGCAGCAAAGTAGCGTAAGTATTTCCCTCAGTTTTTGAGAACCAAGGTATCAATCCAGTAGGAGGCTACGCGCGAGTCCCTTGTACCTACACAAAAACAATAGCTCAACGCAACCAACGCGCTTAGGGGTTGTCAATCCCTTCACGGTCACTTACGAAAGTGAGATCTGATAGAGATGATAAATAATATTTTTGGTATAGAGATGCAAAGTAAAAAGTAAAAGGCAAAGTAAAAGCAAAGCAATAATAAAGTGATGGAGATTGATATGATGAGAAAGAGACCCGGGGGCCATAGGTTTCACTAGTGGCTTCTCTCAAGAGCATAAGTATTCTACGGTGGGTGAACAAATTATTGTTGAGCAATTGACAGAATTGAGCATAGTTATGAGAATATCTAGGTATGATCATGTATATAGGCATCACATCTGAGACAAGTAGACCAAAATGATTCTGCATCTACTACTATTACTCCACTCATCGACCGCTATCCAGCATGCATCTAGAGTATTAAGTTAAAAACAGAGTAACGCCTTAAGCAAGATGACATGATGTAGAGGGATAGTTTCATGCAATATGATAAAAACCCCATCTTGTTATCCTCGATGACAACGATACAATACGTGCCTTGCTGCCCCTTCTGTCACTGGGAAAGGACACCACAAAATCGAACCCAAAGCTAAGCACTTCTCCCATGGCAAGAACAACCAATCTAGTAGGCCCAACCAAACTGATAATTTGAAGAGACTTGCAAACATAACCAATCATACATAAAAGAATTCACAGAAGATTCAAATATTATTCATAGATAGACTTGATCATAAACCCACAATTCATCGGTCTCAACACACACACCACAAAAAGAAGATTACATCGAATAGATCTCCACAAGAGAGGGGGAGAACATTGTATTGAGACCCGAAAAGAGAGAAGAAGCCATCTAGCTACTAACTATGGACCCGTAGGTCTGAAATAAACTACTCACACTTCATCGGAGGGGCTTGGATGATGATGTAGAAGCCCTCCGTGATCGATGCCCCTTCTGGCGGAGCTCCAGAACAGGCCCCAAGATGGGATCTCGTGGATACAGAAAGTTGCGGCGGTGGAATTAGGTTTTTGGCTCCGTATCTGATCGTTTGGGGGTACGTGGATATAAATAGGAGGAAGAAGTACATCGGTGGAGCTTCGAGGGGCCCACGAGGCAGGGGGCACACCCTCCACCGTCGTGACCGCCTCGTGGCTTTCTTGACGGAGGGTCCAAGTCTCCTGGATCTTATCTGATGAGAAAATCACGTTTCCGAAGGTTTAATTCCGTTTGGACTCCGTTTGATATTCCTTTTCTTCGAAACCCTAAAACAGGCAAAAAACATCAATTCTGGGCTGGGCCTCCGGTTAATAGGTTTGTCCCAAAAATAATATAAAAGTGGATAATAAAGCCCAATAATGTCCAAAACAGTAGATAATATAGCATGGAGCAATCAAAAATTATAGACACGTTGGAGACGTATCAAGCATCCCCAAGCTTAATTCCTGCTCGTCCTCGAGTAGGTAAATGATAAAAACAGAATTTTTGATGCGGAGTGCTACTTGGCATAATTTCAATGTAAATCTTCTTAATCGTGGTATGAATATTCAGATTCAAAAGATTCAAGACAAAAGTTCATGTTGACATAAAAATAATAATACTTCAAGCATACTAACAAAGCAATTATGTCTTCTCAAAATAACATGGCCAAAGAAAGCTATCCCTACAAAATCATATAGTCTGGCTATGCTCTATCGTCACCGCACAAAGTATTTAAATCATGCACAACCCCGATGACAAGCCAAGCAATTGCTTTATAATTTTGACATTTTCAAAACTTTTTCGATCTTCACACAATACATGAGCGTGAGCCATGGATATAGCACTATATGTGGAATAGAATGGTGGTTGTGGAGAAGACAAAAAGGGAGAAGATAGTCTCACATCAACTAGGCGTATCAACGGGCTATGGAGATGCCCATCAATAGATATCAATGTGAGTGAGTAGGGATTACCATACAACGGATGCACTAGAGCCAATGTTAGGGATATCGCTTATCTGGAACTTATCGGTTAACCTACGATAAGGGGTAAATCGGCCAGTTTATCGGCATATCGGCCGATTTATCGCCATATTGGTTGATTTATTGGCCAATTTATCTTATCGGTCAGACCACGATAAGCGATAAATCGGCCGATTTATCGGAATATCGGAAGATATCTTGAACAGTGTCTAGAGATATAAGTATATGAAAGCTCAACAAAAGAAACTAAGTGGGTGTGCATCCAACTCGCTTGCTCACGAAGACCTAGGGCATTTTGAGGAAGCCCATCATTGAAATATACAAGCCAAGTTCTATGATGAAAAATTCCCACTAGTATATGAAAGTGACAGAATGAGAGACTCTCTATCATGAACATCATGGTGCTACTTTGAAGCACAAGTGTGGTAAAAGGATAGTAACATTGTCCCTTCTCTCTTTTTCTCTCATTTTTTTGGGCCTTCTCTTTTTTTATGGCCTCTTTTTTTTCGTCCGGAGTCTCATCCCGACTTGTGGGGGAATCATAGTCTCCATCATCCTTTCCTCACTTGGGACAATGCTCTAAAAATGATGATCATCACACTTTTTATTTTTCTTACAACTCAACAATTACAACTCAATACTTAGAACAAAATATGACTTTATATGAATGCCTCCGGCGGTGTACCGGGATATGAAATGAATCAAGAGTGACATGTATGAAAGAATTATGAACGGTGGCTTTGCCACAAATACGATGTCAACTACATGATCATGCTAGCAATATGACAATGATGGAGCGTGTCATAATGAACAGAATGGTGGAAAGTTGCACGGCAATATATCTCAGAATGGCTATGGAAATGCCATGATAGGTAGGTATGGTGGCTGTTTTGAGGAAGGTATTTGGTGGGTGTATGATACCGGCGAAAAGTGCGCGGTATTAGAGAGGCTAGCAATGGTGGAAGGAAGGAAAGTGCGTATAATCCATGGACTCAGCATTAGTCATAAAGAACTCATATACTTATTGCAAAAATCTAGAAGTTATCAAAGCAAAGTATTACGCGCATGCTCCTAAGGGGATAGATTAGTAGGAAAAGACCATCGCTCGTCCCCGACCGCCACTCATAAGGAAGACAATCAATAAATAAATCATGCTCCGACTTCATCACATAACGGTTCACCATACGTGCATGCTACAGGAATCACAAACTTTAACACAAGCATTTCTCAAATTCACAACTACTCAACTAGCATGACTCTAATATCACCATCCTCATATCTCAAAACAATTATCAAGCATCAATTTTTTTCTTAGTATTCAACGCACTCAAAAGAAAGTTTTACAAATCTTGAATACCAAGCATATTATTATTAAGCAAGTTACCATGCTATCAAGACTCTCAAAATAATCTAAGTGAAGCATGATAGATCAATAGTTTCTATAAAACAAATCCTCCACCATGCTCTAAAAGATATAAGTGAGGCACTAGAGCAAAATTATATAACTCAAAAGATATAAGTGAAGCACATAGAGTATTCTATCAAATTCCAAATTGTGTATGGATCTATCAAAAGGTGTGTACAGCAAGGATGATTGTGGTAGACTAACAAGCAAAGACTCAAATTATAAAAGACGTTGCAAGCAAAACACATATCATGTGGTGAATAAAAATATAGCTCCAAGTAAAGTTACCGATAGAAGTAGACGAAAGAGGGGTTGCCTTCTGGGGAATCCTCAAGCTTTGGCTTTTAGGTGTCATTAGATTATATTGGGGGTGCCATGGGCATCCCCAAGCTTAGGCTCTTGCCACTCCTTGTTCCATAATCCATCAAATCTTTACCCAAAACTTCAAAACTTCACAACACAAAACTTAAAGTAGAAAATCTCGTGAGCTCCGTTAGCGAAAGAAAACAAAAGACCACTTCAAGGTAATGTAATGAAATCATTATTTATTTATATGGGTGTTATACCTACTGTATTCCAACTTCTCTATGGATTATAAACTATTTTATTAGCCATAGATTCATCAAAATAAGCAAACAACACACGAAAAACAGAATCTGTCAAAAACAGAACAGTCTGTAGTAATCTGTAGCTAGCGCAAGATATGGAACCCCCAAAATTCTAAAATAAATTGATGGACGTGAAGAATTTATACATTAATCATATGAAAAAAGAATTAACTAAATATCACTCTCCAAGTAAATATGACAGCAGTTCTTGTGAGCACTAAAGTTTCTGTTTTTTTCAGCAAGTTCAACAAGACTTTCCCCAAGTCTTCCCAACGGTTCTACTTGGAACAAAAACTAATAAAACACAAAAAACACAACCAAAACAGAGGATAAATAGTTTATTTATTACTAAAAAGGAGAAAAAATCAAGGAATAAAAATAATATTGGGTTGCCTCCCAACAAGCGCTATCGTTTAACGCCCCTAGCTAGGCATAACAAGCAAGAATAGGTCTAGGTATTGCCATCTTTGGTAGGCAATCCATAAGTGGCTCTCATGATAGATTCATATGGTAATTTTATTTTCTTTCTAGGGAAGTGTTCCATGCCCTTTTTTAATGGAAATTGGAATCTAATATTCCCTTCCTTCATATCAATAATTGCACCAACCGTTCTAAGGAAAGGTCTACCGAGAATAATAGGGCAAGAAGGATTGCAATCTATATCAAGAACGATAAAATCTATGGGCACATAATTACTATTTGCCACAATAATAACATAATTAATTCTTCCCATAGGTTTCTTAATAGTGGAATCCGCAAGATGCAAGTTTAGAGAGCAATCATCAGAATCACGGAAATCTAGCAAATCACACAAAGTTTTGGGAATAGTGGAGACACTAGCACCCAAATCACACAAAGCATAAAACTCATGACCTTTAATTTTAATTTTAATAGTTGGTTCCCACTCATCATAAAGTTTTCTAGGGATAGAAACTTCCAATTCAAGTTTTTCTTCATAAGATTGCATCAAGGCATCAACGATATGTTTAGTAAACACTTTATTTTGACTATAAGCATGAGGAGAATTTAGCACGGATTGCAACAAGGAAATACAATCAATCAAAGAGCAATTTTCATAATTAAATTCCTTGAAATCCATAATAGTGGGTTTAGCAACATCTAGGGTTTTAATTTTTTCAATCCCACTTTTATCAAATTTAGCATCAAGATCAACAAATTCCGAATTCTTAGAACGCCTTCTAGGTAAAGGTGGATCATATTCAGTCCCATCATTATCAAGATTCATATTGCAAAACAAAGATTTAATAGGCGACACATCAATAACTTTTAGATCTTCATCATTATTTTCATAGGAACTAGAAGAACACGCTTTTATAAAGGCATCTTTCTTAGCACGCATCCTAGCGGTTCTTTCTTTGCACTTGTCAATGGAAATTCTCATGGCTTTGAGAGACTCATTGATATCATGCTTAGGTGGAATAGATCTAAGTTTCAAAGAATCAACATCAAGAGCAATTCTATCAACGTTCCTAGGCAAATCATCAATCTTAAGCAATTTTTCTTCAATCACAGCATTAAAATTCTTTTGCGAAGAAATAAATTCTTTAATATTAGATTCAAAATCAGAGGGCATCTTATTATAATTTCCATAAGAATTGTTGTATGAATTACCATAATTATTAGAGGGATTACTAAGATAAGGCCTAGGGTTGAAATTTCCTCTATACGCGTTGTGACCAAAATTGTTCCTACCAACAAAATTCACATCCATAGATTCATTATTATTCTCAATCAAAGTAGACAAGGGCACATCATTAGGATCAGAAGAAACACTCTTATTAGCAAATAATTTCATAAGTTCACCCATCTTTCCACTCAAAACATTGATTTCTTCTATTGCATGCACCTTTTTAGTAGATTTTTCAGTGTGCCATTGAGAATAATTAACCATAATATTATCTAGGAGTTTAGTAGCTTCTCCTAAAGTAATTTCCATAAAAGTGCCTCCCGCGGCCGAATCTAAAAGATTTCTAGAAGCAAAATTCAATCCGGCATAAATTTTTTGTATAATCATCCACAAATTTAAACCATGAGTAGGGCAATTACGTATCATTAATTTCATTCTCTTCCAAGCTTTTGCAACATGTTCATGATCAAGTTGCTTAAAATTCATAATATCGTTTCTAAGAGAGATGATCTTAGCGGGAGGAAAATACTTAGAGATAAAAGCATCTTTGCACTTGTTCCATGAATCAATACTATTTTTAGGCAAAGACGAAAACCAAGCTTTAGCATGATCTCTAAGCAAAAAAGGAAATAGCTTCAATTTAACAATATAATTATCGACATCTTTCTTCTTTTGCATGTCACACAAATCAACTAAGCTATTAAGATGGCTAGCGGTATCTTCACTAGGAAGGCCGGAGAACGGATCTTTCATGACAAGATTCAGCAAAGCAGTATTAATTTCACAAGATTCAGCATCGGTAAGAGGAGCAATCGGAGTGCTAATAAAATCATTGTTGTTGGTATTGGTGAAGTCACACAATTTAGTATTATCTTGAGCCATCGCGACAAACAAGCAAACTAACACACAAGCAAACAAAAGGCAAACGGGCAAAAAGAGACAAATAGAGAAAGAGAGGGAGGATAGAGAGAGAGAGGGTGAATAAAACGGCAAGGGTGAAGTGGGGGGGGGGGAACGAGAGGCAAATGGCAAATAATGTAATGCGGGAGATAGGGATTGTGATGGGTACTTGGTATGTTGACTTTTGTGCAGACTCCCCAGCAACGGCGCCAGAAATTCTTCTTGCCACCTCTTGAGCACTGCGTTGGATTTCCCCGAAGAGGAGAGGATGATGCAGCAAAGTAGCATAAGTATTTCCCTCAGTTTTTGAGAACCAAGGTATCAATCCAATAGGAGACTACGCGCGAGTCCCTTGTACCTACACAAAAACAATAGCTCAACGCAACCAACACGCTTAGGGGTTGTCAATCCCTTCACGGTCACTTACGAAAGTGAGATCTGATAGAGATGATAAATAATATTTTTGGTATAGAGATGCAAAGTAAAAAGTAAAAGGCAAAGTAAAAGCAAAGCAATAATAAAGTGATGGAGATTGATATGATGAGAAAGAGACCCGGGGGCCATAGGTTTCACTAGTGGCTTCTCTCAAGAGCATAAGTATTCTATGGTGGGTGAACAAATTACTGTTGAGCAATTGACATAATTGAGCATAGTTATGAGAATATCTAGGTATGATCATGTATATAGGCATCAGGTCCGAGACAAAGTAGACCGAAGCAATTCTGCATCTACTACTATTACTCCACTCATCGACCGCTATCCAGCATGCATCTAGAGTATTAAGTTAAAAACAGAGTAACGCCTTAAGCAAGATGACATGATTTAGAGGGATAGTTTCATGCAATATGATAAAAACCCCATCTTGTTATCCTCGATGACAACGATACAATACGTGCCTTGCTGCCCCTTCTGTCACTGGGAAAGGACACCGCAAGATCGAACCGAAAGCTAAGCACTTCTCCAATGGCAAGAACAACCAATCTAGTAGGCCAAACCAAACTGATAATTCGAAGAGACTTGCAAAGATAACCAATCATACATAAAAGAATTCAGAGAAGATTCAAATATTATTCATAGATAGACTTGATCATAAACCCACAATTCATCGATCTCAACAAACACACCACAAAAAGAAGATTACATCGAATAGATCTCCATGAGAGAGGGGGAGAACGTTGAATTGAGATCCAAAAAGAGAGAAGAAGCCATCTAGCTACTAACTATGGACCTGTAGGTCTGAAATAAACTACTCACACTTCATCGGAGGGGCTTGGATGATGATGTAGAAGCCCTCCGTGATCGATGCCCCCTCCGGTGGAGCTCTGGAATAGGCCTCAAGATGGGATCTCATGGATACAGAAAGTTGCGGTAGTGGAATTAGGTTTTTGGCTCCGTATCTGATCGTTTGGGGGTACGTGGATATATATAGGAGGAAGAAGTACGTCGGTGGAGCTTCGAGGGGCCCATGAGGCAGGGGGGCGCGCCCTCCACCCTCATGACCGCCTTGTGGCTTTCTTGACGGAGGGTCCAAGTCTCCTGGATCTTATCTAATGAGAAAATCATGTTTCCGAAGGTTTCATTCCGTTTGGACTCCGTTTGATATTCCTTTTCTTCGAAACCCTAAAACAGGCAAAAAACAACAATTCTGGGCTGGGCCTCCGGTTAATAGGTTAGTCCCAAAAATAATATATAAGTGGATAATAAAGACCAATAATGTCCAAAACAATAGATAATATAGCATGGAGCAATCAAAAATTATAGATACGTTGGAGACGTATCATCCTCTCTTTTCTTCACTTTGAGCCTTGATTTTTGGCGTCGTTTCATTCTCCTTTACGGTTTCCAGATCCTCCCTCGACGGACCAGGAGTATATCGACACCGTCATTGAGGAAGTCGCCAAGGACGCCAAAGCCGAGGCTGCCAGGATCGCGCCTGGAGAAGCCGCCAAATCCGCCGCCGAGGAGGCCGGCAAGGGGCCTGCCGGGGAGGCCGGCAAGGCCGCTATCGAGGAGGCCGGCAAGTCTGCCACTGAGGAGGCTGACAAGGCTGCTGCGGGGGATGCCACCAAGGGGCCGGCCGATGAGGAGGTGGCCAATGACCAACCTTCGTCCCCTGCAGCCCCCGCGTCGGGCAAGTACTTGAAGGTGGGCGACGATCTGTTCGTCCACCTCCCAGGGACGGTAGAGACCAGAGCGCCTGCCGAGGGGGAGCTATTTGATGATGAGGCGCTTGCCACAGCTGGGCTCCAGGTTGTCGATGAATCGAGCGCCAGCAACGGTGGTCCCCAAGAAGAGCAGCTCCTCCGAGCCATGAGCGCCAACTTCCAGAAGCTCCAAGCGCTCCACCGTGCCCACCAAGACATGGTGAAATCCAGGATGGCGGTGGTGGACAAGGCGGAGGCAGATTTTGAGGAGCGCGTCGCTGAGAAGCAGGTCTGGTTTGGCGATGCTCGGGAAGAACTAAGGGCCGCCCATGGTGAGCTGGATGAGCGTAAGCGAGAGCTCATTCTGAAGCAGGCCGACATTGAGAGGGCCCAAGAGGTGGCCAAGGAACATGCCACTGAGGGAGTCCTGGACTAAGGGGTCCTCGGGCGTCCGACCTGTTAGCTATGGGCCGGACTAATGGGCTGTGAAGATACGAAGACCGAAGACTGCACCTATGTCCGGATGGGACTCTCATTGGCGTGGAAGGCAAGCTTGGCGATCAAATAAGTAGATTCCTTTCTTTGTAACCGACCTTGTGTAACCCTAGATCCTCCCGGTGTCTATATAAACCGGAGGACTTAGTCCGGAGGGAGGACAATCATTACCATAGTCATACATGCTAGGCTTTTAGGGTTTAGCCATCTCGATCTCGTAGTAGATCAACTCTTGTAATACTCATATTCATCAAGATCAATCAAGCGAGAAGTAGGGTATTACCTCCATAGAGAGGGCCTGAACCTGGGTAAACATCGTGTCCCCTGTCTCCTGTTACCATCGACCTTAGACACACAGTTCGGGACCCCCTACCCGAGATCCGCCGGTTTTGACACCGACATTGGTGCTTTCATTGAGAGTTCCACTGTGACGTCAACGACAGGATCGATGGCTCGCCTTGTTCTCAAGGACAATATCACCACCGGAGGAGCATTGGCCCCAGGCCAAACCCTCCGGCTGGGCGGCTTTACCATGACCGGCTTCAGTTGTTAAGCTGACGATGACCTCCCGGGTCATCGAAAATCCCCTTCGTATCGACTCCGAACACTCCAAGCAGATGGATCCAGCGGAGCTTTCGTCTTTAAACGAGCTCCTAGATCGGATTGCCGCCCTGGGGGTCGCAACAGACTACGATCGAATTGGGCTTAAACCCGACCAAAGAGAAATCAAATCTCCACGGATCACCCACCAGATAGCGATAGTCGAGGAGCGAGACGACAACTCTTCCTCCATACTAAAGACGGACTATGTCCGGATCTCCGTCTTCAAAGAGACGGACACCCACCTTCCAGGAGATGCATCCTGCCCTCCAAACATAGAATCGGACGACGGGCCTAAGAAATCTGTGGATATCCCAGAGCCCGATCTGTTAAGTTCGGAAGTCCTTCAGACTCCGGTTCCAAAATTAGGTCAGGGTTCATATTTAGAACCACCCACCCACCCAAATATAAACGCTCTCATGAGCATACAATAGTAGTCTCAGGAAACGGTCCACCACTTCTGGGCCAGATTCCTTCTTGTCAAAGACAAGATTAAAGATTGCAGTGCCGAGGAAGCGATCTCAGCGTGCGCAACAATTGCATGGACTAAGGAATCCTCAGCGCCATCAATCGTTGTTGCATACTACAGTTCGCTGACTTGGCAACTATCGTACAGAAGTACAGCGCAATGGAAAGCGCCTGGAAAACTCAGGCAGCCCGTTGGGAACCATCGGTTCCCACTCAATCCCTCATTCAGGCGAAAAGGGTGCACCCTTGTAACACGCTCGGTCCAATAGTAAAGAAATATAAGTCTAGTACGAGGCGCGGAACCGTTCTAGAAGGATGGCTCGATGGGCCATGCAAAATACACGCAACACTGGATAACATACCAACACATAGCCTTAGAGCATGTTGGATACTCCGGCAAGTGGCCAAGAGCGGCGAGGATATCCTCACCAAGAATACCCCAGAAAAACACCCCCCAGAAGACGATGGCCCCAAAGTACTGACGGTCTTCGAGACATTCGCCTCAAACAATAGACACAAAAGGGCACTCTGCGGACTCACGGAAGTCTGTCAAATAGCAACAATAAACCCTTGGAACGACACGGCTATAACTTTCAATGCCGGTGACGAACCAAAATAAAGGACAGTCCGAGCACCAGCCGCCTTGGTCCTCAGTCCAATCGTGGACGGCTTTCGGCTCACCAAGGTTCTCATGGACGGCGGCAGCGGACTAAACCTCATCTATGAAGATACACTCCACAAAATGGAAATAGACAGGAGCCGCATCAAGCAAAGCAGCACGACCTTCCGAGGAATCATTCCCAGTCGGGAGGCGGGTGTGCGGGAAAAATAACACTCGACGTGGTATTCGACACGCCGGAGAATTATCGGTCAGAAGAAATAACCTTCCAAGTGGCCCCTTTCAAGAGCGGATATCACACCCTCTTGGGGCAAGAGGCATTTACACGCTTCCAAGCTGTACCTCATTACGGGTACATGAAGCTTAAGATGCCCGGGCCCAACGACATAATCACTCTCGCCAGTGATCCGGACATAGCACTCCACGCCGAAAATAAAACTGCATCCCTGACCCTTGAGGCATTATCTGAAGCCCTCGCGGCCGAAGAATTAACCGCACTGCGCTCCACGGTGAACAGAGACGATGTAATCTTAGACAAACGCCCCAAATCCACCTCCTTCAAGCCAGCGGAAGAAATAGTCAAATTCCAGGTCCATCCAACGGATCCCAAGAAGACATCATCTATTGGGGCACAGCTAGACCCAACGGTCGACGCCGCGCGACGGGATTTTCTTCGCGAAAATTGGGATATATTCGCCTGGCACCCTTCTGACATGCCAGGAATCCCACGCGAGCTAGCCGAACACAGCCTCAACATATTAAAGGGATACAAACTGGTCAAACAAACACTGCGGCGCTTTTCTGAACCCAAACGCCAAGGCATGGGAGAGGAGCTAGCCAAGCTAATCGACACCGGATTCATTAGAGAAATAAAACATCCGGACTGGCTGGCAAACCTGGTGATGGTACCAAAGAAGGATAAATCCTGGCGCCTGTGCGTCGATTTTAAAGACCTCAATAAGGCTTGCCCTAAGGATCCCTTCCCCCTCCCCCGCATCGATCAAATAATTGATGCTACCACAGGACACGACTCATTGTGTTTCCTCGATGCATATTCCGGATACCATCAAATCAAAATGAAGGAGTCTGATCAAGCTGCAATAGCATTCATCACCCCATATGGTCCATTCTACTTCAACACCATGCCCTTCAGGCTCAAGAACGCCGGCGCCACCTACCAACGCATGATCCAAACATGCCTGGAGAAACAGATCGGAAGGACAGTTGAAGCCTATGTGGACGACGTCGTAATCAAGACAAGGCACGTCGAAACACTAATAGACGACCTACGTCTCACATTTGACAACCTCCCCGCATATGACATTAAGCTCAATCCGAAAAAGTGTGTTTTTGGCGTCCCCGCAGGAAAGCTGCTGGGCTTCATCATTTCCAATAGAGGAATTGAAGCAAATCCAGCCAAAATCTGAGTCTGTCACAATTGGCTACGCCAACAGACCTTAAGCAAGTCCAAAAACTCACAGGTTGTGTGGCAGCTCTAAGCCGCTTTATCTCCAGATTGGGAGAAAAGGCACTGCCACTCTATCGCCTTCTACGGCGAACTGATCACTTCGAGTGGACAGACGCGGCAACAGCCGGACTGGAAGAAATAAAAACCCTTCTAGCGAGCAACCCAATCCTGGCCATGCCAAACGTCGGCGAACCCATGTTGCTATACATATCGGCAACACATCAAGTGGTGAGCGCCGTGCTCGTCGTTGAACGAGAATGGGACGGACACAAATTTCTGCTTCAGAAGCCAATATACTACGTATCCACTGTCCTTACACCATGCAAATCCATGTACCCCCATTATCAAAATATAGCATACGCGGTCTTCATGGCATCCCGAAATCTACGACACTACTTCAAGGAATGTTTGATCATGGTGGTTTCCGAAGTACCACTCAATGACATAATAAACAACCGCGATGCCACGGGCCGGATTGCCAAATGGACCATTGAGCTCCTTCCATTTGATATTACATGCAAACCACACTGAGCTATTAAATCCTAAGTACTGGCTGACTTCATCGCCGAATGGACATAGGCCGAACTCCCCAAAGAGTACGGCACATATTCCAATTGGGTTATGTATTTCGATGTCTCCAAAATGCTGGCAGGGCTAGGAACGGGCGTCGTTTTAACATCCCCCACTGGGGACATCGTTCAGTATGTACTCCAAATACTATACACAGACTCCAACAACGCAGCCGAATACGAGGCCTTATTGCATGGTCTCCGGATGGTTGTCTCCATGGGCATACAGTGCCTGGAAGTGCGCGGGGACTCAAACCTTGCAATATCTCAAATAAATGGAGACTTCGATGCCAAAGATCCGAAGATGGCAGCTTATCGTAATGCCGTCCTAAAAATGTCGGCTCGGTTCGAGGGGCTCGAGTTCCATCACGTGGCCCGAGAAAGTAATCAAGCGGCGGACGTTCTTGCTCGTATCGGCGCCAAGCGCGACCCCGTCCCACCTAATATCTTTCTGGAAAGGATTTTTAAGCCATCCGTGGTGTGGCAAGGGGAAAGCGGCAATGCTAGTCCGGATCCGAACACAACCCCATATTCCGAACACACTGATATCATCGGGGGCTCAGCCACCAAAATAACACCATCGACCCATCTCATTTTGGCAGTCATTGCCCCATGGACCGAACCCTTCTTGGCCTACCTTAATAGGAAGGAACTTCCTGAGGATCAGAATGAGGCCCGCCGCATTATCCTGCGTTCGAAGGCCTACAAGGTTCACGACGGAGAGCTCTATAAGAAAAGCGCTACCGGAGTCCTTCAAAGATGTATCTCTGAGGAGAAGGGGCGGCAGCTCTTGGCTGAGATTCACGCCGGTCTTGGCGGGCACCACATCGCAGCTCGGGCCCTTGTTAGCAAGGCCTTCCGTATAGGGTTTTATTGGCCGACGACCCGAGCAGATGCACATGACCTTGTCCAACATTGCGTCGGATGCCAACTCTTCGCCAACCAAAGCCATATGCCCCCCACCGCCCTATAAACAATCCCCATCACTTGGCCTTTTGTGGTCTGGGGACTAGATATGGTTGGACCCCTTAAAGGAGGAAGCCATAAGAAAAAATATTTGCTGGTCATGGTGGATAAATTCACTAAGTAGATAGAGGCCAAACCAGTTAAAACGACCGAGTATGGGCCAGTGATAGAATTCATATCCGGCGTCGTACACCGTTATGGTGTTCCACACAGCATCATCACTGATAACGGCTCCAGCTTCACAGTCAATGAAGTGAAAACCTGGTGCGCTAATCTTGGCATCAAGCTCGATTATGCCTTTGTCTATCATCCGCAGACAAACGGTCAAGTCGAACAAGCCAATGGTCTTATAATGAGTGGCATCAAGCCTAGACTAGTGCGGTCTTTGAAAGAATCAGACAAGCACTGGGTTGAGGAGCTCGACTCCGTACTTTGGGGGCTACGGACCATGCCCAATCGCACTACCAGATACACACCATTCTTCATGGTGTACGACGCAAAGGCAGTGTTACCCTGCGACATTATTCATGACTCACCTTGAGTGCGCATGTATGAAGAGAGAGAGGCCGAGCTGGATCGGCAGGACAACTTAGATGTCCTGGAGGAAGGGCGCGACGTCGCAAAAGCCCGTTCCACATTTTATCAACAGCAGGCTCGCAGGTATCAAAGCAGAGAAGTGTGGGCCAAGACTTATAATGTTGCCGAACTTGTTCTACGCCTGCCAGAGAAGAAAAAGGACAAACTCAAGCCCAAGTGGGAGGGTCCCTTCATCATCGACGAAGTTCTCACCGGAGGAGCGTACCGCCTGCATAATGCGTCAGACAATCGCCTAGAGCTAAACCCCTAGAACGCGGCCAGACTCCGAAGGTTCTACGCCTAGAGCCGAACTCTTTGTTCGTCCCCTTCCCCCTGTTGCCTCCTTCACCTTTTCTCTCTTTTCGTTTTTCCCCTTTAGCCTTAAAGCTTTTGTGCGGTTAGACTTCACACCCATGACACACACATCTTCAAATATGTACGTCTATTATACCTGGGGGCTTCTTGTACACAAGCTTGCTATTATTCTCTGAGCATCAAGCTCATTACATATGCGTTTTTCCCATATGTACCTTTTCTTCGCCATTATATGCATCGATATGACTTAAGTTTTGGCCAAGCTGGGTTGCCTGGCTCCTGTGCTTATGCCCTACGTTCTCGTTAGTTCGGCTAGGGCATAAAGGGAGCACCTCTACGATTGTTACTGCCGGGTCATCCGGATGTGTACCTCAGACTGGGTGAAGCCGAAAGCTAGCGTTCTTAAGGGAATATTCGGTCCGTGGATTAAAGATGTTTTTCACATTCACTCCATTGTGAACCCCCAGAAGTCAGGCATACTGCGATTTTTCAATCACAGCTCGTACATGCCCATTAACGCATGCACACCCAGGGAAAGGAACCCTTAACGAAACTATTCTCTCTGGAAGATGTTTCTTACAACTTTAATGTAATATAACATAACTAGCCGGATACAACTTGTCTGTTCAAGCAACTATGACCCCTACACCTGGTTTCCATGCATACCCCGGTCTATTCGGCCGCACTGGTATTCGGAAACACTCTGCACCTTCGGGTCCCGAGTGTTGGGGATATTACTACTGGACATAAACTGGTCAGGAGTAGCCGGATTAACTCTATGAAGATTAGAAGCCCATGAATATGAAAGGATGATGGCGCTTTACAAAGGCCCAAGGCCCAAAGGCGAGTTAAGACCTGTAGATGTAAATCGGTTCTCTCATGTAACTTGTATTGTAAGTTAGAAGGAATAGAGACCGAGCCGGACACGTTTATGATCCGGCCTCGGGACTCTGTAAACCGGCGGGCGTCAACCTCTGTATATAAAGGGACGACCCGCCAGTGGTTTAAGGACGACATACAACAACTCGAGAGCCAGGCAAAGCGTATTCGCTCCCTGGTAATCGAAACCCTAGCAATACCAACACAACTAGACGTAGGCTTTTACCTTCATCGAAGGGGCCGGACTAGTATAAAAACCCTCATGTCCCTTGTCCGGTTTAACCCCTTTAAGCTAATCCGTAGTGATGGCTCCACGACTAAGTCCTTTCACGAGGACATCTGCCGTGACAAACCCACGACAGTTGGCGCCCACCGTGGGGCTATCGCATGATGGTTTCGAGTTCTTGAAGGGAAGCTTCGGAGGACTCAAGGGATACGCTGTGGGCCAGATGACGAAGAGTCATCGCGGCAAGATCTACATCGACGATGCAGGATGGGGTCCTGAGGCTGGTTCAATTGAATATGGGTACCGGGTCCCCTTTGGCGGAATTCACATCTTCATCGGCAAGATCGGCGAACCGGGCCCTGAGCCGAACACCTGCACCAACATCATCGAGACGGCTCAGCATGCAAGCCCTACCCTGGTTCAGCCCGCACCAAGGCATGTTTTCATAGGTGTCATCCATGGAGCGAAATATGAGGATAGACCGGCATCTGATGGGGAAACCGTTGTCCGTTCTGATGACGAGTCTTCAACCGGAGAGACCGAGTCGCTGTATCAGCGTCAGGACAGCCGTATTAGTAGGGGTTCCGATGGCAACAGTATTCCGGACCCCCTCGATCTGCCAAGCCGGGTCGCGGTCTTCATGGCTGGTACACAACCAGCGCAACACTCTTCTACCGCCGCGGCAATGCTCTCCGGTTCAGCAACAACAACGCCAGCAGGAGCAGGGGGCTCTGCGCCGCCTCCCTCTCAGGTTTTGTCCAATTTGTTCGACGCTTTGGCAACATTGATGGCAACAGAAGTGGATGCCGCAACCCGAGATCAGCACAATGCGGAGATTGCAAAGGTGAAGGATCAGATAACTCAGGCTAAAGCGGACCTGGCAGCAGAGAACGCTAGGATGGCTACATAACGGGCCGAGTTGGAAGCTCAGGCCTACCGGCTTAGGTTGGACTAGAGTGCCTCAGATGAGGTCATGAGGAGGAGATACTGGTCTCACCTCCCGCCGGATTATGAGCCAAGAAATCTCTTCAACACGCTAGGATCCAGAACCAGTAACCAGCCGGTGGGGAACCGGATCGAGGCACCGATAACAGGAGCGCAGTTTCAGCCGCGTGCGATGAACCCGCCTCATCAGAACAACAGTGTACCACAATACGTTCTGACGCCCCCGGGGCATTACTCAAACTCGTTGGATAACATTGTGGCCGTCACTTCACGATTGGCAGCCCTCCCAACTGACGGCGAGTCACCAGTGGCGATTGAGGCACGACGGGCCAAAGAGCTCCTTCAAACAGTTTAAACCAGCAGCAGGCTTATTCCCATAGTCGCGAGAGGATTCATTCCACCCCCCGTCCGAGTCGGAGCTACAGCAGGCACGTTGAGGATGAACCGACCGTGTCAAGCAGTGCACGTCATCGTAACTCGCCGCGAGGGCATAACCCGATGGGTGGTGGTGCTAATGCGCAGGATGTGGTGGATCATGGACGGGCGCGTCGAGAAGCTGAGTTGGCAGCACAACATGCGGCTCGTCAGCCTACTCCGGTTCGTACTACCGCTTCAGTTGTGCCAGGTGTGGTCTTCAGTTCTTTAGGGGTGCCGTGTCTCACCCCCGCTTTGCGTAATGTACGACTGCCCAAGGATTTCAAAGGCCCTCGTAAGGTGCCCAATTACACTGCTGATTTACCCCCTGAGTCATGGGTTGAGAGTTATAAGATGGCAATGGAGATGCTGGATGTGGATGAGGCGGTGTGTGCTAAGTACTTCACCATGATGTTGGAGGGGACAGCTCGTACTTGGTTAAAGAGCTTACCGGCTAACTCCGTCGGGTCATGGGATGAGTTGAAGCACCGGTTTATCCAGAATTTTAAAGATACTTGTAAGCAACCTATGTCGATTGTGGACCTAGCCGCCTATGTTCAAGAGGATGGAGAGTCCACAACCCATTGGGTGAAGAGAGTCTCAGCTATTCTGCATTCGTCGGACCGCATCAACGCGGATACAACAGTCTTGACGTTGGAGGGCAATTGCCGGTTTATGCCATTAAAACTGAAGCTAGGGAGGCTCAAACATCACTGCAATGACATGTCAACCCTTATGGCTGCTTTGGTGAAATATGCCGATTCAGATAGTACCAAAGACCCTGAGTCTGAGGAGGACAAACCGGGGAAGGGGAAAAAGAATGGCAATGGTAAGGGGCAGGAGCACAATCTGGCAGGTCATGGGAATAATGGTAAGCGCAAGGCATACAACAGTTTGGACTTTGTGGCTAACACCAATGCTCAGGATAATGGTCAGCATCGTAAGGGCAAACAACCCCAAAGAGGCGGAGGGTCCGGCCCCAATCTAGAGCGCTTGTTAAATCAACCTTGTCCAAAGCACGGATCGAAGGAGAGGCCAGCTTCACATCTTTGAAAGGATTGTTACATCATGCGAGAGTTCAAGAACTCCAATATGTTTCAATACGACAATGGGCCGCCTGGCGGTTCAGGAGGTGGGTTTCATGGGCCGGGTTATGGAGGCAGCAGCTCCGGTTCAGGATTTCTAGGCAATCAAACCGGACATGGCAGTCAAGGGAATCAAGGCAATCAGGGAGGTCATAACCATCAGGGGAATCAGCAGCAGCAGCAGTCAGGTTATCAGAGCAATCCGAAGCAGTTGAATAGTGGGCAGTATCATGTCTTCACCACTAGCTTGTGCAAGCGAGATCAGAAGCTTCACAAGAGGGTTGTGAACTCTGTTGAACCGACAGTGCCTCAGTATTTGCGCTGGTCTGAGCAACCAATTTTATGGAGTCGAGAGGATCACCCACACCGGGTTGATAATCCGGTCTATCTGGCCTTAGTGGTGGCACCTCAAGTTGGGGGGTACAAGTTCACCAAGGTGCTTATGGATGGTGGAAGTATTATCAACATCCTTTACTATGATACCTTCCGCCGTATGGGATTGACATATAAGAATCTTAAACCGTCGAACACCATTTTTCACGGTGTGGTGCCTGGTAAGTCTACATATCCAGTGGGCAAGATAGCCCTAGAGGTGGCTTTTGGAGATGATCATGACTCAAGGTCAGAAACATTGACGTTTGAGGTGGTGAAAATCAAGAGTCCGTATCACGCCCTGATTGGACGACCAACTTATGCCAAGTTCATGGCGAGGCCATGCTATGTTTATCTGCAGCTTAAGATGCCGGGTCATAAAGGGTGATGCGACTTATGCTGAGTCGGTTTGTGCCACAGAGGAGTTGAATTTTTATAAGGACAAGGTTGATCTGGCAGACATGAATTCTTTGAAAAAACCAACTACGGAGCACGATCCGGCGTTGAAGTTTAAATCGGCTACAGACACTAAGATGGTTGGTTTTGTTCCTGGCGATTCATCCAAGCAGTTCAGCATCAGCGCTAACCTGGATCCCAAATAGGAAAGCGCGCTCATCGAGTTCATCCGTGAGAACCGGGACATCTTTGCATGGAAGCCTTCTGACATGACAGGTGTACCGAGGGAACTCGCTGAGCACACACTTAATATAGATCCTAAGTTTAAACCGGTCAAGTAGTTTCTTTGCCGCTTCAACGAAGAAAGGCGTAAGGCTATTGGTGAGGAGGTAGCTCGGTTGTTAGCCGCAGGGTTTATCGTGGAGGTATTTCACCCAGAGTGGCTGGCTAATCCGGTGCTAGTCCTTAAGAAAAACGGCACTTGGCGTATGTGTGTGGACAACACAGACTTGAACAAGGCTTGTCCAGCTGATCCCTTTTCCATCCCTCGTATTGATCATGTTATTGATGCTACGGCAGGTTGTGACCGTTTGTGTTTTCTGGATGCTTATTCTGGTTATCATCAGATCAAAATGGCAGTTAAGGACCAGGAGAAGACATCTTTTATAACTCCCTTTGGAGCCTTCTGCTATGTCTCTATGCCCTTTGGGCTCAAGAGTGCCCAGACGACTTATCAGTGCTGTGTCCAGAATTGTCTTCATAAGCAGACTGGGTGCAATGTTCATGCATATGTGGATGATATTGTGGTGAAGTCCAGGAAGAAGGAAACATTGATAGATGACTTGTGGGAGACTTTTGACAACCTCCGGGTTTATAAGATGATGCTTAACCCGGACAAATGTGTCTTTGGTGTTCCGACAGGCAAGCTCTTGGGTTTTCTGGTATCTAACAGGGGCATTGAGGCTAATCCGGAAAAATTTCAGCTATCACGTCCCTGGCTAAACCGACGTGCATCAATGGCGTTCAACGTTTAGCAGGCCGGATTGCGGCTTTGAGCCGGTTTATCAGTCGTCTTGGGGAGAGAGCTACCCCTTTATATCAGATGTTAAAGAAAACAGATGACTTTGTCTGGAGCGATGCGGCTAATGAAGCGTTTGAGGATTTGAAGAGACATTTAGCTGAACCGTCTGTCCTTGCGGCTCCGATCGATAAAGAGCCTTTACTGCTATATGTGGCTGCTAATGCCCGGGCTGTCAGTGTGGCTATTGTTGTGGAGCGCAAGGAGGCTGGAAAAGAGTATCTGTTTCAACGGCCGGTTTATTATATCAGTGAGGTGCTCATCGAATCAAAGCAGAGGTATCCGCATTGGCAGAAGCTGGTGTATGGAGTTTTCATGGCAAGCCGGAAGCTCAAGCACTATTTTCAGGGTCATCCTATCACAGTGGTTAGTTCAGCCCTTTTGGTAGATATCATCCAAAACAGAGAGGCAACTGTCCGGATTGCCAAGTGGGCTATTGAGCTTGGTCCTCACGGACTCAAGTATACACCTCGCACAGCGATAAAATCTCAAGCACTCGTGGACTTCATCAATGATTGTACAGAGTTGCAGGCACCAGAGGAAAAGCCAGACAACACTTATTGGACTATTCATTTTGATGGGTCCAGGCAATTGGAGGGCTCGAGGGCTGGAGTCATATTAACTTCCCCACTAGGTGACAAGTTTTGTTATGTTCTTCGTTTAATGTTCCCTTGCACTAACAATGCAGCTGAGTATGAGGCCTTACTCCACGGTCTTCGGATGGCTAAGGAGATGAATTTAAGCCGGGTTAAGTGTTTCGGTGACTCGGATCTGGTGGGTCAACAGGTATTTGGCATTTGGGATTCTAAGGACCCACTCATGGCTGCATATCAACGAGAGGTGGCCATAGTGGCTGGTCATTTCAAGGGCTATCAAGTTGACCATATAGACCGGCGAAAGAATGAAGCGGTGGACGCTTTAAGTCGTCTAGGCTCTCAGCGTAAACCGGTGCCACCTAATGTCTTCCTTGACGTACTTCATAATCCGTCGGTCAAGATACCCATAGAGGAGGAGTTGGCTATTCCTGACCCGGAGGCCCAGTTGGTCGCAGCTTTGCATGTCATACCGGATTGGACAGTCCTGTACTTGTCTTACATGAACCCGGGCGAGTTACCAGAGGATGAAACCTTGGCCCGGCAGATAATCCGGCGATCCAAGTCAATGACCATTATCAATGGGGAGTTATATCGTTACAACGTCACAGGAGCAATTCAGCGTTGTGTGTCTCCTCAAGAGGGTTGTGAGATTTTGCGAGAAATCCATGAAGGAGATTGTGGTCACCACGCGGGTTCAAAATCTTTGGTGGCTAAGGCTTTTCTTCACGGCTTCTATTGGTTGACGGCTCATGCTGATGCGAAGGATTTAGTCAAAAGGTGTGACGGTTGTCAGAAATTTGCACGCCGCACTCATGTTCTGGCTCAGGAGTTGAGAATGATTCCAATTACTTGGCTGTTTGCAACTTGGGGGCTCGATATGGTTGGACCCTTTAAGAGATCCAAGGACAAAAAGACCCACCTGTTAGTGGCAGTTGACAAGTTTACTAAGTGGGTAGAAGCAAAGCCAGTCAGTAAGTGTGATGCAGCCACGACGGTTCAATTCATCAAAAAAGTGATATTCCAGTTTAGTTTTCCACACAATATTATAACTGATAATGGTACTAATCTGTCCAAGGGTGATATGGAGGAATTTTGTCAACGTGAGCACATCTGGCTTGATGTAGCATCAGTGGCTCACCCCTAGTCTAATGGTCAAGCAGAGCGGGGAAATCAAGAAATTTTGAGAGGTATCAAACCCCGGCACATGGTTCCTTTAAAGCAGACACCAGGTTGTTGGGTAGAGGAGTTGCCTTCCGTATTATGGAGTATCAACACCACACCAAACAGATCTACGTGTTACACACCTTTTTTCATGGTTTACGGAGCAGGGGCAGTTCTCCCTAGTGACATCTGTCATGATTCACCGCGTGTGACGACTTATGTTGAAGCTGAGAATGAGAAAGCACATCAGGACTCACTGGACCTGTTAGATGAAGAGCGCGATTTGGTAGCAACACGTTTGGTGATTTGTCAACAAGATCTCCGACGTTATCAGAGCCGCCGGGTTAGGACCAGAACTTTTCAAGAAGGCGATCTGGTGCTCCGGCTCATCCAGGATCAGACTGATATGCACAAGTTATCCCCACCTTGGGAAGGACCTTTTGTGGTCAGCAAAACCTGCACAGCGGGTCATACTACCTTATCGATGTTCGAGAGCACAAAGACTCACGCAAATCGGAGGAAGAGACCCAGCGGTCGTGGAATATAGCTCTTCTTCGGCCTTACTATACTTGAACCACATGCTCTTCTTATGTACATACTTATGACAATGTATATATTATATAATAAACCGAAGCCTTAGCTAAAGCGGGGTCTCTGTTCTTTTTTACATCATGTGTGGTTCCATGGGGGTTTCTATTTACAAAGCGGAGTTCTATTGACCCGGCCTACAAAGCCACATAGATATGAAGGAAATCACTAGGGGGCTTGGTCGTATCCGAACCATAGCTACACCTCTTGATCGGTTTAAAACCAAAAAAGGAAATCACTAGGGGGCTTGGTTGTCTTCACACCATAGCTACACCTTTTGATAGGCTTAAGGCCAAAAGGGAACCAAAGAGAGTTTGTTGTATAAAGCACAACTCAAACATAGGTAACCACTGAGCATAGCTCAAATATTACCTGGGGGCTCCTTGCTTCTCAAAGAACAACGAGCTTGCACCCTTGTAATAGGCTAGCAAGCTAGGCTTGAAAGCCAGGTGTATTCACCTAAAACCCCGGGTTATCCTGCCTCTTTAAGTAAGCCACTCCGTCCAGGTAAACCTGGTATGACCCATCGAACGTTTGACAAGTCAATCTCATAGACCCTGAACTTGTCAAATTTAAAATGGTGATTGGTTAAAGATTGAGGTCCATCTTAAAAGGCTTTGAAAAATAGTTTAACTTAGCTGCCTGGCAGCCCATGAAAAGCCTCGATTTAGGGCCTGACAGCCTATGAAAAGCCTTGCATATTTCTTTTGGATTTGTTGTTTTTAACCATCTTTTGATAAGGGATTTATGAATCGTTTCTGATAAACCGGTGTTTATTACAACCCGGCGTGGCTTTCAATGCTTAGTTGACAGTACATGATCAGTTCTAAACCGGTAGTATGTTGCTCCGGTCTGGTTTTGACTAGATGTCACCAGCATTATACAAACAAATCGGTGGTTATTATAGCCCGGTATGGTCTTTCTATGAACCGGCAAGAGGGCAAGGAGTCATCAACACTCTAGATTGGTGTTTTTCACCTTTACTATACAAACAGTTGGTCAGCCAACAAGATATATCCCAGGTATCATCTATTTTATATCTGGTTTCTACAATCTTGGTTATCCATCCAAGTTAGGTCTATATTTTGGGCATCATGACCCGTCCAGTGGTAAACCACTAGGATACTTTCAAGTTTTTATGCAGGAGCAAAAGCCATAATGGATTATGCATACCATAACTCCCAAAGGCATGGCAGGTTTTCAGTAACAAGCAAAACAAACATGCTCGATGGCATGGTAGATAAGGTGTTCATGCTATCCTATTACAAGGCGTTTTAAATAGCCCAAATTGAATAATTGTTTCAAAGAGTGGCAGACTGCAACTGGTAAACCGGCCTCCGGTTTATGATTCCTACCCTGGACGGTTTGAAGATTGAGGGTCATCTTGCACGGTCGCATTCTCCTCACCCCTACCCAGTCACTGGAAATCAATCGTTGACCAATCGATTCCGGTTAAGGCTTGAAAAACGGCCTCTTCATGGATAAGGTTGGAAGGGTCAATGTCAGGAGCGTAAGTATGCTTACAGATTGGCGGCACAAGATCTTCTACATTGTGGATCAGCGCGGGCTGTCTTTTCCCTTCAGCATCATAAACTGGTTGAAAATGAGATAGATCTGTGTCATCCGCCAATTTGCTTGCTATAGGCCGCATCTCCTTTGTCAGCCTTCGAAGGTCATCGTTGTTGAAGTTGGTGCCATCTTCCTTCACGCTGGGGTAGCCTTGACCGATATCTGCTGGTTCAAGATCGGGAATCCATGCCTTGGCCCGGATTAGCGCGGTCAATGGACCTGACCTGGCGGCTGATCTCTTCAGTTCATCCAACCGGGCAGGTAGCATGGCTAGCTTTTTGATGGTCTCTTTGATTAGCGTTGGCGGAGGCTTGTTATAAGCAGCAGTGCAAATGGCTCACTGGGATCCAGAATACAACTATTATATCAAAGTGTAGGCCGCTTTAAGCTTCAGCCGCATATCGGAGCCCAGATGAGTAATGCTGGTCCCTGTCATGGTACCGCATCAGTAAACCGGCTTTTGATAAGATGTTATGGATTGGAAAAAACTTCAGATGCAGGTACTTACCAAAGACAACGGAGGTCATGGCGTTAATCTGCCGTTTTAACCCAGTCAGTTTTTCAACCACCGGTTTTAGGGCTGGTTCTGTGTCTTCGGCCTTCTTTGTTAAACTGGCCTTTTCTGTCTCCCAATCAGCACACTCTTTGTTAAAGGTCTCTTTCAGCCTTTCCATGGCGGCTAAGGCATTTGTCAACTCTTCCTTGGCCTTGGAAGCTTCTGCTTGCTGAGATTTGATGTTCTCCTGAAGGTCAGTGGTTTGAGCATCCCTTTTACTCAGCTCGCCTGCAGAGGCAAGATATATCCACAATGAGATATGTATATTTGAAGTACCAAGCGTATAACAGGTTATGCACTTTGTACTTGGGGGCTAATGCCTATTTGCTCTATTATCAAAACTTTATTTTGCAAGTCTCAAGTACAATGCAAGCATTATCCTTGACACTTGGGGGCTAATGTACATCTGTTCAAATGGAAGCATGGATTAAAGACCCGGTTCACCTTGGAAAGATAAACCGGCCCTTGGGGACTACACAGGCGAATACTACAGGAATACAATGATCACATCTGGTTTACTTCAAAAGATCAGTTGCTATATGGAGGACAAGTTTGCAAGAGTTAAGACATTACAAAGTCCCAGTTTAGGATTGCCATCATAAACCGGCCCTTGGGGGCTACTTGAGTTGGTACTTGTACATTGGATTTAAGAAAGGAAAAGTGACGAAACTACCTCAGAGCTCTCCTTCATCAGGTTCACCAAACCGGCTTCATAATCACGGTTTGAGTGCAGACGGTTTAGAAAACCAGAGTGGAGTTCTTGAGCGCTGAGATGGGCATAGCTTGACAAGTCAGTGCTCCATTTTCCTTTTTCCATGGCAGCACATTCTTCCTTGGCACTATGTTTGGCCAAAATTACGGGATGGTCAGGGGAGGTGTGACCAATACCAGTAATGATAACCTTGCCTTCTTTATCTCCAGTAGACTTTTCTGGAGTTGATGGAGTGTCAGTGGCTCTCACCGGACTAGAAGGTCTGTCACCAGTCCAGATTGGATTTGCCGGTTCATCATCAGGCACAACAATATCAACTTCTGTTTGTTCATCAATATTGTGATCTTGAGGGGGTGGTTCATCAAAGGTAGCTTCAGGATTTGGACCCTCCAGTTCAGTAGTTTGCTCCGGTTCAATAACCACCTGGTCTTCGGGCGGATTATTCATCCGAGCCTTTTTACTGGGTCGGGCTTTGGCTCTAAACAAGAACAAGATGCAAAGGTTAGCACAACATATAAAGTATGAAACATCAAAAGAAAAGGGTGAAGTGCTTACCCGGCCACGATTTTGAGAGGAGGAAGTTGGGTCGTTGTTGACCCGCCAGAGGATGAAGGAGGTGTCACCTGATAATTCGAATCAGACAGATTAAGAGGTTGTCGGAAATAGCCTGCCTTGGGATAAGAAGTGTCAGAAGTGGGGGAGACCTCAAATCGACGCTTTCGAGCCAGAGTGTCTGGTAAACCGGTCGAAGTGACCTTTTGGCCGCTGTGCCGGGTTGTGCGGCGAGCCTCATGCTGCTGCTTCTTCAAAATAAATGTTGGATCCAAGTGAGCAAGAGGATGAGAAAAGCTTACTTTCCGGACCGCTTGACGGATTTTTTGTGTTGGCAGAGAGTCTAAACTGGAGGAAAGGATAATTACCTCTGCATCATCAGCTTGGCTGCCCTCAACGTCCTCCTAATAAGTATCATTGTCAATGAGATGCATGAAAAGTGAACCAAGTGAATCAAGTTCTACCTCAACTTATGGTTCATCTGGGTCGTCATCCAATTCCATACTAATGCGTTCAGGTGCCTTTCACTTTGTGGTTTTCTTAACGGCTTTTGTTTTAGGACGGGAAGGCTTTGCCGCTTTCTCTTGAGGCTTCTTCTTCCAGAACGGATCATCACCCTGTTTAAAAATAAGCAGAAGGGTATTCAAAGATTGGACAGTCTAAAGATATCAAGTGTAAAGCAGAAGAACAATACTTACAATAGGCGGTTTGTTTTTCGTGTAAAAAGGGTCTAATCCGGTTTGGCGGCAGGCAGCTTCCAACTCGTTCAATATTTTCTTGACAGCTTCAGTAACTTCTTCATCTGTTAGCTGAATATTGATATGACGTTGGGAGTCTTCTACTTCACTAGTATACTCGCACATTAAGCCAGAGCGGCGACTTAACAGCAAGATGCTCCAAGATATCCAACAACAGACAAAGTCTACACCTGTTAAACCGTTGGCCAAGAAGGCTCTCAGCTTGGCGAGTTGAGGTGCGTATGGGGCCTGTTCCTGGGCACTTAGACGTTGTGGAAGTGGATGAGTATTGGCAAGCCGGTGGGCATGGTAACCCGACAGAGGATTCTCATCTTCAGGGGAGGTGTCTTTACAGTAGAACCAAGTTTGATTCCACTCTTTGGGGTGACTGTGCAGCTTGGCATGAGGAAATTCAAACTCTTTTCTTTTTTTAATGGAGACGCCACCAAGTTCAGTATTGGGTCCGTCTACAAATTCAGTGCGCCGCTTCAGATGGAAGAAATCCCGGAACAACTCCACAGTTGGCTCTTCTTGTAGGTACACTTCACAGAAAACTTGAAAGTTACATATATTGGATACCGAGTTGGGTCCAATATCTTGAGGGTGGAGTTGAAAGCTGGTAAGCACATCCCGGAAAAACTTTGATCCGGGCGGTTTGAAACCACGGCCTATGTGATCAATAAACACCACTACCTCACCCTGCTTAGGGGTGGGAGGATTTTCCGGTCCAGGAACTCGCCAGCGGATCTCATTCTTCTTTGGTAAAGTGCCGATCTTGACCATTCCATCCAGTTGTTCCTCTGTAACCCGGGAGGGAGCCCAGTTGCAGGAATAAAACTGCTTGGCCATTACAAGTGAAAAGTGGGAAAGAAATGCCGGTTTACAATTCATTCATAAATGATACATAAGGTGCAACAGGACAAAGGAATCCAAGTATGTAAATTTGGTAAACTGGAGGCTGATACAATTATGAAAGACAAAGCGATAAGCGGAAACAGAGATATACACCTATTATTAAACCGGAGTATGACAGTGGAGATAAAGGGATTGCCGGTTTACAAGGGGACTAATGGTATGTGATAGATCGTTTCTACAAAGTTAAACTGTCCATATTAGTGTGAAGGGTACAGATCTAAAAATGGCTAAGTGAGGAAAAATAGATTTCGCAAAGATCACGTTAGCGTTTCGGATCTACCACAGGATAGGAAAGCAAAAATATTTAGACCTAAAAAGGTTGGTCCCGAAGTGATTCACAAAAAGTCCAGATCGGTTTCTTTATGCGCATTAGGGTTTGTTTTGATAGCAAAGACAAGGAATGCTATAGCTACCACATGGAACGCATCAAGCTTAAGGTCTTTCATCTACGGACTGAAGAGGAACAAGAAAGAATAGTGCCGGAGCTTCGATGAACTTTGATGAACATTGAAACCCTAGATAGATCTACAGAGGAGGAAAGGGGAAGACTTACAGCGGCTGTTGAAGCAGCGGAGATATGCCACGACTCTCTGGTGCGATAGGTCGATGGAGCGGCCAAAGGAGATGCAGAGGCAGAGCTCAGTGACGGTGGCGGTGCTCGGGTGCAGGGGCGTCGAGAGGAGGAAGAAGAAGAGAAGAGACGGAGGGGAAAAAGGAAATGACCCTCGACCCTATTTATAAGGTGAATGGGGAGGTGACAGGCGCGAGAATCAAGGAGCCGGAATATTGATACCTAATAGGAGCGGTCGCCTCGATTGTTAGAGGCTCATTAACTGAAGGTGAGATGTATCATTTTTAATAACAAGATGACGTCATGGCGATTTACCATGATCCTGGAGTATGACATCACGACGGTTTACAAGATCAAGGTGAAGATGCAAAGGAGGAATTTTTCTAACTGTTGAAGATTGACATGAACAAGTTCAAATCAATCTAGGGCCTAATGTTGGGGATATTACTACTGGACATAAACCGTCCAGGAGTAGCCGGATTAACTCTATGAAGATTAGAAGCCCATGAAGATGAAAGGATGATGGCGCTTTATGATGGCCCAAGGCCCAAAGGCGAGTTAAGGCATGTAGATGTAAACCGGTTCTCTCATGTAACTTGTATTGTAAGTTAGAAGGAATAGAGACCGAGCCGGACACGTTTATGATCCGACCTCGGGACTCTGTAAACTGGCGGGCGTCAACCTCTGTATATAAAGGGACGACCCGACAGCGGTTTGAGGATGACAGACAATAACTCGAGAGCCAGGCAAAGCGGATTCGCTCCCTGGTCATCAAAACCCTAGCAATACCAACACAACTAGACGTAGGCTTTTACCTTCATCGAAGGGGCCGAACTAGTATAAAAACCCTCGTGTCCCTTGTCCAGTTTAACCCCTTTAAGCTAACCCGTAGCGATGGCTCCACAACTAAGTCCTTTCACGAGGACATCTGCAGTGACAAACCCATAACAGGTCCCCAGGTTGAAGCGAAAAGGTTTGCCATGACAATCGTTTTACAATTCAGCTAGGATTTACATATATCAAGGAAAGTACATAGTCACTTAGACTCATAAATTTCCTCCTCTATACCATCCAACAGGCTGTCTAACTTACAATCCTGTTGGGAATATTTGGCAGCTACTGCTACTTGGTCATATACCAAATTAGCGGGTACTTCTTTCCCATCAGACCCTAAAGGTCCGACCAGGGCCATGTGATTCGGATCAAGCTTGGTATACCGTGTTTTCACCATGGCCCAGGCCTCTCGCGCACCCTCCCGGCAGGCTAATATTTTCCATAATCGGATATGTCGCAGCACTCCCTTGAATAGCTCTACAAGCTCCTCCATACTTCCTGGAGGGGAGGCGGATGGCCATAAGGCCTTAGCAACACTCTGCATTGCCTGCCGATCTTGCTCATGCATTTGCGACAGGCCTTGCAGCAGATCGTCCGACAATCCGGACATCTCCTCTTCGGGACGACCTGTCAGCATACCTGCAAACATAACTTTGTCAGTTCCTTTCATCTCCAAACTATTATAAGGTAAATTCGGCTACATACTGAATATGCCGCCGCACAGCCTTTTATTCTCCTTCATGGAGTCGGCCAGTTGGGCCCATACATCTATCGGATCCTCGCCAATCGGGTATTCGAATCCTGGAGCTTGTTCTTCTCCAGCACGACTTTTGTGAGCACATGCTCGCCCGCGGTTAGCAGTTTCTTGGCTTCTTGTTCTCCGCCTTGGGCAGCTTTCAGTTGTTCTTGCAGTTGACCTAGTGATCCTAATAAGAGGTGAGCAACCGTGTTAGCATTATTGGTATACCATTATGTTTTCTCGATGGAGGGAAACATTACCAGGAGACGCCTTCTTGGATTTCTCCAATTCGGCACAGGCAGCAGTTAGCTGCGTCTGATACTTTTCTAGCTCCTAGGCTAGCAGGTCGTTCTTCTCCGTAAGAACCTGGTTATACAACGATACTTAAATCAGTTGTACCAACTGCTTCAAGTCTCGGGGGATACTGGCATATGGTTATCATATTTGGACAAAGTAAACTTACCCGCACATCTTTTAAATGCTGCTTTGTAGATCTATTAAGCCCATCTCGAGCAGCTCAGATGTATGCATCAGCCAAGCTGAAGGCGTTAAAGGCCTCTTCTAAAAAGCTGGGGTCTTGTAAAACGGCCCTTCGACGCTGATGATTCATGGCGCTCTCCACTTCCGAGTTAGTGGCGGATACATCATCGGAATCCTTGGCTGGAGGACAGTCCGACGTTACCCCCGTATCAGCCCCCGTCTTTACGGCAGGATCTGGATCCTGGCTGTGGGAAGTATGACCGGCCAGACCCCCGGATATAGTCCAGCACACATTTTTCCTGATACAGGATAAACAGAAAGGTCACAGTTGGATGTGACTGCCAAGGTGCATATGTGCAAATCGATACCTCTTTGACGAAGGCTTGGCCGTACCTTCGTTTGCCTTCCTCTCCGAAGGCTTGCCCGGTGTGGGGGCCGCTCTCTTCGGAGATGCCCCTGGGGCAGCATGGCACGCCGAACGCCTCCCCTTTTGAGCACATGACAGTGCAGTGGGTGAGGAAGAATGGGAAAACTCTCTTGAACAAGGTATCTCCGGATTACTTATGTGTGAAGCGGGGAGCAGACCGGGATAATCAGCGATGATGGCTACTTATGTGTCGTCATAGCTCGTTTGGTAAAACACCCCATTCTCGAGCACCACAAATATATCCAGATCCTCTTCGGATCCGGGGTCAAGGTCCCGATTGTGGCCCTCGGGCTGCGGGGCGGGGCTGTAAAGCCCCTCGGAAGTCTTTCGCCAGTGCTGTTATAAATGGATGGGTTAATGTTCGTTGAACATAGCTTAGGGAGTAGAATGAGTAGAGCAAAGGGGTTGGGGGCTTACCCGGCTAGGAGGACTATACATAGAGTATCCTTCCCTATGCTTGATGCGCAAGAACTCCTCTTCCTCCCCTTTGAACAATTCGGCCAATATTTTGGCCAGGGCGACAGGGGTGTCTGGACCTTTCCTGTCACAACGGGAGGCGTCATCTTCCCCATTGAAGTGCCACATGGGAAGTCCTCTGTATTGCAGTGGCTGGACCCCCCTGTTGGTGTCAAAACTGGCGGATCTCGAGTAGGGGGTCCCGAACTGTGCGTCTAGGCCGGATGGTAACAGGAGGCAAGGGACATGAAGTTTTACCCAGGTTCGGGCCCTCTCGATGGAGGTAAAACCCTACGTCCTGCTTGATTAATATTGATGATATGGGTAGTACAAGAGTAGATCTACCACGAGATCAGAGAGGCTAAACCCTAGAAGCTAGCCTATGGTATGATTGTTGATGTGTATGTTGTCCTACGGACTAAAACCCTCCAGTTTATATAGACACCGGAGAGGGTTAGGGTTACATAGAGTCGGTTACAATGGTAGGAGATCTGAATATCCGTACGCCAAGCTTGCCTTCCACGTCAAGGAAAGTCCCTTCCGGACACGGGACGAAGTCTTCAATCTTGTATCTTCATAGTCCAGGAGTCCGGCTGAAGGTATAGTCCGGCTATCCGAACACCCCCTAATCCAGGACTCCCTCAGTAGCCCCTGAACCAGGCTTCAATGACGACGAGTCCGGCGTGCAGATTGTCTTCGGCATTGCAAGGCGGGTTCCTCCTCCAAGTACTTCATATAAGATTTTAAACACAAAGATAGTGTCCGGCTCTGCAAAATAAGTTTTCCACATATTGCCATAGAGAGAATAATATTTACACAAATCTAATCTGCTGACGTATTCCGTAGTGCGACACACCACGGCCAAGCTCTTATCCGAGTCATTTCATTATCCCACCTCAGCGCGTCATGCGAGGCGGTTTCCTTGGCACGTCTTGTCAAGCAGAGATCATGTCCCCTTATTCCGGGATTCTCATCAATACGGGCGTGGGTAACCCAACCACTTCTAGGACTCCTATATTATAGGCAAGTCCAAACGGACACGGAGAGGATGCTCGATATTCACCCTCTTTATAAAGGGATGAGGCTTTTTATTTTTCCCTCCCATGCTCAATCGAATCCTTCCCCTACCTCAAGCTCCAACGCCCAAAGTTCAGGTCAGGTGCTCCGAACCTTCAGTCATGTCCGGATCTAGCCTTCAAGGCCGATGGGTGCCTTCCTCCGTCACGGAAGAAGACGTCAAAAAGTTGAGGGAGGCCAGATATCTGACCGTCGAGATTCGGCATCGGCTTCCTCCCCGGGGGCAGGCCGTCCCCTCCTCCGAACTCAACGAGAGCGTCGTGTTCGTCTCTCACTTCCTCCAAGGTCTAGGCCTTGCATTAAATCCTTTTGTCAGGGGCTTGATGTTTTACTACGGGCTAGATTTCCATGATCTAGCTCTGGACTCCTTTCTTCATATCACGACATTTATTGTTGTGTGCGAGGCCTTCCTCCGGGTTACCCCTCACTTTGGCCTATGGCTCAAGACTTTTGAAGTAAAGCTGAAGATGATCAAGGGGCAACATGCGGCGTGTGGAGGTGCTTCAATACGCAAGATGACGGGAGCTGCATGGCCCAAAGGCTCCATTCCAGAGGTGTCTGAATTGTGGCAACAGGAGTGGTCCTACATCACGGCTCCTAGAAGTGCCAAGTGGGCGGCCGCCCCCGTTTTCCGCCCGGGCCCTCCTCCACAACTGATGTCATGGATTAGCAGAGGATTGAGCTGGGGTCCGGCCAAGGACGTGCCTATATTGCAAAGCCGCATTCAAGGTCTCTTTAATGGAGATTTCAGTTTGGTTGCGGTAACACAAGTTATGTTGGTTCGTCAAGTCCAGCCTTGCAAACGCGGGCCTCTTTGCTTATGGGAGTTCAATCTCGAGGGACCGCGCACCATTCGAAATTTCCTCGGCCTGACGCATGAGGAGATGTACAAGTTGTTCTTCGGACCTCAAGTGGAGTGTTCGTAAATTACCGAGGACATGGGCCTGAGTAGCAACCGTGCTGCCGCACAGGTAAGGCATCTCCCAACCGAGCGTACTACCTCTCCTTTGATGCGAAGTTATTTCTGAGAGTTTTCTTTTTGACCAGGACTGGCTAACGAAGGCGAAGTTGATTCGGTGCTCGGCCCCCTCCCCGAGGGTTTGGAAAATCCGATATTGGAAAAGATGCTCCAGACCGCACCTTGCCTGGAGCCCTTGAAGGAAAATGCAGGTGGTCGCGGGCGCCAAACGCTGGCCGCTCTAGCCGAGGGAGTGAGCGTCTCCATGAAGGAAGATGACCAGAAGAGGAAAAGGATTGCGACTAGGGCTTCGGAAGCCGAAGCTTCCAAACGGGAGAAGAAGTCTCCCACAAAGGGTCCTGCCCCGAGGGGTGCGGTTGCCGCACAAAGTCCGCGGGGGGATCAATTCTCCCATGAGTCGCAAGTGACCCAAAATACCTTAATAGTACAGATATGTCGTCTTTTCTTCTAAGAAGATAACCACTGCATATATCTTTGCAGTTCGGGCCTTAGCCCCTCTCAAATGAGCTCGTCTTTGGGGGATCTTCTTCCAGAGATGATGGAGAGCGAATCGCCTCCTCCGGACTCCTCCGCTCCGGAAGTGGGCGACCCTGAAGTGTCGTCGCGGAGGGCCTCTCCGAGTCTGGCGAGGCCAGAAGATAATCCTGTCGACCCCCGAAGTTCCCAGCGTCTGGCTCCCGAAGAGAGCAGATAAACGAGTCCGGGGCCGTCTAGTGTGCGGTCGGATGTTCTGAGGGAGTTGGTGGGGCGAGCGGCCATCTCAGATGAACACCGTGTGCTGATGAATACGGTGATGGAGAGAATCTTGTCCGCCAAAAGCAGACTGCATAAAGCTTTTATGAGTCTACTGACAGGTTTTGAGGTACGTAAAATAATGTATGATAATCCTGCACATGCTAAGTATGCCCTGTGTAGATAGTATCCCCTGAGACTCTGGTTGTCATTGGGAACGACAACGATCAGAGGATCATAATCCCAGGTAGTAACCATACTGCCTCTATGAGCAGGTGATGGAAGCTCCGGTGGCTAGCTGGACTAACGAGTTTTCCCATTTAAGACGGCAATTGGATGCGGCGGACGCCGACATCGAGCTTGTTAAGAAAAGGCTTGATGAGGCGCAGGGTAAGTGTTATTATCTGGTAAACACCACATAGTAAGAGCAGCATGAAGCCAGTATATTTAACATGTTATGACTGCAGATGGAGCTGCCACTGTTGAAGCCTTACGGGCGGCACTTGCCCGAGCCAAGGAACAAGCGAAATTGGATAATGCGGCTGCTTTGAAGGCGGCCGAAGAATTGCGAGCCGAGAAGGCCGCGCATGGCGAGAGCCGAGATAAGATGGCCAATATGGCCATAGAATTAAAAGCTGCCGTCGACTGTTGCCGGGTTCTTGAAAAGGAAAACCAGGCGAAGGCATCGGACCTCGAGAAGGCTGCTGCAACGGGAAAAGACCTCCGCTTTGCTATGAGGGCAAAGAAGGAGGAGCTGCGGGAAGCCGGGGATATCGTAGGTGGGAAACCCTTTATGTTGAAGAGGAAGTTCGAAGATCCACGGTATGCCCCTCTGGATCGGCTGTGGAGTTTGGAGGATGCGTATATGGATTTGGCGGCGAGCACTGCCGATGCGGCCAAGTACTTCAAGGGTCAGACAGACTATGAAGTGGACCAGCTGTTCTGGACACAATTCCATTCTCCCGAGCGTCCACTTTCGTTGTCTGACCAACTAGCCAAATGGGCCGAACTGAATAGGTTGTCCGGACTCGCCATGAGGTCTGTTGTGGATCAGCTATGGCCGGAAAGGCTAAAACCGAACAACTATTTTAGCTTGGTGCAGCAGTTCCTTGACGTGGTGTCGCGCATTAATGCGATGAAGAGGTCGGCGTGCATAGAAGGTGCACGAATGGCCTTTGCCCGTGCTAAAGCATACTGGGCAGAGATGTATGCTACCACTGTTGCAGCACATGATTCGGCCATAGGTCGAAGGGCTGCTGAGCACTACTTTGAGGAAGTTCTTGAGGGTGCTCGTTTGATAGAGACCCAGTGCTCAAAAAATATTATGTTTGAGTGATATGTAATCTCATTGTAAGCGAAATGCTCTTATAAATTTTCATAAGGCTACTTTTATACTTTTGCCTGATAGTAATGTGATGCCTCCTGGGCGGCCGTTTATGTATACCTGTGTATAACTTTAAAGATTGCAGTCGTCGGCTTCAACCCCCACACATATAATGCGGAGGTGTTCGCAGAGACACGCGTTCACACTTAACCCAACGTCTTGGTCCTATTAAGGAGGTGATAGCGGAGCGAGCGAGGCAACCGAACTATAATGCTTTAACACTTTCACTTAGCCATAGGAGTTTGACAGTGGGGCTACTAGATAGCCCCTGGTGGCTCCGCACTCTCCCGATCCCGGGGTACGTACATGCCTGGCCGGAAAACGGCCCTTCGTTAAAGCGGAGGAATTCTAACATTCCCATGGGTCATCGAGTGGTTGACCAGTCTCACGCTAGATCATGACAGTCAGTTTTCGGCTTTCTCTACTGAGGTGCTCGTCCGGATGAACCAGGGCACAATCGCAGTAGTTCTCCTAGTGCTACCTTAGCCGGTAAAGCGGAACGTTAGGCACCAAAACACAGGAGCCGGGCAAACCCAACATTTGACCAAAGACAATGATTCGGAGCTGATGCATATAGGGCCAAACTCGCGATGCCGAACACTCCCTAGGGTATTCGGTCTTTGTGGTATAAACCGGGCCTAAATAATGGCCTTCGTAAGAAGCCCCTTATGTCCAGGTACGTGCATTGGTCTGGTGTGGCCACATGCCAAGACGCCAGCATCCTTCGCAATGGTGGATATGTATCAACAAGAGACAGTAAAAAAGGTTTATGCAGGGTCTTAATCTAAAAAGAATCCTTGGAGCGGGTCCCTGCTGCACATCTACGCCTGTGTCTCCGTTGTGCCGTATCCTGGACGGGTGTAGCACGATGACCGTCTGTAAAAGAGAGGAATTTAGGTGAAAAAGTTGTCGTGCAAAAATATAGTTTGTTAAAGAAACTATGCATAATTTAAGATGAGGAGAGATGGCCGCGTGTCTGCGCGCGTTGAGCCCCTTGTATTGACGAATAGGGGTGTGACCATTTATTCGATATAAGTAGCGGCGCCGGACTTGATCTAATCCGGGCGCCTTTAGTGTGCGGCTGCCAAGGCAGCCTCACTCTCTTCGGCGCGCAGAGATCGCTTGATATTTTCGTGCACGGAAATGATGCCGCGTGGACCGGGCATCTTGAGTGTGAGGGAGGCGTAGTGTGGTATTGCATTAAAGCGAGCGAAAACTTCACGCCCGAGCAGTGCTTGATAGCCACTTTGAAACGGAGCGATGTGGAAGGTTAAATGCTCGCTACGGAAGTTATCGGGGGAGCCGAATATAACTTGTAGTAGGAGGGAGCCCGTACAAGGAGCCCCTGGGCCTGGCATTATTCCTTTGAAGGTAGTATTGCTATGGTGAATTTGTGTTGGATCTAACCCCATCCTGCGGATTGTATCCTGATATATTAGGTTTAGGCTGCTGCCGCCGTCCATCAAGACTCGTGTGAAGTGATATCCGCCAATTATTGGGTCTAATACCATGGCAGCCCATCCTGCGTGTCGGATACTTGCTGAGTAATCACGATGATCGAAAGTGATTGGTTGAGACGACCATTGGCAGGACTTCGCGGTGACAAGCACTTGGGTATATTTTCCTGGGGGTGCCGCATTGTTTTTTCCCTTGATCATGTGTAGCATGTTTACTGTTTTGACTTCTGGTGGGAATTTCTTTTGTTCCCCCGTGTCATGCTTGGGAGGCTCGTCCTCGTTTTCACTTGGTGTATCCTCCCCCTTGTGTACGGTGTTGAGTTTGCCGGACTGCTTGAAGACCCAACATTCCCTGTGGGTATGATTAGAAGGTTTGCTAGGGGTACTATGGATCTGACATACTTGGTCCAGAATTTTATTGAGGCTGGACAGTTCATCCCTGGTGCCTTTAGTGGGCGGCTTTTGACCTGGTCGGGAGCTTTTGAATCCGGCATTTACTGTCGTGCCCTTCGTGTTGTCTTCTTTATTCCGGCATTTCTTATTGCTGTTGCTCCGTGATTTCCCGTTTCCATCTCTAACTTCAGATGTACTAGGGTCGTTGGTGCTGCGTCTGGCTAACCAGCTGTCCTCACCCGCGCAAAAGCGGGTCATGAGGTTTGTTAGTGCGGCCATCATTCTCGGCTTATTTTGGCCGAGGTGTCTGGCGAGCCATTCGTCACGAACGCTATGCTTGAAAGCTGCCAAGGCTTCGGCGTCCGGACAGTCGACAATCTGGTTCTTTTTAGTAAGAAACCTATTCCAAAGCTTTCGGGCTGACTCTCTGGGCTGTTGAGTTATATGACTCAAATCGTCCGCATCCGGAGGTCGGACATAAGTTCCTTGAAAATTTGCCCGAAAGGCGTCTTCGAGCTCTTCCCAGCTTCCAATGGAGCTTTCGGGGAGGCCTTTGAGCTAGTGACGAGCTGGCCCTTTGAGCTTGAGGGGTAAGTACTTGATGGCGTGGAGATCATCTCCTCGAGCCATATGGATATGAAGGATATAGTCCTCAATCCAAACCCCCGGGTCTGTTGTTCCATCGTATGCCTCTATGTTTACGGGCTTGAATCCCTCTAGAAATGCATGGTCCAGCACCTCATCGGTAAAACATAGGGGGTGTGCGGCACCCCTGTAGCTGGGTGTACCGCGTTGTTCGGATGTTGTTGTGTTGCATTGTATGCTGGGGCGCGCTTGCGTGGTCCATAGATGGATCTTGTTGCACCGTCCTTTGGGTGCAAGCCCTCGCATGGGTCGCGTGTTGTATTGTGGGTGGCGTTCTATGCCGCTCTGTGTTGATAGAGGGGTCATCTATCCGACCATGTGGCTACTTTGATATTTGGTTGTGGGGGGTTCGAGGCCTCCTCATCAAATTCAGGTAGCAGCTTCCGCTTTGGGTAGCTCTTGGAGGGGCGATTGTCGCCGTACATCACTGTTGTGGTGAGTATTTTACTCCATCTGATTTGGAGTGTGTCTTGCGCAGCCTTGAGCCTTTGCTTCTGTTTTTTCAGGCTCCTTGCAGTAGCAACAAGCCTTTTATGGGCATTCTGCTGCTCCGGGTGCCTGTCCGACATTATGTTGTCCGGACCATTATCCTTGGTGGATTCGGTTTGATTATCCGGATTGCCGTTGTCCGGCAGCGGTTCATCCTGCTCCAGCGCTGGGTCTGTGGGACCGCTATTTCTGTCAGGGTAGGATTTGGGGTGGCGCTTGCGTCGCCGTTTTGACTGCTTTTCGAGGGAACAAGCCTTCGGTGCGTCCTTCCGCTCCTCGTCGTCATCTTTTGGTGCGTCCACCATGTATACGTCATATGACGGGGTGGCATTCCAGGTCCCAGTAGGCGCTGGTTCTTCCTCATCTCCTTCATCGGCGTCCATGCCGTTGATGTCTTCGGAGTCGAAGTCGAGAATGTCGGTTAAGTCGTTAAAAGTGGCTACAAAGTGGCTGGTGGGTGCGCTTTGAATTTCTTCATCGTCCGTACCCCAACCTTGCTGACCGTAGTCCGGCCAGGGCTCTCCCGATAAAGAGAGAGACTTCAGTGACTTCGGGATATCGCCGAAAGGCGAGTGCTGAAAGATGTCTGCGGCAGTGAGCTCCATGATCGGCGCCCAATCAGATTCGATTGGCAGGGGCGCGGAGGGTTCGGAGTCCGGAGAGGAGTCCGGCTCCTTGGAGTCACGAGTCTCGCAGAGTACGGGGCTGGTGTTTGGCTCAATCACCGTTTGGATCGCAGCCCCCGAGGTAGCGTCCAACCACTCATCCTCGATTGGCGCAGTTGGCTCCGAACTAAGGGTCGGAGCCGGTGCGGGTGCGGCCTCTAGGGCATTGTTCGACGGCAGAGCTAGATCGTGCTCGTCGTGACAGTGCGGCGCACTCGGCAGTGGCTCGAATCCGTCGAAGATCAAGTCCCCGCGGATGTCAGTCGTGTAGTTTAAACTTCCAAATCTGACCTAACGGCCAGAGGCGTAGCTTTCGATCTGCTCCAGATGGCCAAGTGAATTGGCCTGCAGTGCGAAGCCGCCGAAGATGAAGATCTGTCCGGGGAGGAAGGTCTCACCCTGGACTGCATCACTATTGATGATCATAGGAGCCATCGGGCCTGACGGCGACGACACAGAGGAACTCTCAATGAAAGCACCAATGTCGGTGTCAAAACCGGTGGATCTCGGGTACGGGGTCCCGAACTGTGCGTCTAGGACGGATGGTAATAGGAGGCAAGGGACACGAAGTTTTACCCAGGTTCGGGCCCTCTCGATGGAGGTAAAACCCTACGTCCTGTTTGATTAATATTGATGATATGGGTAGTACAAGAGTAGATCTACCACGAGATCAGAGAGGCTAAACCCTAGAAGCTAGCCTATGGTATGATTGTTGATGTGTATGTTGTCCTACGGACTAAAACCCTTCGGTTTATATAGACATCGGAGAGGGTTAGGGTTACATAGAGTCGGTTACAATGGTAGGAGATCTGAATATCTGTATCGCCAAGCTTGCCTTCCACGCCAAGGAAAGTCCCTTCTGGACACGGGACGGAGTCTTCAATCTTGTATCTTCATAGTCCAGGAGTCGGGCTGAAGGTATAGTCCGGCTATTCGAACACCTCCTAATCCAGGACTCCCTCACCCCCCCCCCGCAATATGGATGTCGCCATTACTTCGACTATCGTCTATCCAGACTGGGCGAGTGCCCTTATCTTGCTCAGGAGTTGGCGAACCTCCGCACTATCTTCTTCCTCGAGGCTCCGAGGGCGGCAGATGTGGTGTTTCTTTAAAGGAGCACTTGTGAACTTAGGAAGACCCCTCTGGGCTGGGTCTGGAAGTACGACGTCCTTGATGTAGAACCACTCAGAAGTCCACTCTCCAGAAGCCTTCTTCGGTGTGCCGGATAGGTATCCGGTCTCGGCAATGTGCCATATTTCGGCTCTGCCTACATCAAATATTGATCCCTCATGGTTTCACAAGACAAGGCAGAATAACCTTCTCCACAGTTCAAAATGGGCCTCACAAACCAGGAATAGTTCGCATAAAGTGACGTAACCCGAAATGTGCAGGATGGAGGCTAGAGTAAAGTTGTGTAGCTGGAGGCCATAATATTCTAGAAGCCCTTAAAGGAATGGATGAATTGGAAACCCCACGCCCCTTAGCAGATAGGGGACGAAACACACTCGTTCCCCCACGGATGGATTGGGGAAATCCTCTGCCTAGGTTTTGCCGTTGAAGGAGGCCAACCCTGCTCGAATAGGGACTAGATCCGCAGGGGGGAGAAACCCCTGCGTTTGTAGCTCCACTAGCTGACGTGGGATACGGGGCACTTCTCCAATTTGCCTCTTTCTGGGCCGCAGGGACGGGAGGAGGGGATGGGGACGCTAGACATGTTGGAGTGTTCTTTCCTAGCAACCTTTGAGGATTTTCTCCGTGAGATGTTGAATGGATCCGGGATCCAATCTCGTTAAATAGACGTTGTCCCTCGCGTGGCTGGGGTGTTAAGTGCAAAAATACCCTGACCTCTCGCATTCACTCGACACGTGGAAACTGAAGTTGTTGATACACAAAAGCCGAGGGGTACAACATTAAATGGAAGGCCGAACACACTACTTGGAAGTCATCGGTGGAGGAGCCCTCCTTGCAATGCCGAAGAAAATCTATGCACCGAACACCTCATCATTGAAGACTGGTTCGTGAGCTACTGAGCAAGTCCTGGACTAAGGGGTCCTCGGGCATCCGGCCTGTTAGCCATGGGCCGGACTGATGGTCTGTGAAGATACGAAGACCGAAGACTGCACCCATGTCCGGATGGGACTCTCCTTGGCGTGGAAGGCAAGCTTGGCGATCAAATAAGTAGATTTCTTACTTTGTAACCGACCTTGTGTAATCCTAGATCCTCCCGATGTCTATATAAACCGGAGGACTTAGTCTGGAGGGAGGACAATCATTAACATAGTCATACAGGCTAGGCTTTTAGGGTTTAGCCATCTCGATCTTATGGTAGATCAACTCTTGTAATATTCATCAAGATCAATCAAGCAGGAAGTAGGGTATTACCTCCATAGAGAGGGCCCAAACCTGGGTAAACATCGTGTCCACTGTCTCCTGTTACCATCGACCTTAGACGCACAGTTCGGGACCCCCTACCCGAGATCCGCCGGTTTTGATACCAACAGCCGCCAAGGACGAAGCCGCTCGGCTGCAGCAGCAAGCTCTGCTAGACACCTAGGAGGAAGACCTTGTTGCTCGTGAGCAGGAACTTGCCGCCACACTCCGCGACAAAGACGAGGAGATCGAGAAGATCGTCGCGCAGCGGACCCAGGAGCTGGAGCAGAGGCACAAGGACACACTCGATGCTCTGGCTCTGGACCATGCCGGCAAGGCGGACAAGCTGGAGTTGGAACGGGAGGAGATGAAGAAGAAGATCTTGGAGCTGACGGAGGAGAGGGACACAGCCAACCGCGCTCTTGCGGATTCGCAGGTCGCCATCTCCGACAAGGCCAAGCTGCTCTTCGAGGCCAACGACTCCATCAACGATCTGAAGCTAAAGCTATACAGCTTGGAGGGGACGCTTTCAAAGGTCACAACCTGGGAGGGGACCCTGAGCAAGGCCCTCGAGACCGAGAAGCAGCTGCGGAGTGATGACGCCGCCGCCCATAAGGAATATGTGGGCAGCGTAAATCTCTGGATCAGCCGTCTCGTCGGCGTCGCGGGGAGGATCACCGCGCAGCTGGCCATCATGGGCATGCCGGATGTTAGGTACTCCCAGGAGCCGAACGTGAGCCCCAATGCGAGGCTGACCTTGTTCTTCGAGGGCGTCATCGACGCCCTCGAGCAGCTCCGCTCCAATAGCGCAACCTATCTGGCCAACGAGTCCCGGAGGCTCTGCCGGGGCGCTCTGACCAAGGTGCTCACCAAGGTGGCGTTCTGGAACCCTAGTCTCGACTTCGCCGACGCGCTGGAGAGCTTGCCGGAGGATGCAGACCTCACGGTGCTCAAAGAGCGTATCGAGCCCATCATCAGCTGTGTCGACGGAGTCAAGAGGGTGGAGGGCCAGCGCCGGGACTAGCCACCCCGTTTCTCCTCGCCACTGCGGGTTCATGCCCAAGACAATTTATCTTAAGTTAGAACTGCAGCAACTATTGATATAATATAACTTTGCAGTACTTTGAAATGAAGCATGCTATCTTCATGTTTGATCTTTCTTTGTATGTACACACCCTACGCCTAGTTGGACAGGTTTGTCGACGCGTAAACCCATGTTGCCGCGCTCTGGGGACGGATCCTTAGTAGCCTGTCGGGGGGGGCGCTTGCTGCCGGGGCAAGCCACCTTGCCGTTCTTAGCACGACCGCTTGAACTGTTGAGCGGACTCGAAACAGAACAAGGGCGTTGCCGATAGCGGAAGGGTTCCATTGCATGCAGGTTTTCCATACAAGGAGCAAGATCTTTCGAGGAAAATAACCTTATAGAAAAGGAAAATTGCTCAAAGTTTGGCGCGACTTAGCTTTTCCATCGCCATGGAGATGGTTTTCGCAGCTGCGGACAACACCACCTCGCCTAGCTGATGGCACCAAAGCATGGCTGATCGATGTCACCTCCTTCTCTCGAGCCATCACCATGAAGGAGCCAACGGGTTGGCTTCAAAACTACATTTTCACAGCCTCAGCTTTCCCCTACCTGGCGCGCCAAAGATGCCGGGCCTTAGGAACGACACCTATGGGATCACAGGGGATCCCTACTACGGTTGGCGGGGCGTGGAGCTATGCAAAGAGCGGGTTTAGAAGATCAACATGTGGGGATTTTTACCCAGGTTCGGGCCACAAACGATGCATAATACCCTAATCCTGCTTTGTGTGTATTTGGTGTTCTTGAGCTCTTGAACTAGCTGTCGTGCATGCCCAGTCCAAAAAGTACGAATCCTCCCTCGGTTCGCCTCGGGCCTCCTTTTATATGTCAAAGGGGTTGCCATAGTGGCACACAGGAGGTGGAAAGTATGTACAGTGTACAAGTTTATCTCCTGACATCCTAGGACAAACTCATTTAATGCACCACCTATGTGTCCTCTTGCTTTATCGGGGGCGGCGAAGAGGCTCGTCCCGTCCGTCGCTGCCTCGCCTCGCTTCGACGCGCGTCCAGGCTGACGAGGCATGCATCGCCACGCTGGTTGGCTGGCTGCTGTGCTGGTGCGGTGACAGAGTCTTCACGACGATCTGCATGCCACCACACAGGTGCTTACTTAGTTGGCCCAGGAGCTGCATGCTGACACGCAGGCGTTTGCCTAGTTGGTGGCTGTGTCGGCACAGTCGTGGGGCAATGAAACTCTGGCAAGTGCGGGCCTGGCCTTGGTTCCGCAGATGTCCCCGACAAGGGTCTTGCTGGGATGTCGTGGGCGTCTCCGGAAAGGGTCTTGCCGGGGGTCTTCGCCTTCTGATTCTCATCTAGTTTTGCAAGCCTCTGGTCTTCACAAAGACCCGTATGCCACCATGCAGGGGCCTCCCGAGCCTTGGTCTTGACGTTGTCGATGTCGTCATAACTCTCAGGCTCAAAGGTGGAGATCTTGATGGTGTTGGGAAGTTGCCCCGGCAAGGCTCTTGCCGGGGCTACGTAGGCCGTCCTGGCAAGGGTCTTGCCGGGTAAAGCTCACCTTGTCCCTTTGCTCTTCATGCTTCTGGTTCGAGCGTTGCCTTAGCAGCTTTGTACCTTTGCTTCTTCTGCCTCGCTAAGCCCGGCCGCAGGTGTGGCTGCAACTCCCTGTGCACAAGTAAAGGGGTACAGAAGAGGCCCCTACTTTTGTACACCGACACTCTTTATTCTCCCATATCAACATCTCACCCAAAACTTGAAAACTACAATCCAACAAAACTTAACGAAACTTTGTGAGATAGGTTAGTATGATAAAGAGCAAACCATTTCACTTTTGGTACTGTCAAAGACAAGATTCATAATTTTTCTCACACAATGACTACTGCATCACATCATTTCCACAATTTATATTGAGCAATATAAGCCATGGAAATTAGAAAACAAGCAAACTATGCATTGAAACCAGAATCTGTCAAAACAGAACAGTCTGTAGTAATCTGTACTCCAACCATACTTCTGCTACTCCAAAAATTCTGAAAAAATAGGAAAACCTGGGTAATTTTTCTATTAATCTTCTGAAAAGTGAATCAACATTTTATCACGCTTCTGTTAAAAATGAGATTTTTTTTCCTGAGCGTAAAAAATTCTGTTTTTTAGCAATATCAAATCAACTATCACCGTAAGCCATCCCAAAGGTCTTACTTGGCACTTTATTGAAACAAAATAAATAAAACATGATTACTACAGTAGCCTAATCATGTGAACACACAAAAATAGTAGATATAAATAGTGGGTTGTCTCCCAACAAGTGCTTTTTTTCAATGCCTTTTAGCTAGGCATGATGATTTCAATGATGCTCGCATAAAAGATAAGAATTGAAACATAACAAGAGCATCATGAAGCATATGACTAGCACATTTAAGCCTAACATGCTTCCTATGCATAGGGATTTTGTGAGCAAACAAATTATGGGAGCAAGAATCAACTAGCATAGGAAGGCAAAACAAGCCTAACTTCAAAACTTTTAATACATAGAGAGGAAACTTGATATTATTGCAATACCTACAAGCATATGTTCCTCTCTCATAATAATTTTCAGTAGCATCATGAATGAATTCAAAAATATAACTATCATATAAAGCATTCTTTTCATGATCCACAAACATAGAAATTTTATTACTCTCCACATAAGCAAATTTATTCTCATGAATAGTAGTGGGAGAAAACTCAACAAAATAACTATCATGTGATTGAAAATTAAAATCATGATGAAAAATTTCATGGTTATCATTATTCTTTATAGCATACATGTCATCACCATAATCATCATAAATGGAAACTTTGTTCTCATCATAATCAATTGAAACCTCTATCGAAATAGTGGATTCATCACTAAATAAAGCCATGACCTCTCTAAATCCACTTTCATAATTATCACAATAAGATTCAACACACTCCAAAATAGTAGGATCATTACTTCCTAAAGTTGACACTCTTCCAAAACCAGTTTCATGAATATAATCATCATAAATAGGAGGCATGCTTTCATCATAATAAATTTGCACATCAAAACTTGGGGGGACACAAAATACCATCTTCATCAAACATAGCATCCCCAAGCTTGTAGCTTTGCATATCATTAGCATCATGGATATTCAAAGAATTCATACTAACAACATTGCAATCATGCTCATCATTTATCCCAAACATTTTATTGAATTCTTCTTCTATCAATTGAGCACAATTTTCCTTTCCATCATTTTCACGAAAGACATTATAAAGATGAATAATGTGATGCAACCTCAATTCCATTTTTTGTACTTTTCTTTTTATGAACCAAACTAGTGATAAGACAAGAAACTAAAAGATTCAATTGCATGATCTAAAGATATACCTTCAAGCACTCACCTCCCCGACAACAACGTCAGAAAAGAGCTTGATGTCTACTACTTAACTTTATTCTTGTAGACTCATGTTGGGACTCCAAGCACAGAGTTTTGTAGGACAGTAGCAAGTTCCCTCGAGTGGATGACCTAAGGTTTATCAATCCGTGGGAGAAGTAGGATGAAGATAGTATCTCTCAAATAACCCTACAACCAAATACAAGTCTCTTGTGTCCCCAACACACCTAATATAATGGCAAATTGTATAGGTACACTACTTCGGCGAAGAGATGGTGATAAAAGTGTAATATGGATGGTAGAAATATATTTTTATAATCTGAATAAATAAAAATAGCAAGGTAGAAAATAGTAAATGGGCACAAAAATGGTATTGCAATGCTTGAAAATGAGGCCTAGGGTCTGTACTTTCGCTAGTGCAATTTCTCAACAATGCTAATATAATTGGATCACATAGCCATCCCTCAACATGCAACGAAGAATCACTCCAAAGTTCTTATCTAGCGGAGAATATAAGAAGAAATAATTTGTAGGGTACGAAACCACCTCGAAGCTATTCTTTTCAATTGATCTATCCAAGAGTTCGTACTAAAATAACACCAAATAATTTCAGATTCATAATACTCAATCCAACACAAAGAACCTCAAAGAGTGCCCCAAGATTTCTACCGGAGAAACAAAGGACGAGAACGTGCATCAACCCCTATGCATAGATTACCCCAATGTCACCGCAGGAATCCGCAATTTGAGTGCCAAAACACATATCAAGTGCTCTCAAATCCATAAAAGTATTCAATCCGATAACAACGAAATCTCAAAGGGAAAAACTCAATTGATCACAACAAGATAGAGAAGGGAAAACACCATATGATCTGACTATATTAACAAAGCCCGCGATACATCAAGATCGTGACACCTCAAGAACACGAAAGAGACCGAGAGAGATATTAAACACATAGCTACTGGTACAAACCCTCAGCCCCAAGGGTGGATTACTCCCTCCTCATCGTGGTGGCCGCCAAGATGATGAAGATGGCCACCGGAGATGATTCCCCCCTCTGACAGGATGCCGAAAAGGGTCTAGATTAGTTTTCGGTGGCTATAGAGCCTTGCGGCGGTAGAACTTATGATCTAGGTTAACCCCGAGGGTTTCTGGAATTTTTGGGTATTTATAGGGTAAAGAGGGGATGTGGGAGGCCACCGAGGTGGGCACAACCCACCTGGGCGTGCCTGGGCCCAGGCCCCCAGGCGCGCCCTGGTGGGTTGTGCCCCCCTCGGGGCACCCCGAGGTGCCGCTCTGGCCCATTGGTGGTCTTCTAGTCCATAAAAAATCCACAAAAAGTTTCGTGGTGTTTGGACTCCGTTTGATATTGCTTTCCTGCGATGTAAAGAACAAGCAAAAAACAGTAAGTGGCACTGGGCACTGGGTCAATAGGTTAGTCCCAAAAATGATATTAAGTTGCTATAAAATGATTGTAAAACATCCAAGAATGATAAAAATAATAGCATGAATACTTCATAAATTGTAGATACGTTGGAGACATATCAACCTCTAGGTGACAGACCTATTGCAGGAGCAGATGTAGACGTTATGAATGTTTGACAAGCTCGGTATGATGACTACTTGATAGTTTAGTGCACCATGCTTTACGGCTTAGAACTGGGACTTAAAAAAACGTTTTGAACACCACGGAGCATATAAGATGTTCCAAGAGTTGAAATTGGTATTTCAGACTCATGCCCATGTCGAGAGGTATGAGACCTCTAACAAGTACTTTGCCTACAAGATGGAGGAGAATGGCTCAACCAGTGAGCATATACTCAAAATATCTGAGTAGTACAATCGCTTGAATAAAGTGGGAGTTAATCTTCCATATAAGATAGTGATTGATAAAGTTCTCTAGTCACTATCACCAAGCTACTAGAACTTTATGATGAACTACAATATGCAAGGGATGATGAAAACGATTCCCGAGCTCTTCGCGATGCTGAAATTGGCGAAGGTAGAAATCAATAAAAAGCATCAAGTGTTGATGGTTGGCAAGATCACTAGTTTCAAGAAAAAGGGCAAAGGAAAAGAAAGGGAACATCAAGAAGAATGACAAGTAAGTTGCCACTCCCGTGAAGAACCCAAAGCTAGACCTAAGCCTGAAACTGAGTGCTTCTACTACAAAGGAAATGGTCACTGGAAGCGGAACTACCACAAATACTTGGCAGATAATATGGGTGGCAAAGTGAACAAAGGTATATTTGATATACATGTTATTGATGTGTACTTTACTAGTGTTCATAGTAACCCTAGGGTATTTGATACCGGTTCATTTGCTAAGATTAGTAACTCAAAATAGGAGTTGCAAAATGAACAAATACTAGTTAAGGGTGAGGTGACGATGTGTGTTGGAAGTGATTCCAAGGTTGATAAGATCACCATCGTACACTCTCTCTACCTTCGGGATTAGTGTTGGGCCTAAATAAATGTTATTTGGTGTTTGCGTTGAGCATGAATATGATTGGATCATGTTTATTGTGATACAATTATTCATTTAAGTCAGAGAATAATTGTTGTTCTGTTTACATGAATAAAACCTTCTATGGTCATACACCCAATGTAAATGGTTTATTGAATCTCGATCATACTGATACACTTACTCATAATATTGATGCCAAAAGATGCAAAGTTGATAATGGTAGTGCAACATATTTGTGGCACTGCCGTTTAGGTCATATTGGTGTAAAGCACATGAAGAAACTCCATGCAGATGGGCTTTTGGAATCACTTGATTATGAATCATTTGACACTTGCGAACCATGCCTCATGGGCAAGATGACTAAAACCCCGTTCTCCGGAACAATGGAGTGAGCTAATGACTTATTGGAAATAATACATACCAATGTATGTGGTCCGATGACTGTCGAGGCTCGCGGCGGGTATCGTTATTTTCTGACCTTCACAAATGATTTAATCAAATATGGGTATACTACTTAATGAAACACAAGTCTGAAACATTTGAAAAGTTCAAAGAATTTCAGAGTGAAGTGGAGAATCATCGTAACAAGAAAATAAAGTTTCTACGATCTAATCACGGAGGTGAATATTTGAGTTACGAGTTTGGCCTTGATTTAAAATAATGTGTACCAGACCTATTGTGTATCTTGTCATGAGTTTGGCAAGGGGGTACAACAGTGATCCAGGAGTAGATCACCGGACAGCGGTCAAAATTATCCTTAGAGGACTAAGGAAATATTTCTCGGTTATGGAGGTGATAAAGATTTCGTCGTAAAGAGTTGTGTCGATGCAAGCTTTGACACTGATCTAGATGACTCTAAGTCTCAATCTAGATACATATTGAATGTGGGAGCAATTAGCTAGAGTAGCTCCATGCAGAGCATTGTAAACATAGGATTTTGCAAAATATATACGGATCTGAATGTGGTAGACCCGTTGACTAAACTTCTCTCACAAGCAAAACATGATCACACCTTAGTACTCTTTGGGTGTTAATCACATAGCGATTTGAACTAGATTATTGACTCTAGTAAACCCTTTGGGTGTTGGTCACATGGCGATGTGAACTATGGGTGTTAATCACATAAAGATGTGAACTATTGGTGTTAAATCACATGGTGATGTGAACTATATTATTGACTCTAGTGCAAGTGGGAGACTAAAGGAAATATGCCCTAGAGGAAATAATAAAGTTGTTATTTTATATTCCCTTACATGTGTGGATACATAGCCAAAACACTCTGTCCCTAGTAAGCCTCTACTAGACTAGCTCGTTAATCAAAGATGGTTGAGTTTCCTAACCATAGACATGTTTTGTCATTTGATGAACGGGATCACATCATTGGGAGAATAATGTGATGGACAAGACCCATCCGTTAGCATAACATATTGATCGTTCAATTTTATTGCTATTGCTTTCTTCATGTCAAATACATATTCCTTCGACTATGAGATTAAGAAACTCCTGGATATCGGAGGAAGACCTTGTGTGTTGTCAAATGTCACAAGGTAACTGGGTGATTATAAATATGCTCTACAGGTATCTCCGAAGGTGTTTTTTGGGTTGGTATAGGTCGAGATTAGGATTTGTCACTCCGAGTATCGAAGAGGTATCTCTGGGCCCTCTTGGTAATGCACATCATAAGAAGCCTTGCAAGCAAAGTGACTAATGAGTTAGTTGTGGGATGATGTATTACAGAACGAGTAAAGAGACTTACCGGTAACGAGATTGAACTAGGTATGTGGATACCGGTGACCGAATCTCGGGCAAGTAACATACCGATGACAAAGGGAATAACCCATGTTGCCATAATGGTTCGACAGATAAAGATCTTTGTAGAATATGTAGGAGCCAATATGAGCATCCATGTTCCACCATTAGTTATTGAACAGAGAGGTGTCTCGGTCATGTCTACATAGTTCTCGAACCCGTAGGGTCCGCACGCTTAACATTCGTTGACGATATAGTATTATATGACTTATGTGATTTGGTGACCGAATGTTGTTCAGAGTCCCAGATGAGATCATGAACATGACGAGGAGTCTCGAAATGGTCGAGAGGTAAAGATAGATATACATGACGATGATATTCAGATATCGGAAGTATTCCGGAGGGTACCGGGTACTTATCGGGTAACCAGAAAGGAGTTTCGGGCACCCCAGGCAAAGATATGGGCCTTATGGGCCAAGTGAGGGAACACACCAGCCCTGGTGCGCCCCAACATAGGCCAGCCCTATGAGGAGGATAAGGAAAGAGGGGAGGGGAAGGAAAGTGTGGATTAGGATTCCTACTTCCTTCCCTCTCCCACCTCTTTCCTCCTCCCTCGGTTATATATGGCAGGGGGCCGCGCGGCTTGGGAGGGACTCCAAGTAGGATTCCTCCTACTTGGGCGCCTCCTATGGCTGCTCCCCCCTCCCACCTATATATATGTGGGGAGGGGGCTCCTAGAACACATACCAACAATTGCTAGCCATGTGCGGCGCTCCCCTCCACAGTTTACGTCTCTGGTCATATCTTCGTAGTGCTTAAGCGAAGCCCTGCGCGGATCACTTCATCACCGTCACCACGCCGTCATGCTAACAGAACTCATCTTCTTCCTCGACACTTTGCTGGATCAAGAGGACGAGGGATGCCATCAAGCTGAACGTGTGCAGAACTCGGAGGTGCCGTATGTTTGGTGCTTGATTGGTCGGATCTAGAAGAAGTTCGACTACATCAACTGCGTTGTCAGACACTTCCGCTTTCGGTCTACGAGGGTACATAGACACACTCTCCCCCTCTCGTTGCTATGCATCTCCTAGATAGATCTTGCGTGAGCATAGGAATTTTTTTGAAATTGCATTCTATGTTTCCCAACAGTAAGCGCAGGTCAGAGAAAGAGGAAGGGTCCCAAGACATGGTCAACCAAGAGTGCACACATCTCTAGGACAACCTAGCCAAAGGACACCTGAAGAAAATATGATTGGTGTTTCCAACAGCCGAACATAAAGCACAAAAGGCGGAGCTGTTGAGGAACGTAGCATGCAATTTTTTTAAAAAAATCCTATGCTCACGCAAGATCTATCTAGGATATGCATAGCAATGAGAGGGGGAGAGTGTGTCCACATACCCTCGTAGACCGAAAGCGGAAGCGTTTGTTTAACGCGGTTGATGTAGTCGAACATCTTCTCGATTCAACCAATCAAGTACCGAACGTACGACACCTCCGAGTTCTGCACACATTCAGCTCGATGACATCCCTCGAACTCTTGATCCAGCAAAGTGTCGAGGGAGAGTTTTGTCAGCATGACTGCGTGGTGACGGTGATGGTGAAGTGATCCGCACAGGGCTTCGCCTAAGCACTACGACAATATGACCGGAGGACTAAACGGTGGAGGGGGGAGCCACACATGGCTTGGAACAATTCATGTGTGTTAGAGGATCCCCCTGCCCCCATATATAAAGGAGGGAGAGGGGAGGAGGCCGGCCTAAGGGCGCCCCAAGTTGGAGGAGTTCCACCTGGGCTCCTAGTCCAATTCGCCCCCTTCCTTTTATCGGAGGGGGAAAGGGGGAAGGTGAAGGAAAGGGGGGGCTCCGCCCCCTCCCCTAGTCCAATTCGGAGTCCTCCCTTGGGGGGGGGGGAGCTACCCTTGTGGACTCGCTTTTCTCCCTCCTATGGCCCATATCTTCCCGTGGGGGGTTCCGGTACTCCGATACGTACCTGATACATTCCGAAACATTTCCGGTGTCCGAATACTATCGTCCAATATATCAATCTTTACCTCTCGACCATTTCGAGACTCCTCATCATTTCCGTGATCTCATCCGGGACTCCGAACGACATTTGGTCACCAAATCACATAACTCATATAATACAAATCGTCATCGAACGTTAAGCGTGCGGACCCTACGGCTCGAGAACTATGTAGACATGACCGAGACAACTCTCCCGTCAATAACCAATAGCGGAACCTGGATGCTCATATTGGTTCCTGCATATTCTATGAAGATCTTTATCGGTCAAACCGTAATGACAACATACGTCATTCCCTTTGTCATCGGTATGTTACTTGCCCGAGATTCGATCGTTGGTATCTTCATACCTAGTTCAATCTCGTTACCGGCATGTCTCTTTACTCATTCTATAATGCATCATCCCGCAACTAACTCATTAGTCACTGATAACCCACAAGTATAGGGGATGGCAACAGTTTTCGAGGGTAAAGTATTCAACCCAAATTTATTGATTCGACACAAGGGGAGCCAAAGAATACTCTCAAGTATTAGCAGCTGAGTTGTCAATTCAACCACACCTGGAAACTTAATATCTGCAGCAAAGTATTTAGTAGCAAAGTAATATGATAGTAATGGTAACGGTAGCAAAAGGTAACAGTAGTAAAGTAATGTCTTTGGTATTTTTTACTGATGATGGCAATAGCAACGGGAAAGTAAATAAGCAAAGAACAATATGTGGAAAGCTCGTAGGCAATGGATCGGTGATGGAGAATTATGTCAGATGCGGTTCATCATGTAACAGTCATAACCTAGGGTGACACAGAACTAGCTCCAGTTCATTGATATAATGTAGGCATGTATTCCGAACATAGTCATACGTGCTTATGGAAAAGAACTTGCATGACATCTTTTGTCCTACCCTCCCGTGGCAGCGGGGTCCTTACGGAAACTAAGGGATATTAAGGCCTCCTTTTAATAGAGTACCGGAACAAAGCATTAACACATAGTGAATACATGAACTCCTCAAACTACGGTTATCACTGGTAAGTATCCCGATTATTGTCACTTCGGGGTTAACAGATCATAACACATAATACGTGACTATAGACTTGCAAGATAGGATCAAGAACACTCATATATTGATGAAACATAATAGCTTCAGATATGAAATCATGGCACTCGGGCCCAAGTGACAAGCATTAAGCATAGCAAAGTCATAACAACATCAATCTCAGAACATAGTGGATACTAGGGATCAAACCCTAACAAAACTAACTCGATTACATGATAGATCCCATCCAACCCATCACCATCCAGCAAGCCTACGATGGAATTACTCACGCACGGCGGTGAGCATCATGAAATTGGTGATGGAGGATGGTTGATGATGACGATGGCGACGGATTCCCCTCTCCGGAGCCCCGAACGGACTCCAGATCAGCCCTCCCGAGAGGTTTTAGGGCTTGATGGCGGATCCGTATCGTAAAACGCGATGAATTCTTCTCTCTAATTTTTTTCTCCCCGAAACACAATATATGGAGTTGGAGTTGGAGTCGGAGGAGCTCCAGGGGGCCCATGAGGTAGGGGGCGCGCCCTAGGGGGGCAGGTGCGCCCCCACCCTCGTGGACAGGTGGTGGGCCCCTGGCCTTCATCTTTTGCATGTATTTTTTATATTTTCCAAAATTTGCTCCGTGAAGTTCCAGGTCATTCCGAGAACGTTTGTTTCTACACATAAATAACACCATGGTAATTCTGCTGAAAATAGCATCAGTCCGGGTTAGTTCCATTCAAATCATGCAAGTTAGAGTCCAAAACAAAGGCAAAAGTGTTTGGAAAATTAGATACGACGGAGACGTATCAAGTCCCCCAAGCTTAAACCTTTGATTGTCCTCAAGCAATTCAGTTGACAAACTGAAAGTGATAAAGAAAAAACTTTTACAAACTCTGTTTGCTCTTGTTGTTGTAAATATGTAAAGCCAACATTCAAGTTTTCAGCAAAGATTATAACTAACCACATTCGCAATAACGCTTAGTTCTCAACTTTACTCATATCAATGGCATAATCAACTAGCGAGCAATAATAATAAATCTCGGATGACAACACTTTCTCAAAACAATCATAATATGATATAACAAGATGGTATCTCGCTAGCCCTTTCTGAGACTGCAAAACATAAATGCAGAGAACCTTTAAAGACCAAGGACTGACTAGACATTGTAATTCATGGTAAAAGAGATCCAGTCAAGTCATACTCAATGTAAACTAACAGTAATGAATGCAAATGACAGCGGTGCTCTCCAACCGGTGCTTTTTAATAAGAGTATGATGACTCAGCATAAAAGTAAATAGATAGGCCCTTCGCAGAGGGAAACATGGATTTGTAGAGGTGCCAGAGCTTGGTTTTGAAATAGAGGTGAATAATATTTTGAGCGGTATACTTTCATTGTCAACATAACAACCAAGAGATGGCAATATCTTCCATGCTACACACATTATAGGCGGTTCCCAAACAGAATGGTAAAGTTTATACTCCCCCTTCCACCAACAAGCATCAATCCATGGCTTGCTCAAAACAACGAGTGCCTCCAACTAACAAGAGTCCCAGGGGGAGTTTTGTTTGCAATTATTTTGATTTAGTTTGCATAAAGCATGGGACTGGGCATCCCAGTGACCAGCCATTTATCTCGTGAGTGAGGAGCGGAGTCCAGTCCTCTTGAGAATAACCCGCCTAACATGGAAGATATAGACAACCCTAGTTGATATATGAGCTATTCGAGCATACAAAACAGGATATTCATTTGAAGGTTTAGAGTTTGGCACATACAAATTTACTTGAAACGGCTGGCAGATACCGTATATAGGTAGGTATAGTGGATTCATTTGGAATAACTTTGGGGTTTAAGGGATTGGATGCACAAGCAGTATTCCCGCTTAGTACAGGTGAAGGCTAGCAAAAGACTGGGAAGCGACCAGCTAGAGAGCGACAACAGTCATGAACATGCATTAAAATTAATCAACACCGAGTGGAAGCATGAGTAGGATATAATCCACCATGAACATAAATATCATGAAGGCTATGTTGATTTTGTTTCAACTACATGCGTGAACATGCGCCAAGTCAAGTCACTTAAATCATTCAGAGGAGGATACCACCCTATCATACCACATCACAACCATTTTAGTAGCATGTTGGCACGCAAGGTAAACCATTATAAGCTCCTAGCTAATCAAGCATGGCATAAGAAACTATGATCTCTAGTTTTCATTGCAAACATGTTTATTCATAATAGGCTGAATGAGGAACGATGAACTAATCATATTTACAAAAACAAAAGAGGTTGAGTTCATACCAGCTTTTCTCATCTCAGTCAGTCCATCATATATCATCATAATTGCCTTTAACTTGCACGACCAAACGATGTGAATAATAATAATAATAATAATAATAATAATAATAATAATAATAATAATAATAATAATAATAATAATAATAGTGCGCGTGCATTGGACTAAGCTGGAATTTGCGAGCATTCAATAAACAGGAGAATACAAGGCAATATGGGCTCTTTTGTCAGATCAACAATAATGCATACAAGAGCCACTTCAACAATTTAATTATGGTCTTCTCCTATCGACCCCCAAAGAAAAGAAAAGAAATAAAACTATTTACACAAGAGAGCTCCCAACAAGTAAAAGAAGAACATGAAATCTTTTTGGGTTTTCTTTTTAGTTACTACTACAAGTATGGAAAGTAAACTAATTAAACGCTACAACTAAGTTTTTTGGTTTTTCTTAAGGTTTATCTAACACACAAGAACAAAGCATAAAAAGGAAATTAAACTAGCATGGATGATACAATGAAAAAGTATGAGCACCGACATCTAGCAATGAGTGTGTGAACCTAAATGTAATGTCGATGGGAAATACGTACTCCCCCAAGCTTAGGCCTTTGGCCTAAGTTGGTCTATGGCCACGGCTGGCCTGGTGGATATCCATAATAGTAGCTGGGGTCATACTGCGATGCAGCGGCTATCGCCTACTGAGCTGCAGCGTGGCGACGAGTGACCTCCTCTCTCCTCTCGTACTCATCTGCCTCCTCTCTGGTAATAGTATATCTTCCTCTTGCGTGAAGTTGAAAATTCAAACCTCCTCACAAAGGTACTGGTGAGGTTGTAATACTGACTGCACTTCTCTTCCTCGAAGCTCACAAGATCGACGTTACGCAAATATGCGTTGAATTCTTCTTTAATTCCTGCTCGATCCATAAAATTTTTAGAAGGCCACTCACTAGGACGCACTAGAGCGTCTCTTGGTGGCTCTTCATCAGCATCATGCATTGCAAGCCTGGGTCCTTGCTTCCTTCTGGAACCACCTTGGAACATTTTCCTAAGCATTTTTCTTCCTCTGAAAAATTCTGATTTTTTAGTAACTTCCAAATAAAAGTAAACCAAACTCAATAATATTGATAGCAACTACTCCTACAAGTGCCTAGGGCCTATATCATGCATCAAAACTACTTTTAACCATATAAATTTGACATGCAAGCTCAAGAACAGGGTCACCTAAGCAGCAAAAATTTTCAATGAATAAAGGACTAGAACAAAAACTAATTGGACCAATGGAGGAGTCACATACCAAGGAACAATCTCCCAAGTAGTTTTGTGAGAGGTGGTTTGAGCAAGGAGATCGAAAATGGCAGCAAGATGAGCTAGAACTCGGGTTTGAACTGGTTATTCATGTTTGAGGGAGGAAGAAGGAGTGTGTAGGTGAAAGGATAAGTGGAGGGGGGCCATCATGGGCCCACGAGGCAGGGGGGTGCGCCCTCCACCCTCGTGGGCAGGTGGTTGACCCCCCCTGCTGTTTTCTCAGTGCCAAATATTCTCAAATATTCTAGAAAAAATCATATTTAAATTTCAGGGCATTTGGAGAACTTTTATTTTCGGAGTATTTTTATATTGCACGGATAATCAGATAACAGACAGAGAAATATTATTTTTATTTTATTTAATATAAATAACAGAAATTAAAAGGAGGGTACAGAAGGTTGTGCCTTCTAGTTTCATCCTTCTCATGATCATCAAAAGGAATCCACTAACAAGGTTGATCAAGTCTTGTTAACGAACTCATTCCAAATAACATGGAACCAGAGAAATTTCAAATAACACTATGTTACCTTAACGGGGATATGCACATCCCCAATAATAAGAATATCATATTTCTTCTTGACAGTAGGAAGAGGAAATTCAAAACGTCCAAATATAATCGATGGAATTTTTCCAATAGAGTTGATACTATGAACTTGAGGTTGTTTCCTCGGAAAGTGTACCGTGTGCTCATTACCATTAACATGAAAAGTGACATTGCCTTTAATGCAATCTATAACAGCCCCTGTAGTGTTCAAAAAGGGTCTTCCAAGAATAATAGACATACTATCGTCCTCGGGAATATCAAGAATAACAAAGTCCATTAAAATAGTAACGTTTGCAACTACAACAGGCACATCCTCGCAAATACCGATAGGTATAGCAGTTGATTTATCAGCCATTTGCAAAGATATTTCAGTAGGTGTCAACTTATTCAAATCAAGTCAACGATATAAAGATAGAGGCATAACACTAACACCGGCTCCAAGATCACATAAAGCAGTTCTAGCATAGTTTCTTTTAATGGAGCATGGTATAGTGGGTACACCGGGGTCTCCTAGTTTCTTTGGTATTCCACCCTTAAAAGTATAATTAGCAAGCATGGTGGAAATTTCAGCTTCCGGTATCTTTCTTTTATTTGTAACAATATCTTTCATATACTTAGCATAAGGATTCATTTTGAGCATATCAGTTAATCGCATACACAAAAAGATAGGTCTAATCATTTCAGCAAAGCGCTCAAAATCCTCATCATCCTTTTTCTTGGATGGTTTGGGAGGAAAATGCATGGGTTTCTGAACCCATGGTTCTCTTTCTTTACCATGTTTCCTAGCAACAAAGTCTTTCTTATCATAACGTTGATTCTTTGATTGTGGGTTATCAAGATCAACAACAGGTTCAATTTCTACATCATTATCATTACTAGGTTGAGCATCATCATGAACATTATCAATAACATTATTACTAGTTTCAGGTTCATTACCAGATTGAGTTTCAACATCATAAATAGAAATGTCATTTGGATTCTCAGGTGTTTCAGTAACATGCAAAGTCCTATCATTTTTCTTTTTCTTCCTTTTAGAAGGACTAGGTGCATCTATAGTATTTCTTTGAGAATCTTGCTCAATTCTCTTAGGATGGCCTTCAGGATACAAAGGTTCCTGAGTCATTTTACCAGTTCTAGTAGCCACTCTAACAACATTATCATTTTCTTTACTATTCAATTCATTGAGAATATCATTTTGAGCTTTAAGTACTTGTTCTACTTGAGTGGTAACCATAGAAGCATGTTTACTAATAATTTTAAGTTCACCTTTGACATTAGCCATATAATCACCCAAGTATTCAAGCATATTTGAATTGTATTTCAATTGTCTACCAAAATAAGCATTAAAATCTTCTTGCTTAGCCATAAATCTATCAAACTCATCTAAGCATGGGCTAGCAAACTTAGTAAACGGGATTAGAACTTTATCATATCTATAGAGATAATTTACCTTTACTACCTGTGTCGGGTTATCAAGACCATGAGTTTCTTCAATAGGTAATGGATTAAGATCATACGTTTCTTCAATAGGCGGTAAATTAAGACCATGTATTTCTTCAATAGGAGGTAAATTCTTAACATCTTCAGCTTTAATACCTTTTTCTTTCATAGATTTCTTTGCCTCTTGCACATCTTCAGGAGTGAGAAATAGAATACCCCTCTTCTTCGGAGTAGGTTTAGGAATAGGCTCAGGAATTGGCTCCGGAGGTGTCCAATTATTTTCATTTGTCAACATATTATTCAATAGAATTTCAGCTTCATCCTGCTTTCTTTCCCTGAAAACAGAACCAACACAACTATCCAAGTAATCTCTGGAAGCATCGGTTAGTCCATTATAAAAGATATCAAGTATTTCATTTTTCTTAAGAGGATGATCAGGCAAAGCATTAAGTAATTGGAGAAGCCCCCCAAGCTTGTGGGAGACTCTCTTCTTCAATTTGCACAAAATTATATATATCCCTTAAAGCGGCTTGTTTCTTATGAGCAGGCAAATATTTAGCAAAGAAGTAATAAATCATATCCTGGGGACTACGCACACAACCAGGATCAAGAGAATTAAACCATATCTTAGCATCACCCTTTAATGAGAATAGAAATATTTTAAGGATATAAAAGTAATGAGTTCTCTCATCACTGAACAAGGTGGCTATATCATTTAATTTAGTAAGATGTGCCACAACAGTTTCAGATTCATAACCATGAAAAGGATCAGATTCAACTAGAGTAATTATATCAGGATCAACAGAGAATTCATAATCCTTATCAGTAACATAGATAGGTGAAGTAGCAAAAGCAGGGTCAGGTTTCATTCTTGCATTTAGAGATTGTTTATTCCATTTATCTAATGACCTCTTGAGTTCATATCTATCTTTGCAGGCTAAAATAGCTAAAGAAGCTTCTTGATCAAAAACATAACCCTTAGGAATAACAAGTGATTCTTCATCATCACTTTCATCAGTATTATCAGTTTCAATATTTTCAATCTCTCTAGCTCTAGCAAGTTGTTCATCAAGAAATTCACCAAGTGGCATAGTAGTATCAAGCATAGAAGTAGTTTCATCATAAGTATCATGCATAGCAGAAGTAGCATCATCAATAACATGCGACATATTAGAACGAATAGCAGAATAGTTTTAGGTGTCGCAAGCTTACTCAAAACAGAAGGTGAATCAAGTGTAGAGCTAGATGGCAGTTCCTTACCTCCCCTCGTAGTTGAGGGATAAATCTTGGTTCTTGGATCTTTCAAGTTCTTCATAATGATAAGCATATATAAATCCCAAGTGACTCAAACAATAGAGCTATGCTCCCTGGCAACGGCGCCAGAAAATGGTCTTGATAACCCACAAGTATAGGGGATCGCAACAGTTTTCGAGGGTAAAGTATTCAACCCAAATTTATTGATTTGACACAAGGGGAGCCAAAGAATACTCTCAAGTATTAGCAGCTGAGTTGTCAATTCAACCACACCTGGAAACTTAATATCTGTAGCAAAGTATTTAGTAGCAAAGTAATATGATAGTAATGGTAATGGTAGCAAAAGTTAACAGTAGTAAAGTAATGTTTTTGGTATTTTGTAGTGATGATAGCAATAGCAACGGGAAAGTAAATAAGTGAAGAACAATATGTGGAAAGCTCGTAGGCAATGGATCGGTGATGGAGAATTATGCCGGATGCGGTTCATCATGTAACAGTCATAACCTAGGGTGACACAGATCTAGCTCCAGTTCATTGATATAATGTAGGCATGTATTCCGAACATAGTCATACGTGCTTATGGAAAAGAACTTGCATGACATCTTTTGTGCTACCCTCCCATGGCAGCGGGGTCCTTACGAAAACTAATGGATATTAAGGCCTCCTTTTAATAGAGTACCGGAGCAAAGCATTAACACATAGTGAATACATTAACTCCTCAAAGTACGGTCATCACCGGTAAGTATCCCGATTATTGTCACTTCGGGGTTAACGGATCATAACACATAATAGGTGACTGTCGGTGTCAAAACCGGCGGATCTCGGGTAGGGGGTCCCGAACTGTGCGTCTAGGCCGGATGGTAACAAGAGTCAAGGGACACACAGTTTTACCCAGGTTCGGGCCCTCTCGATGGAGGTAAAACCCTACGTCCTGTTTGATTAATATTGATGATATGGGTAGTTCAATAGTAGATCTACCACGAGATCAGAAAAGCTAAACCCTAGAAGCTAGCCTATGGTATGATTGTTGTTATCTATGTTTTCCTACGGACTAAAATCCTCCGGTTTATATAGACACCGGAGAGGGTTAGGGTTACACAAAGTCGGTTACAATGGTAGGAGATCTGAATATCCGTATCGCCAAGCTTGCCTTCCACGCCAAGGAAAGTCCCTTCCGGACACGGGACAAAGTCTTCAATCTTGTATCTTCATAGTCCGGGAGTCCGACTGAAGGTATAGTCCGGCTATCCGAACACCCCCTGATCCAGGAGTCCCTCAGTAGCCCCTGAACCAGGCTTCAATGACGACGAGTCCGGCGTGCAGATTGTCTTCGGCATTGCAAGGCGGGTTCCTCCTCCAAGTACTTCATAGAAGATTTTGAACACAAAGATAGTGTTCGGCTCTGCAAAATAAGTTTCCACATATTGCCATAGAGAGAATAATATTTACACAAATCTAATCTGCTGACGTATGTTGTAGCGTGACACACCACGGCCAAGCCTTTATCCGAGTCGTTTCATTATCCCACCTCAGCGCGTTATGCGAGGCGGTTTCCTTGGCACGTCTTGTCAAAGTAGAGATCGTGTCCCCTTATTCTGGGATTCTCATCAATACGGGCGTGGGTAACCCAACCGCGCCATTGATTATGACGCTTGGAGATAAGCAAGTTTTACCAGGCTGGTGGGGACACGTAGTTGCCTCCACCCATATAAGGGGATAAGGATCCACCTTTTCACCTACGCCTTCTTCCTCCTTTGCCTATCCATTCTTGCACACTCGAGCTCCAACGCCCAAGTCCGCACTCCCACCTCAACCGTCTCCAGCCATGTCCGGAGCGGGAGGCAAGTGGATGGTCTCCTCCGTCACGGAGGGACACATCAAGAAGCTGAGGAAGGCCGGATACTTGTCTAACGACATTGTGTATCGGCTTCCTGAAAAGGGGCAGCTCATCCCCACCCCTAGGCCCCATGAGAGGGTGTTATTCCTCCCCCATTTCCTCCGTGGACTGGGCTTCCCTCTTCACCCATTTGTCCGGGGGCTCATGTTCTACTATGGCCTGGATTTCCATGATCTGGCCCCTAACTTCGTCCTCAACATCTCGGCGTTTATCGTCGTGTGCGAGGCTTTCCTCTGTATCCGCCCCCATTTCGGCCTATGGCTCAAGACTTTCAACGTCAAGACAAAGGTGGTGCGCAGCAACCAGGCGGAGTGCGGAGGCGCCATGGTGGGAAAGATGGCCAACGTCCTATGGCTCGAGGGCTCCTTTGTGGAGACCCTGAAGGGGTGGCAATCGTGGTGGTTTTATATCACCGAGCCATGCGACCCCGCATGGGTCGCAGCCCCCGAGTTTTGATCCGGACCCCCTACACGGCTCACCTCCTGGAAGGAGACGGGCCTGTCATGGGGTAAAAAAGGAGAGCTGACCGGACTCCAAACATGCATCCAAACCCTGGTGGACAAGAAGCTCAAACTTGTCAACGTAGTCTAGGTTATGCTCATCCGCCTGATCCTCCCGTGTCAACAACAGGCTTTCAACCTATGGGAGTTCGACCCGGCGCGGCACCAAACTCTGAACAGGCTCTTCGACACGACGTACGAAGATGCCTGGAGGGTGCTTTTCAAGGGTGCCGAGGCCCCCGCATCCGCTACCGAGGATCACGGATTCAGTACGCGGCATCACGCTCACGCGGTAAGCTGTTCTTTCCTTTTATAGGATATTAGTTTTTCATAGTTTGACTCCATGCAGGATCTAAGCTCCCTTACCTTTGACAGGATTGGCAGGTGACGTCCGGACAGATCAACTGTCCGACTCCTTTGCCCGAAGGCTCAATGGACGCTCGCTTGGCGAAGCTGCTGGTTCCGGCACCCTATGTGGTGCTGGAGAAGAAGGCCGCAAGAAGGGCCACGGGAACTCGAAAGAGTGCCTGGCGCCTGGAGGTGTCGGATTCACCATCCGATGGTTCCGAAGCGCATTCCTCCCGTGAAGACGAGGAGGAAGAAGAAGAAACTTCTCCCCCTCCAGCAGGAGGAGAGAAGAAAAGGAAGGCCACCCTCTCTGGGGAGGCCGGAGGGTCCAAGAAGGGGAAAACCCTTCCTCCGGACTACTCCACCGATGCTGACGACGACGGGGAGGAGTGGCAGCCCAGGGCCAAGCCCCTGGCAAAATCGTGAGTATCCGGATACCGGAGTAATTCATAGTATTCGTTTATTGCACAGCTTTCCCTTATGTCGAGTATGTTTATGCAGCCTGCCCAAAGACCGACTCGACGCGTCGTCGAGCGGCTCACTGGACTCGTCGGATGTGAACTCGCTTCCGACGACTTCCTCCCCCCGCCCTACGGACGACACCGAAGTGTTGTCCCAACAGGTTCCAAGCAGGGAGGAGGTGGCCCTGGAGGCACCGCAAGGCGACCTCCCGGACTCCAGGAGTAAAGGGGATGAAACCCCCCAGGGCTCCAAGTCCGGCTCCAGGCCGGACACCGCTCCGGAACCTTCAAAGGTTCCAGAGTCCGGCGGGCGACCTCCTTCCAAGAGGAGCAAGCCCACCATGCTGGTGACCCCCATCCAACCGGGGGCGCCGGACAATCTGTTGGAGGTGCTCGAAGGCGCTTCCATCGACGAGGAGCACCGCACTATTATGAGTGTGATGGTCCAGAAGGTTCAGTCCGCCAAGAGTGGACTGACTGAAGCTTGTACTAGCCTTTGAACAGGCTTTGAGGTAAGTAAAGAATGTGTAAATGATATTACCGCATAGACAGTAGCCCCTGATGCTCTGTTGGGCGTTCGGGAAGAAAAGCCGAATAGAGGATCAAAGAATTCGCAGGAGTCTAACAAAAGGAGTCAATATGCGTATGCAGGCTTCTCAGCTGGCGTCCGCCGCACTGACTGCGGAAGTGGACACGCTGAAGCAGAGCCTCGCGAAGTCCGAGCAAGAGCTCGGGCGTGCCAAGAAGCAACTCGAGGAGCAGGAAGGTAAGAAATGCCTTGTTTGAATATGTATAAAAAAGGTGCAATTGCAAAACAGGATTAACATGGCTATTGTAGGGGCCACGTCTGAGGTGGCAACCCTGAAGCAAGCGCTGCTCGAGGCCGAGAAGAGTGCGGCCGCGGAGCGTACCGAGCGGGGGAAGTATGAGGCCGAGGTTGGCAAGGTCTGGCAAGAGCTCCAGGTTCTCATGAAGAAACATGAGAGTTTGGATCTTGACTCGAAGACGCGAGCGTCTGAGCTCGCGGCGGCTATTGAAAATGCCAAGTCTGCCAAGGCCGAATCCCAGAAGACCCTCCAGGAGTTGGATGAGGTGAAGAAGATAGCGGCAGGTAAGGCATTCTTTATGCAAAGCAAACATATAAACGTGAGTTACTTGTTACTTACCCGAATCCGGAGCTCTCCAGGAGCGTTCGTAGATCTTCCCCGGAGTGTGTCCGATGCCGCCGCATTCTATCGAGCCGAGGAGGGCAGCTCGACAGAGAAGGTGTTCTGGTCTCAGTATGCTGAGGCCGGACACCCCGTGCCCCTGAGCGACCAGCTGAAGCAACTGGTCGAGCTCCACAGGGCGGCCGAATAGGCCATGGAGTGCCTCTTAGTTCGGCTGTGGCCTGGAGACGCTCTGCCTGGGAGCTATTTCGGGCTGGTGCGGCGGCTGGTGGAGGCCTGTCCCTGGCTCAAAGTCATCAAGCGCTCCATCTGTATTGAAGGTGCCCGTAGGGCCCTTGCCCGTGCTAAGGTGCACTGGGGCAAGTTGTATGCTGAGAAGCTTGTGAAGGACGGGCCACCACCAGGGAAAGAGCATCGCAAGCCCAAGAATTACTATAAGGATGTTCTGAAGGGTGCCTGCCTTGTGGTGGATGAATGTTCTAGGGATGTAATTTTTGAGTAAAACTCGCTCATTTTTGTCCTGTGCACTGAAAACTTGTTCATATGCGCTGAGCAATGCTGTTTGAATTTAAAATATTACCTTCTGTGCGGTTGTTTATCAATTCTGAGAGATGGCGAGTCGTCGGCTTCTGCCCCCGTGCCGCTAGTGCTGGGGTGTTCGGGGATAAACCTGAGCGCTCTTTTTCCCATGGTTGGGTCCTTCGAGGGAGGCTCTCAGCCCAACGAACAAGGCAATCGGACTATAACGCGTGAACACTCTCACTTAGCCATAGAATTCTATAATTTTAAATTTCGGCGAAGCCCCTGGTATTCGGAAGACCGAGTTCGGGGCGCTATCCACGCCTTGGCTGGACAGAGCCGACTCCTCGCCCTAAGCGGCATAAGTCTTTAGGGACTCGAAAAAACCTCTCGAACAGCGACCAGCTCTCACTTCATCATGACAGTCAGTTTTAGCTTTCTCCACTGAGGTGCTCGGCCCAGCTCAACTGGGGCACAATCGCAGTGGTTCTCCTAGTGCTACCTTAGCCGATATAGCGGAACGTAAGGCACCAAAACATAGGAGCCAGGCAAACCCAACTATTGACCCAAGACATGATTCGGAGCCGATGCATATAATGCTATAAGTTCGGGGTGCCGCACTTGTGAAAGTGTTCGGACTTCTCACACCATATTGAGGGGTACTAAAGCCCCTGGCGTATTTTGGCCGTACCAAATTGTACGGGTGCAACATGTCATTAAGGAACATATATTTATAAAAAAGTAATGCAAAAATAGAAAAAAGCTATGCATTGTTTATTAAAAATGGCTGCGATCAAAGCAGAATGATACAAGTAATGCGATAAACAAAAAGTTGGACTATTTAAGATGTCTGCTCCAGGGGCAAGTTGCGGAATAGTATGCGAAACAGGTATACTGCTCGTGATAGAGACCACCTGGGAGTTCCGTAATGCGGCGTGGCTTGTCTGCCTCCCTGGTTCTTGCATCGTTTGTGCGGCAATTGAACTACCGAACAGGCCTTCCGGAGAATGGAGTCCTGAGAGTAAGAGAAAATTTAAAAAATCGGTAGCCACAGGTGCGGTTTAAGCCGCGTTTTGGGCGTGCCGTGATGGTGCCCCTCCCCCTGTACCCATGGTATTGTTAGAGCGTAGTTATGTGCGCGAAGTACTGATGTCGCATTGTTGCGAGGGCTGGGGTTGGGGCCGCATTGCTACGCCTGCTCGGAACGTGCCAGACGGTCTTGTTGTGGGTTACTCCGGGCGCGCTTGACGGTGTCCGGACGTTTAATGGCCGGACTGGAGAACTGCATGGAGAGGCTGCTTTGTACCTCCGCTGCAAGGGCCGCCGTGTGCTCCTCCGTTTGGAGAGAGCGTTCGGTGTTTCCGTTGACCGTAATTACTCCTCGAGGGCCTGACATCTTAAGCTTAAGGTATGCGTAGTGCGGTACCGCATTGAACTTGGCGAATGTGGTTCGTCCGAGCAGTGCGTGATAGCCACTGCAGAATGGGACTATGTCGAAGATCAACTCCTCGCTTCGGAAATTCGGAGATCCGAAGACCACTTCAAGTGTGACTGAGCCTGTACAGTTAGCCTCTACACCTGGTATTACGCCTTTAAAGGTCGTTTTGGTGGGCTTAATCCTCAAGGGATCTATGCCCATTTTCCACACTATATCCTGGTAAAGCAGGTTCAGGCTGCTGCCGCCGTCCATAAGGACTCTAGTGAGATGAAATCCATCAATAATTGGGTCTAGAACCAATGCGGCGAATCCGCCATGACGGATGCTAGTGGGATGGTCCCTTCGATCAAAGGTGATCGGGCAGGAAGACCATGGGTTGAACTTTGGGGCGACTGGCTCTACCGTGTATACGTCCCTTAACGCGCGCTCCCGCTCCCTTTTGGGGACGTGGGTTGCGTATATCATGTTCACCGTCCGCACTTGTGGGGGGAAACCCTTCTGTCCATTGTTTTTCGGCGGCCGGGGCTCCTCGTCGTCATCGCTATGCAGCCCCTTGTCTTCATTTTCGGCGTTTAACTTGCCTGCCTGCTTGAACACCCAACAATCCCTGTTGGTGTGATTGGCCGGCTTTTCGAGGGTGCCGTGTATTTGGCACAAGCGGTCGAGTATTCGGTCCAGGCTGGACGGGCCCCTAGGATTCCTTTTGAATGGCTTCTTCCGCTGACCGGATTTAGAGCCTCTGAATCCGGCATTAACTGCCGTATCCTCAGCATTGTCGCCGTTAATGCAGCGCTTCTGCTTGTTGTGACGCGACTTGCCACTACTGTCCCTGGTATCCGAATTACCGGGGTTCTTGGTCATATTGTTGCTATGAGCAAGCCAACTGTCTTCTCCCACGCAAAAGCGGGTCATGAGTGTCATGAGTGCTGCCATAGATTTCAGCTTTTCCTGTCCTAGATGCCGGGCAAGCCACTCGTCACGGATATTGTGCTTGAAGGCTGCTAGGGCCTCTGCGTCCGGACAGTCGACTATTTGATTTTTCTTTGTTAGGAACCGTGTCCAGAATTTCCTGGCCGATTCATCTGGCTACTGAATTACGTGACTTAGGTCATCGGTCTGGGGGTCGCACATAAGTGCCCTGGAAATTGTCGAGGAATGCGGCTTCCAGGTCCTCCCAACAACTGATTGATCCTGTTGGCAAGCTGTTAAGCCAATGCCGAGCTGGTCCTTTAAGCTTGAGTTGGAGGTATCTGATGGCGTGGAAATCATCGCCGCGGGCCATGTGGATATGAAGGAGATAATCCTCGATCCATACCACAGGATCTGTTGTGCCATCATATGATTCGATGTTTACGGGTTTGAAATCCTCGGGGATTTGATGATCCATTATTTCGTCTGTAAAGCATAGTGGGTGTGCGGCGCCTCTGTACTGGGCGATATCCTGACGTAGCTCCAATGAGCTTTGTCTACTGTGTTCGGCCCTGCCGAATTTGTGGCCGGCGTGACGGTTACGTCTCGAGCCGTGGGGCGCCCACGCGATCTGTAGATCGATCTTGTTTGCCTTGCCTTGTCCTCCAACATATCTCGTAAGTCCGGCGCATACTCCCATGCCTTGGTACGGGGTGCGTCTTGAGTGGAGGGCCGAGAGGCCTCTCTGTCGCGGCCATGAGGTGGCCGGTCGGCCACATCAAGTGCTTCCTCCTCTAATTGGGGCAGCAACCTGCGCTTTGGGTAGCTCTTGGAGGGGCGTTCGAGTTTATGCTCTTTGGCCGCAAGGACTTCAGTCCATCTGTCGACTAGCAAATCTTGATCAGTTTTAAGCTGTTGCTATTTTTTCTTGAGGCTTCTTGCCGTGGCCATAAGCCTGCGTTGAAAACGCTTTTGCTCGATGGGATCCTCTGGTACGACGAATTCTTCGTCGTCAAGGCTTGCCTCGTCTTCGGAGGGAGGCATAAAATTGTCGTCCTCGACCTCCCTGTCTGCCGCTCTCTCATGAGGGTTGGCTTCTCCGTCCTCCTGTGCTAAATCTTGCTGGAGGGGGTTCTCTTCGGCACTTTCCAGAGTATTATTATCTCCCGTGCTGGAATCGCCGTATTTGTTTTGGCGGGATTTTGAGCGGCGCCGCTGATGCCGGCGCTTAGGCTATTTCTTGGAGGGGTCATCCTCCGCTGTTCCATCACCATCTCCTTCTTTTGGGGTGTCCACCATATATATGTCATATGACGAGGTGGCTTTCCAGGGCCTAGTAGGCGCTGGTTCTTCATCATCTCCTCCATCGGTGTCCATACCGTCGATGTCTTCGGAGTCAAAGTCGAGCATGTCGGTTAAGTCGTCGACAGTGGCTACAAAGTGGGTGGTGGGTGGGCTTTGAATTTCTTCATCGTCCGTACCCCAACCTTGCTGACCGTAGTCCAGCTAGGGCTCTCCTGATAAAGAGAGAGACTTTAGTGACTTCAGGATATCGCCGAAAGGCGAGTGCTGAAAGATGTCTGCGGCCGTGAACTCCATGATCGGCGCCCAATCGGATTCGATCGGCAGGGGCATGGAGGGTTCGGAGTCCGGAGAGGAGTCCGGCTCCTTGGAGTCACAAGTCTCGCAGAGTACGGGGCTGGTGTTCGGCTCAATCGCCATTGGGATCGCAGCCCCCGAGGTGGCGTCCAATCGCCCATCCTCGATCGACGCAGTTGGCTCCGAATTAAGGGCCGAAGCTGATGCGGGTGCGGCCTCCAGGGCACTGTTCGGCGACAGAGCTAGATCATGCTCGTCGGGACAGTGCGGCGCGCTCGGTAGTGGCTCGAATCCGTCGAAGATCAAGTCCCCGCGGATGTCAGCCGTGTAGTTTAAACTTTCGAATCTAACCTGATGGCCAGGGGCGTAGCTTTCGATCTACTCTAGATGGCCAAGTGAATTGGCCCACAATGCGAAGCCGCCGAAGACGAAGATCTGTCCGGGGAGGAAGGTCTCACCCTGGACTGCATCGCTACCGATGATCGTAGGAGCCATCGAGCCTGACGGCGACGACACAGAGGAACTCTCAATGAAAGCACCAATGCCGGTGTCAAAACCGGCGGATCATGGGTAGGGGGTCCCGAACTGTGCGTCTAGGCCGAATGGTAATAGGAGTCAAGGGACACGAAGTTTTACCCAGGTTCGGGCCCTCTCGATGGAGGTAAAACCCTACGTCCTGCTTGATTAATATTGTTGATATGGGTAGTACAAGAGTAGATCTACCACGAGATCAGAAAGGCTAAACCCAAGAAGCTAGCCTATGGTACGATTGTTGTTGCCTATGTTGTCCTACGGACTAAAACCCTCTGGTTTATATAGACATGGGAGAGGGTTAGGGTTACACAAAGTTGGTTACAATGGTAGGAGATCTGAATATCCGTATCACCAAGCTTGTCTTCCACGCCAAGGAAAGTCCCTTCCGGACACGGGACGAAGTCTTCAATCTTGTATCTTCATAGTTCGGGAGTCCGGCTGAAGGTATAGTCCGGCTATTCGAACACCCCCTAATCCAGGACTCCCTCAGTGACTATAGACTTGCAAGATAGGATCAAGAACACTCATATATTGATGAAAACATAATAGGTTCAGATCTGAATTCATGGCACTCGGGCCCTAGTGACAAGCATTAAGCATAGCAAAGTCATAGCAACATCAATCTTAGAACATAGTTGATACTAGGGATCAAACCCTAACAAAACTAACTCGATTACATGATAGATCCCTTCCAACCCATCACTGTCCACCAAACCTACGATGGAATTACTCACGCACGGCGGTGAGCATCATGAAATTGGTGATGGAGGATGGTTGATGATGACGATGGCGACAGATTCCCCTCTCCGGAGCCCCGAACGAACTCCAGATCAGCCCTCCTGAGAGGTTTTAGGGCTTGGCGGCAGCTCCATATTGTAAAACGCGATGAATTCTTCTCTCTAATTTTTCTCTCCCCGAAACACAATATATGGAGTTGGAGTTGGAGTCGGAGGAGCTCCAGGGGGCCCACGAGGTAGGGGGCGCGCCCTAGGGGGCAGGCGGGCCCCCACCCTCGTGGACAGGTGGCGGGCTCCTGGCCTTCATCTTTTGCAGGTATTTTTTATATTTTCCAAAAAGTTGCTCCGTGAAGTTTCAGGTCATTCCGAGAACGTTTGTTTCTGCACATAAATAACACCATGGTAATTCTATTGAAAACAGCATCAGTCCAGGTTAGTTCCATTCAAATCATGCAAGTTAGAGTCCAAAACAAGGGCAAAAGTGTTTGGAAAAGTAAATACGATGGAGACGTATCAGTCACATTGCTTGCAAGGCTTATTATTTAAGGAAATATGCCCTAGAGGCAATAATAAAGTTATTATTTATTTCCTTATTTCATGATAAATGTTTATTATTCATGCTAGAATTGTATTAACCGGAAACATAATACATGTGTGAATACATAGACAAACAGAGTGTCACTAGTATGCCTCTACTTGACTAGCTCGTTGATCAAAGATGGTTATGTTTCCTAACCGTAGACATGAGTTGTCATTTTATAATTGGGATCATGTCATTAGGAGAATGATGTGATTGACTTGACCCATTCTGTTAGCTTAGCACTTGATTATTTTAGTTTACTGTTATTTCTTTCTTCATGACTTATACATGTTCCTATGACTATGAGATTATGCAACTCCCGATTACCGGAGGGATACTTTGTGTGCTACCAAACGTCACAACGTAACTGGGTGATTATAAAGGTGCTCTACAGGTGTCTCCGATGGTACTTGTTGAGTTGGCATAGATCGAGATTAGGATTTGTCACTCCGAAAGTTGGATAGGTTGTTGGGGAACGTAGTAATTTCAAAAAAAAATCCTACACACACGCAAGATCATGGTGATGCATAGCAACGAGAGGGGAGAGTGTTGTCTACATACCCTCGCACACCGATAGCGGAAGCGTTATGACAACGCGGTTGATGTAGTCGTACGTCTTCACGGCCCGACCGATCAAGCACCGAAACTATGGCACCTCCGAGTTTTAGCACACGTTCAGCTCGATGACGATCCCCAGACTCCGATCTAGCAAAGTGTCAGGGAAGAGTTCCGTCAGCACGACGGCGTGGTGAGGATCTTGATGTTCTACCGTCGCAGGGCTTCGCCTAAGCACCGCTACAATATTATCGAGGAGTATGGTGGAAGGGGGCACCGCACACGGCTAAGAAAACGATCACGAGTATCAACTTGTGTGTCTGTGGGGTGCCCCCTGCCCCCGTATATAAAGGAGTGGAGGAGGGGAGGGCCGGCCCTCTCTATGGCGCGCCCTAGGAGAGTCCTACTCCCGCCCTTTCCTAGTACAACTAGGAGTCCTTCCAAGTAGTAGGAGTAGGAGACAAGGAAGGGGAAGAGGGAAGAGAAGGAAGGAGGGGGCGCCGCCCTCCCCCTAGTCCAATTCGGACTAGTCAATGGGGGGGCGCACGGCCTGCCTCTCCCTCTCCCCTAAAGCCCAATAAGGCCCATATACTTCTTCCCCCGTATTCCCGTAACTCTCCGGTACTCCGAAAAATACCCGAACCACTCGGAACCTTTTCGATGTCCGAATATAGTCGTCCAATATATCGATCTTTACGTCTTGACCATTTCGAGACTCCTCGTCATGTCCCCGAACTGATCCGGGACTCTGAACTCCTTCGGTACATCAAAAATCATAAACTCATAATATAACTATCATCGAAACCTTAAGCGTGCGGACCCTATGGGTTCGAGAACAATGTAGACATGACCGAGACACATCTCCAGTCAATAACCAATAGCGGAACCTGGATGCTCATATTGGCTCCAACATATTCTACGAAGATCTTTATCGGTCAGACCGCATAACAACATACGTTGTTCCCTTTGTCATCGGTATGTTACTTGCCCGAGATTCGATCGTCGGTATCTCAATACCTAGTTCAATCTCGTTACCGGCAAGTCTCTTTACTCGTTCCGTAATACATCATCTTGCAACTAACTCATTAGTTGCAATGCTTGCAAGGCTTAAGTGATGTGCATTACCGAGAGGGCCCAGAGATACCTCTCCGACAATCGGAGTGACAAATCCTAATCTCGAAATACGCCAACCCAACATGTACCTTTGGATACACCTGTAGAGGTCCTTTATAATCACCCATTTACGTTGTGACGTTTGGTAGCACACAAAGTGTTCCTCCGGCAAACGGGAGTTGCATAATCTCGTAGTCATAGGAACATGTATAAGTCATGAAGAAAGCAATAGCAACATACTAAACGATCGGGTGCTAAGCTAATGGAATGGGTCATGTTAATTACATCATTCTCCTAATGATGTGATCCCGTTAATCAAATGACAACACATGTCTATGGTTAGGAAACATAACCATCTTTGATCAACGAGCTAGTCAAGTAGAGGCATACTAGTGACGTTTAGTTTGTCTATGTATTCACACAAGTATTATGTTTCCGGTTAATACAATTCTAGCATGAATAATAAACATTTATCATGAAATAAGGAAATAAATAATAACTTTATTATTGCCTCTAGGGCATATTTCCTTCAGTCTCCCACTTGCACTAGAGTCAATAATCTATTTCACATCGCCATGTGATCTAACATCAATAGTTCACATCTTTATGTGGTTAACACCCATAGTTCACATCGATATGTGACCAACACCCAAAGGGTTTACTAGAGTCAGTAATCTAGTTCACATCGCTATGTGATTAACACCCAAAGAGTACTAAGGTGTGATCAACTTTTGCTTGTGAGATAATTTTAGTCAACGGGTCTGTTATATTCAGATCCGTAAGTTTTTTGCAAATATCTATGTCAACAATGCTCTGCACAGAGCTACTCTAGCTAATTGCTCCCACTTTCAATGTGTATCTAGATCAAGACTTAGAGTCATCCAGATCGGTGTCAAAAATTTGTATCGACGTAACCCTTTACGATGAACCTTTTTGTTATGTCCATAATCGAGAAACATATCCTTATTTCATCAAGGATAATTTTGACCGCTGTCCGGTGATCTACTTCCTAGATCACTATTGTACTCCCCCGCTTAACACAGTGTAGGGTATACAATAGATCTGGTACACAACATGGCATACTTTATAGAATCTATGGCCGAGGCATAGTGAATGACTTTCATTCTCTTTCTATCTCCTGCCGTGGTCGGGCTTTGAGTCTTACTCAATTTCACACCTTGTAACGCAGCCAAGAACTCTTTCTTTGACTGTTCCATTTTGAACTACTTCAAAATCTTGTCAATGTATGTACTCATTGAAAAAACTTATCAAGCGTCTTGATCTATCTCTATAGATCTTGATGCTCAATATGTAAGCAGCTTCACCGAGGTCTTTCTTTGAAAAAACTCCTTTTCAAACACTCCTTTATGCTTTGCAGAATAATTCTACATTATTTCTGATCAACAATATTTCATTCACATATACTTATGAGAAATGTTGTAGTGCTCCCACTCACTTTCTTGTAAATACAAGCTTCATCGCAAGTCTGTATAAAACTATATGCTTTGATCAACTCATCAAAGCGTATATTCCAACTCTGAGATGCTTGCACTAGTCCATAGATGGATCGCTGGAGCTTGCACATTTTGTTAACACCTTTAGGATTGACAAAACCTTCTGGTTGCATCATATACAACTCTTCTTTAATAAATCCATTAAGGAATGCAGTTTTATTTATCCATTTGCCAGATTTCATAAAATGCGGCAATTGCTAACATGATTCGGACAGACTTAAGCATAGATACGAGTGAGAAACTATCATCGTAGTCAACACCTTGAACTTGTCGAAAACCTTTTGCAACAATTCTAGCTTTGTAGATAGTAACACTACTATCAGCGTTCGTCTTCCTCTTGAAGATCCATTTAATCTCAATGGCTTGCCGAACATCGGGCAAGTCAACCAAAGTCCATACTTTGTTCTCATACATGGATCCTATCTTAGATTTCATGGTCTCAAGCCATTTTGCGGAATCTAGGCTCATCATCGCTTCCTCATAGTGCATAGGTTCGTCATGGTCAAGTAGCATGACCTCCAGAACAAGATTACCGTACCACTCTGGTGCGGATCTCACTCTGGTTAACCTACGAGATTCGGTAGTAACTTGATCTGAAGTTTAATGATCATCATCATTAGCTTCCTCACTAATTGGTGTAGTAGTCACAGGAACAGATTTCTGTGATGAACTACTTTCCAATAAGGGAGAAGGTACAATTACCTTATCAAGTTCTACTTTCCTCCCACTCACTTCTTTCGAGAGAAACTCCTTCTCTAGAAAGTTTCTGAATTTAGCAACAAAAGTCTTGCCTTCGGATCTGTGATAGAAGGTGTATCCAATAGTTTCCTTTGGATATCCTATGAAGACACATTTCTCCGATTTGGGTTCGAGCTTATTAGGTTGAAGCTTTTTCACATAAGCATCGCAGCCCCAAACTTTCAGAAACAACAACTTTGGTTTCTTGCCAAACCATAGTTCATAAGGCGTCGTCTCAACGGATTTTGATGGTGCCCTATTTAACGTGAATGCGGCCGTCTCTACAGCATAACCCCAAAATGATAGCGGTAAATCAGTAAGAGACATCATAGATCGCACCATATCTAGTAAAGTACGATTACGACGTTCGGACATACCATTACGCTGTGGTGTTCCAGGTGGCGTGAGTTGCGAAACTATTCCGCATTGTTTCAAATGTACACCAAACTCGTAACTCAAATATTCTCCTCCACGATCAGATCGTAGGAATTTTATTTTCTTGTTATGATGATTTTCAACTTCACTTTGAAATTCTTTGAACTTTTCAAATGTTTTTGACTTATGTTTCATTAAGTAGATATACCCATATCTGCTTAAGTCATCTGTGAAGGTGAGAAAATAACGATATCCGCCACGAGCCTCAACATTCATCGGACCACATACATCTGTATGTATGATCTCCTACAAATCTGTTGCTCTCTCCATAGTACCGGAGAACGGTGTTTTGGTCATCTTGCCCATAAGGCATGGTTTGCAAGTACCAAGTGATTCATAATCAAGTGGTTCCAAAAGTCCATCAGTATGGAGTTTCTTCATGCGCTTTACACCGATATGACCTAAACGGCAGTGCCACAAATAAGTTGCACTATCATTATCTACTCTGCATCTTTTGGCCTCAACATTATGAATATGTGTATCACTACGATCGAGATCCAATGAACCATTTTCATTGGGTGTGTAACCATATAAGGTTTTATTCATGTAAACAGAACAACAATTTATTCTCTTACTTAAATGAATAACCGTATTACAATAAACATGATCAAATCATATTCATGCTCAACGCAAACACCAAATAACACTTATTTAGGTTCAACACTAATCCCGAAAGTATAGGGAGTGTGCGATGATGATCATATCAATCTTGGAACCACTTCCAACACACATCGTCACTTCACCCTTAACTAGTCTCTGTTTATTCTGCAACTCCCGTTTCGAGTTACTAATCTTAGCAACTGAACCAGTATCAAATACTAAGGGGTTGCTATAAACACTAGTAAAGTACACATCAATAACATGTATATCAATATACTTATGTGCACTTTGCCATCCTTCTTATCCGCCAATCACTTGGGGTAGTTCCGCTTCCAGTGACCAGTCCCTTTGCAGTAGAAGTACTTAGTCTCAGGCCTATGACCAAACTTGGGCTTCTTCCCTTGAGCAGCAACTTGCTTGTTGTTCTTCTTGAAGTTCCCCTTTTTTCTTTGCCCTTTTCTTGAAACTAGTGATCTTGTAAACCATCAACACTTGATGCTCTTTCTTGATTTCTACCTTCATCGATTTCATCATCATGAAAAGCTCGGGAGTCGTTTTCGTCATCCCTTGCATACTATAGTTCATCACGAAGTTCTACTAACTTGGTGATGGTGACTGGAGAATTCTGTCAATCACTATCTTATCTGGAAGATTAACTCCCACTTTATTCAAGCGATTGTAGTACCCAGACAATCTGAGCACATGCTCACTAGTTGAGCGATTCTCCTCCATCTTTTAGCTATAGAACTTGTTGGAGACTTCATATCTCTCAACTCGGGTATTTGCTTGAAATATTAACTTCAACTCTCGGAACATCTCATATGGTCCATGACATTCAAAACGTCTTTGAAGTCCCGATTCTAAGCCGTTAAGCAAGGTGCACTAAACTATCAAGTAGTCATCATATTGAGCTAGCCAAATGTTCATAACGTCTGCATCAAGGACATAATTCTTCTGTGCAGCAATGAGGATAAACATCAGATTACGGATCCAATCCGCATTATTGCTACTAACATCTTTCAACACAATTTTCTCTAGGAACATATCAAAATAAACACAGGGAAGCAACAACGCGAGCTATTGATCTACAACATAATTTGCAAAATACTACCAGGACTAAGTTCATGATAAATTTAAGTTCAATTAATCATATTACTAAAGAACTCCCACTTAGATAGACATCCCTCTAATCCTCTAAGTGATCACGTGATCCAAATCAACTAAACCATGTCCGATCATCACGTGAGATGGAGTAGTTTTCAATGGTGAACATCACTATGTTGATCATATTTACTATATGATTCACGCTCGACCTTTCGGTCTCCGTGTTCTGAGGCCATATCTGTATATGCTTGGCTCGTCAAGTATAACCTGAGTATTCCGCGTGTGCAACTATTTTGCACCCATTGTATTTGAACGTAGAGCCTATCACACCCGATCATCACGTGGTGTCTCAGCACGAAGAACTTTCGCAACGGTGCATACTTAGGGAGAACACTTCTTGATAATTAGCGAGAGATCATCTTAAAATGCTACCGTCAATCAAAGCAAGATAAGATGCATAAAAGATAAACATCACATGCAATCAATATAAGTGATATGATATGGCCATCATCATCTTGTGCTTGCGATCTCCATCTTCGAAGCACCGTTATGATCACCATCGTCACCGGCCCGACACCTTGATCTCCATCGTAGCATCATTGTCATCTCGCCAATCTTATGCTTCTACGACTATCGCTACTGCTTAGTGATAAAGTAAAGCATTACAGGGCGATTGCATTGCATACAATAAAGCGACAACCATATGGCTCCTGCCAGTTGCCGGTAACTCTGTTACAAAACATGATCATCTCATACAATAAAATTTAGCATCATGTCTTGACCATATCACATCACAACATGCCCTGCAAAAACAAGTTAGACGTCCTCTACTTTGTTGTTGCAAATTTTACGTGGCTGCTACGGGCTTAGCAAGAACCGTTCTTACCTACGCATAAAAACCACAACGATAGTTTGTAAAGTTGGTGTTGTTTTAACCTTCGCAAGGACCAGGCGTAGCCACACTCGATTCAACTAAAGTTGGAGAAACTGACACCCGCCAGCCACCTGTGTGCAAAGCACATCGGTAGAACCAGTCTCGCGTAAGCATACGCGTAATGTCGGTCCGGGCCGCTTCATCCAACAATACCGCCGAACCAAAGTATGACATGTTGGTAAGCAGTATGACTTATATTGCCCACAACTCACTTGTGTTCTACTCGTGCACAACATCAACGCATAAAACCTAGCTCGGATGCCACTGTTGGGGAACGTAGTAAGTTCAAAAAAATTCCTACGCACACGCAAGATCATGGTGATGCATAGCAACAAGAGGGGAGAGTGTTGTCTACGTACCCTCGTAGACCGATAGCGGAAGCGTTATGACAACGCAGTTGATGTAGTTGTACGTCTTCACGGCCCGACCGATCAAGCACCGATACTACAACACCTCCTAGTTTTAGCACACATTCAGCTCGATGACGATCCCCGGACTCCGATCCAGCAAAGTGTCGGGGAAGAGTTCCGTCAGCACGACGGCGTGGTGACGATCTTGATGTTCTACCGTCGCAGGGCTTCGTCTAAGCACCGCTACAATATTATCGAGGAGTATGGTGGAAGGGGGCACAACACACGGCTAAGAAAACGATCACGAGGATCAACTTGTGTGTCTATGGGGTGCCCCCTGCCCCCGTATATAAAGGAGTGGAGGAGGGGAGGGCCGGCCCTCTCTATGGCGCGCCCTCGGGGAGTCCTACTCCCACCGGGAGTAGGATTCCCCCTTTCCTAGTACAACTAGGAGTCCTTCCAAGTAGTAGGAGTAGGAGACAAGGAATGGGAAGAGGGAAGAGAAGGAAGGAGGGGGCGTCGCCCCTCCCCCTAGTCCAATTCGGACTAGTCAATGGGGGGGGCGCGGCCTGCCTCTCCCTCTCCCCTAAAGCCCAATAAGGCCCATATACTTCTCCCCCCATATTCCCGTAACTCTCCGATACTCCGAAAAATACCCGAACCACTCGGAACCTTTCCGATGTCAAAATATAGTCGTCCAATATATCGATCTTTAGGTCTCGACCATTTCAAGACTCCTCGTCATGTCCCCGATCTCATCCGGGACTCCGAACTCCTTCGGTACATCAAAACTCATAAACTCATAATATAACTATCATCGAAACCTTAAGCGTGCGGACCCTACGGGTTCGAGAACAATGTAGACATGACCGAGAGACGTCTCTAGTCAATAACGAATAGCGGAACCTGGATGCTCATATTGGCTCCCACATATTCTACGAAGATCTTCATTGGTTAGACCGCATAACAACATACGTTGTTCCCTTTGTCATCGGTATGTTACTTGCCCGAGATTTGATCGTCGGTATCTCAATACCTAGTTCAATCTCGTTACCGGCAAGTCTCTTTACTCGTTCCGTAATACATCATCTCGCAACTAACTCATTAGTTGCAATGCTTGCAAGGCTTAAGTGATGTGCATTACCGAGAGGGCCCAGAGATACCTCTTCGACAATCGGAGTGACAAATCCTAATCTCGAAATACGCCAACCCAACATGTACCTTTCGATACACCTGTAGAGCTCCTTTATAATCACCCAGTTACGTTGTGACGTTTGGTAGCACACAAAGTGTTCCTCTGGCAAACGGGAGTTGCATAATCTCATAGTCATAGGAACATGTATAAGTCATGAAGAAAGCAATAACAACATACTAAACGATCGGGTGCTAAGCTAATGGAATGGGTCATGTCAATCACATCATTCTCCTAATGATGTGATCCCATTAATCAAATGATAACACATGTCTATGGTTAGGAAACATAACCATCTTCGATCAACGAGCTAGTCAAGTAGAGGCATACTAGTGACGTTTAGTTTGTCTATGTATTCACACAAGTATTATGTTTCTGGTTAATACAATTCTAGCATGAATAATAAACATTTATCATGAAATAAGGAAATAAATAATAACTTTATTATTGCCTCTAGGGCATATTTCCTTCATAGGTATCTCTGGGCCCTCTCGGTAATGCACATCAGTATAAGCCTTGCAAGCAATGCAACTAATGAGTTGGTTGCGGGATGATGCATTACAGAAACGAGTAAAGAGACTTCCTGGTAACGAGATTGAACTAGGTATTGAGATACCGACGATCAAATCTCGGGCAAGTAACATACCGATGACAAAGGGAACAACGTATGTTGTTATGCGGTTTGACCGATAAAGATCTTCGTAGAATATGTAGGAGCCAATATGAACATCCACGTTCCGCTATTGGTTATTGACGGAAGATGTGTCTCGGTCATGTCTACATAACTCTCGAACCCGTAGGGTCCGCACGCTTAACGTTTGGTGACGATCGGTATTATGAGTTCATGTGATTTGATGTACCAAAGGTAGTTCGAAGTCCCAGATGAGATCGGGGACATGATGAGGAGTCTCGAAATGGTCGAGGCGTAAAGATCGATATATTGGACGACTATATTCGGACATCAGAAAGGTTCCGAGTGATTCGGGTATTTTTCGGAGTAAGAGTTAGGGGAATACGGGGAAGAAGTATTGGGCCTCATTGGCCAAGTGGTGGAAGAGAGGAGGCAGGGCACGCGGCCCTCCTAGCCCAAACCAAATTGGACTAGGGGGCCGGCCCCTTTCCTACTTTCATCCCTCTCCTTCCTTCTCCCTCTCCTCCTTCCTTTACCCCTCCTAGTAGGAGTAGGAAAGGGGAGTCATACTCCTACTAGGAGGAGGACTCCTCCTCCTGGCGGGCCCTTCAAGGGCCGGTCGGACTCCCCCCTTGCTCCTTTATATACGGGGGCAGGGGGCACCCTAGGACACACAAGTTGATTGTTCCAAGCCGTGTGTGGTGCCCCCTCCACCATAATCCACCTCGATCATATCGTAAAGGTGCTTAGGCGAAGCCCTGCGTCGGTAGCAACATCATCACCGTAATCACGCCGTCGTGCAGACGGAACTCTCTCGTGAAGCTCTGCTGCATCGGAGTTTGTGGGACGTCATCTAGTTGAACGTGTGCTAAACTCGGAGGTGCCGTGCATTCGGTACTTGGATCGGTTGGATCGTGAAGACATTCGACTACATCAACCGTGTTCTCATAATGCTTCCGCTTATGGTCTACGAGGGTACGTAGACGATACTCTCCCCTCTCGTTATTGTGCATCACCATGATCTTGCGTATGCATAGGAACTTTTTTGAAATAACTTCGTTCCCCAACAGTGGCATCCGAGCTAGGTTTATGCGTAGATGTTATATGCACGAGTAGAACACAAGTGAGTTGTGGGCGATACAAGTCATACTGCTTACCAGCATGTCATACTTTGGTTCGGCGATATTGTTGGATGGAGCGGCCCGGACCGACATTACGCGTACGCTTACGCGAGACTGGTTCTCCCGACGTGCTTCGCACACAGGTGGCTGGCGGGTGTTAGTTTCTCCAACTTTAGTTGAACCGAGTGTGACAACGCCCAGTCCTTGTTGAAGGTTAAAACATCACTAACTTGACGAAATATCGTTGTGGTTTTGATGCGTAGGTAAGAACGGTTCTTGCTTAGCCCGTAGCAGCCACGTAAAACTTGCAACAACAAAGTAGAGGACGTCTAACTTGTTTTTGCATGACATTTGTGATGTGATATGGTCAAGACATGATGCTAAAATTTATTGTATGAGATGATCATGTTTTGTAACACAGTTATCGGCAACTGGCAGGAGCCATATGGTTGTCGCTTTATTGTATGAAATTTAATCGCCATGTAATTGCTTTGCTTTATCACTGAGCGGTAGCGATAGTCGTGGAGGCAATAGTTGGCGTGACGACAACAATGCTTTGATGGAGATCAAGGTGTCAAGCTGGTGGCGATGGTGATCATGACGGTGCTTTGGAGATGGAGATCACACAGGCACAAGATGATGATGGCCATATCATATCACTTTTATTGATTGCATGTGATGTTTATCCTTTATGCATCTTATTCTGCTTGATTGACGGTAGCATTATAAGATGATCTCTCACTAAATTTCAAGGTACAAGTGTTCTCCCTGAGTATGCATCATTGCCAAAGTTCGTCGTGCCGAGACACCACGTGATGATCGGGTATGATAAGCTCTACATTCACATACAATGGGTGCAAGCCAGTTTTGCACACCCAGAAATACTTGGTTTAAACTTGACGAGCTTAGCATATGCAGATATGGCCTCGGAACACTAAGACCGAAAGTTCAAGCGTGAATCATATAGTAGATATGATCGATATAGTGATGTTCACCATTGAAAACTACTCCATTTCACGTGATGATCGGTCATGGTTTAGTTGATATGGATCACGTGATCACTTAGATGATTAGAGGGGTGTCTATCTAAGTGGGAGTTCTTAAATATGATTAATTGAACTTTAATTTATCATGAACTTAGTACCTGATAGTATTTTGCTTGTCTATGATGTTGTAGATAGATGGCCCGTGTTGTTGTTCCGTTAAACTTTAATGCGTTCTGCTACCTCCTGAGCACTGCGTTGGTTTTCCCTTGAAGAGGAAAGGGTGACGCAACAAAGTAGCGTAAGTATTTCCCTCAGTTTTTGAGAACCAAGGTATCAATCCAGTAGGAGGCCACGCACGAGTCCCTCGCACCTACGCAAACAAATAAAATCCTCGCAACCAACGCAATAAAGGGGTTGTCAATCCCTTCAGGTCACTTACGAAAGTGATATCTGATAGATATGATAAGATAGTATTTTTGGTATTTTTATTATAAAGATGCAAAGTAAAGAAAGAAAAATAAACGGAAAAGGAAATAGCTTGTTGACGGAAGATAATATGATGGAAAATAGACCCGGGGGCCATAGGTTTCACTAGTGGCTTCTCTCGAGAGCATAACTATTATGGTGGGTAAACAAATTACTGTTGAGCAATTGACAGAATTGAGCATAGTTATGAGAATATCTAGGTATGATTATGTATATAGGCATCACGTCCGAGACAAGTAGACCGACTCCTTCCTGCACCTACTACTATTACTCCACACATCGACCGCTATCTAGCATGCATCTAGAGTATTAAGTTCAAAAGAATAGAGTAACACTTTAAGCAAGATGACATGATGTAGAGGGATAAACTCATGCAATATGAAATAAACCCCATCTTGTTATCCTTGATGGCAACAATACAATACATGCCTTGCTGCCCCTACTGTCACTGGGAAAGGACATCGCAAGATTGAACCCAAAGCTAAGCACTTCTTCCATTGCAAGAAAGATCAATCTAGTAGGCCAAACCAAACTGATAATTCGAAGAGACTTGCAAAGATAACCAATCATACATAAAAGAATTTAGAGAAGATTCAAATATTGTTCATAGATAAACTTGATCATAAACCCACAATTCATTGATCTCAACAAACACACCGCAAAAGAAGATTACATCGAATAGATCTCCACAAGAGAGGGGAGAAGTTTGTATTGAGACCCAAAAAGAAAGAAGAAGCCATCTAGCTAATAACTATGGACCCGAAGGTCTGAAGTAAACTACTCACACTTCATCGGAGAGGCTATGGTGTTGATGTAGAAGTCCTCCGTGATCAATGCCCCATCCGGCGGAGCTCCGGAAAAGGCCCCAAGATGGGATATCACGGATACAGAAAGTTATGGCGGTGGAATTAGGGTTTTGGCTCCGTATCTGGTAGTTTGGGGTACGTAGGTATATATAGGAGGAAGAAGTATGTCGGTGGAGCAACGTGGGCCCCACGAGGGTGGAGGGCGCGCCTGGGGGGGGAGGCGCCCCCCTACCTCGTGCATTCCTGATTGCTTTGTTGACGTAGGGTCCAAGTCATCTGGATCATGTTCGTTCCAAAAATCACGTTCCCGAAGGTTTCATTCCGTTTGGACTCCGTTTGATATTCTTTTTCTGCAAAACTCTGAAATAGGCAAAAAAACAGCAATTCTGGGCTGGGCCTCCGGTTAATAGGTTAGTCCCAAAAATAATATAAAAGTGTATAATAAAGCCCAATAATGTCCAAAACATGATATAATATAGGATGGAACAATAAAAAATTATAGATACGATGGAGACGTATCATGTTCCTTGAGAAAGCAAAGTTGAAAGATGATGGTAGCAATTACACGGACTGGGTCCGTAACTTCAAAATTATCCTAATTGCTGCATAGAAGAATTACGTCCTGGAAGCACCACTAAGTGCCAAACCCACTGCAGGAGCAACGCCAGATGTTATGAACGTCTGACAGAGCAAAGCTGATGACTACTCGATAGTTTAGTATGCCATGCTTTACGGCTTATAACCGGGGCTTCAACAACGTTTTGAACGTCATGCAGCATATGAGATGTTCCATGAGTTGAAGTTAATATTTCAAGTAAATGCCCGGATTGAGAGATATGAAGTCTCCAATAAGTTCTACAGCTACAAGATGGAGGAGAATAGTTCTGTAAGTGAACATATACTCAGAATGTCTGGGTACCATAACCACTTGACTCAACTGGGAGTTAATCTTCCTGTTGATAGTGTCATTGACAGAGTTCTTCAATCACTGCCACCAAGCTGCAAGAGCTCTGTGATGAACTATAATATGCAAGGGATGGATAAGACGATTCCTGAGCTCTTCGAAGTGCTAAAAGCTGCAGGGGTAGAAATCAAGAAGGAGCATCAAGTGTTGATGGTCAACAAGACCACCAGTTTCAAGAAAAAGGGTAAAGGGAAGAAGAAAGGGAGCTTCAAGAAGAACGGCAAACAAGTTGCTGCTCAAGAGAAGAAACCCAAGTATGGACCTAAGCCTGAGACTGAGTGCTTCTACTGCAAAGGGACTGGTCACTGGAAGCAGAACTGCCCCCAGTATTTGGCGGATAAGAAGGATGGCAAGGTGAACAAAGGTATATGTGATATACATGTTAGTGATGTGTACCTTACTAAAGTTTGTAGTAGCACCTGGGTATTTGATACTGGTTCTGTTGCGAATATTTGCAACTCGAAACAGGGACTACGGATTAAGCGAAGATTGGCTAAGGACGAGGTGACGATGCACGTGGGAAATGGTTCCAAAGTCGATGTGATCGCCGTCAGCATGCTACCTCTCCATCTACCTTCCGGATTAGTTTTAGACCTGAATAATTGTTATTTGGTGCCAACGTTGGGCATGAACATTATATTGAGATCTTGTTTGATACGAGACGCCTATTCATTTAAATCAGAGAATAATGGTTGTTCTATTTATATGAGTAATATCTTTTATGGTCATGCACCCTTGAAGAGTGGTCTATTTTTAATGAATCTCGATAGTAGTGACACGCATATTCGTAATGTTGAAGCCAAAAGATACAGCGTTGATAATGATAGTGCAACTTATTTGTGGCACCGCCGTTTAGGTCATATTGGTGTAAAGCGCATGAAGAAACTCCATTTTGATGGACTTTTGGAATCACTTGATTACGGATCACTTCGTACTTGTGAACCATGCCTCATGGGCAAGATGACTAAAACGCCGTTCTCCGGAACTATGGAGCGAGCAACAGATTTGTTGGAAATCATACATACTGATGTATGTGGTCCGATGAATATTGGGGCTCACGGCGGGTATCGCTATTTTCTCACCTTCACAGATGATTTGAGCACATATGGGTATATCTACTTGATGAAACATAAATCTGAAACATTTGAAAAGTTCAAGGAATTTCAGAGTGAAGTGGAAAATCATCGTAACAAGAAAATCAAGTTTCTACGATCTGATCGTGGAGGTGAATATTTCAGTTACGAGTTTGGTCTTCATTCGAAACAATGCGGAATAGTTTCGCAACTCACGCCACCCGGAACACCACAACGTAATGGTGTGTCCGAACTTCATAATCGTACTTTACTAGATATGGTGTGATTTATGATGTCTCTTACTGATTTACCGCTATCATTTTGGGGTTACTCTTTAGAGACAGCTACATTCACATTAAATAGGGTGCCATCTAAATCTGTTAAGACGACGCCTTATGAACTATGGTTTGGCAAGAAACCAAAGTTGTCGTTTCTTAAAGTTTGGGGCTGCGATGCTTATGTGAAAAAGCTTCAACCTGATAAGCTCGAACCCAAATTGGAGAAATGTGTCTTCATAGGATACCCAAAGGAGACTGTTGGGTACACTTTCTATCACAGATCCGAAGGCAAGACATTTGTTGATAAGAATGGATCCTTTCTAGAGAGGGAGTTTCTCTCGAAAGAAGTGAGTGGGAGGAAAGTAGAACTTGATGAGGTAACTGTACCTGCTCCCTTATTGGAAAGTAGTCCATCATAGAAACCGGTTCCTGTGACACCTACACCAATTAGTGAGTAAGCCAATGATGATGATCATGAAACTTCAGATCAAGTTACCAGAGTAAGATCCGCACCAGAGTGGTACGGTAATCCTGTTCTGGTGGTCATGTTACTTGACCATAACGAACCTGCGAACTATGAGGAAGCGATGATGAGCCCAGATTCCGCAAAATGGCTTGAGGCCATGAAATCTGAGATGGGATCCATGTATGAGAACAAAGTATAGACTTTGGTTGACTTGCCCGATGATCGGCAAGCCATCGAGAATAAATGGATCTTCAAGAAGAAGACTGACGCTAACGGTAACGTTACTGTCTACAAAGCTTGACTTGTTGCGAAAGGTTTTCGACAAGTTCAAGGAGTTGACTATGATGAGACCTTCTCACCCGTAGTGATGCTTAAGTCCGTCCGAATCATGTTAGCAATTGCCGCATTTTATTATTATGAAATTTGTCAAATGGATGTAAAGACTGTATTCCTGAATGGATTTCTAGAAGAAGAGTTGTATATATGCAATCTGAAAGTTTTATTGATCCAAGGGGAACTAACAAAGTGTGCAAGCTCCTGCGATCCATTTTATGGACTGGTGCAAGCTTCTCGGAGTTGGAATAAACGTTTTGATAGTGTGATCAAAGCATATGGTTTTATACAGACTTTTGGAGAAGCCTGTATTTACAAGAAAGTGAGTGGGAGCTCTATAGCATTTCTAATATTATATGTGGATGACATATTGTTGATTGGAAATGATATAGAATTTCTAGATAGCATAAAAGGATACTTCAATAAGAGTTTTTCAATGAAAGACCTCGGTGAAGCTGCTTATATATTAGGCATCAAGATCTATAGAGATAGATCAAGACACCTAATTGGACTTTCACAAAGCACATACCTTGATAAAGTTTTGAAGAAGTTCAAAATGGATCAAGCTAAGAAAGGGTTCTTGCCTGTGTTACAAGGTGTGAAGTTGAGTAAGACTCAATGCCCGACCACTGCAGAAGATAGAGAGAAAATGAAAAGTGTTCCTTATGCTTTGGCCATAGGCTCTATCATGTATTCAATGGTGTGTACCAGACCTGATGTGTGCCTTGCTATTAGTTTAGCAGGGAGGTACCAAAGTAATCCAGGAGTGGATCACTGGACATCGGTCAAGAACATCCTGAAATACCTGAAAAGGACTAAGGATATGTTTCTCGTTTATGGAGGTGATAAAGAGCTCGTCGTAAATGGTTACGTCGATGCAAGCTTTGACACTGATCCGGACGATTCTAAATCGCAAACCGGATACGTGTTTATATTTAACGGTGGAGCTGTCAGTTGGAGCAGTTCTAACCAAAGCGTCGTGGCGGGATCTACGTGTGAAGCGGAGTACAAGCTGCTTCGGAAGCAGCAAATGAAGGAGTCTGGATGAAGGAGTTCATATCCGATCTAGGTGTCATACCTAGTGCATCGGGTCCAATGAAAATCTTTTGTGACAATACTGGTGCAATTGCCTTGGGAAAGGAATCCAGATTTCACAAGAGAACCAAACACATCAAGAGATGCTTCAATTCCATCCGCAATCAAGTCTAGGTGGGAGACATAGAGATTTGCAAGATACATACGGATCTGAATATTGCAGACCCATTGACTAAGCCTCTCCCACGAGCAACACATGATCAGCACCAAGGCTCCATGGGTGTTAGAATCATTATTGTGTAATCTAGATTATTGACTCTAGTGCAAGTGGGAGACTGAAGGAAATATGCCCTAGAGGCAATAATGAAGTTATTATTTATTTCCTTATTTCATGATAAATTTTTATTATTCATGCTAGAATTGTATTAACCGGAAACATAATACATGTGTGAATACATAGAAAACAGAGTGTCACTAGTATGCCTCTACTTGACTAGCTCGTTGATCAAAGATGGTTATGTTTCCTAACCATAGACATGAGTTGTCATTTGATAAACGGGATCACATCATTAGGAGAATGATGTGATTGACTTGACCCATTCCGTTAGCTTAGCACTTGATTGTTTTAGTTTACTGTTATTGCTTTCTTCATGACTTATACATTCCTATGACTATGAGATTATGCAACTCCCGATTACCGGAGGAACACTTTGTGTGCTACCAAACGTCACAACGTAACTGGGTGATTATAAAGGTGCTCTACAGGTGTCTTCGATGGTACTTGTTGAGTTGGCATAGATCGAGATTAGGATTTGTCACTCCGATTGTTGGAGAGGTATCTCTGGGCCATCTCGGTAATGCACATCACTATAAGCCTTGCAAGCAATGCAACTAATGAGTTAGTTGTGGGATGATGCATTACATAAACGAGTAAAGAGACTTGCCGGTAATGAGATTGAACTAGGTATTGAGATACCGACGATCGAATCTCAGGCAAGTAACATACCGATGACAAAGGGAACAACGTATGTTGTTATGCGGTTTGACCGATAAAGATCTTCGTAGAATATGTAGGAGCCAATATGAACATACATGTTCCGCTATTGGTTATTGACCGGAGATGTGTCTTAGTCATGTCTACATAGTTCTCGAATCCCGTAGGGTCCGCACGCTTAACGTTTAGTGACGATCGGTATTATGAGTTCATGTGATTTGATGTACCAAAGGTAGTTCAGAGTCCCGGATGAGATCAGGGACATGACGAGGAGTCGCCAAATGGTCGAGACGTAAAGATCGATATATCGGACGACTATATTCGGACATCGGAAAGGTTCCGAGTGATTCCGGTATTTTTCGAAGTACCGGGGAGTTACGGGAATACGGGGAAGAAGTATTGGGCCTCATGGGCCAAGTGGTGGAAGAGAGGAGGCAGGGCGTGCGCCCCCTATCCCAAACCGAATTGGACTAGGGGGGCGGCCCCCCTTTCCTCCTTTCCTCCCTCTCCTTCCTTCTCCCTCTCCTCCTTCCTTTCCCCCTCCTAGTAGGAGTAGGAAAGGGGAGTCCTACATACAAGTTGATTGTTCCAAGCTGTGTGCGGTGCCCCCCTCCACCATAATCCACCTCGATCATATCGTAGTGGTGCTTAGACGAAGCCCTGCGTCGGTAGCAGCATCATCACCGTCATCATGCTGTCGTGCTGACGGAACTCTCCCATGAAGCTCTGCTGGATCGGAGTTCGTGGGACATCATCGAGCTGAACGTGTGCTGAACTCGGAGGTGCCGTGCGTTTGGTACTTGGATCGCTCGGATCATGAAGACGTTCGACTACATCAACCGCGTTCTCATAGCGCTTCCGCTTACGGTCTATGAGGGTACGTAGACGATACTCTCCCCTCTCATTGTTGTGCATCACCATTATCTTGCGTATGTGTTGGAATTTTTTTGAAATAACTACGTTCCCCAACAATTATGATGTGCATTACCGAGAGGGCCCAGAGATACCTCTCCGATACTCAGAGTGACAAATCCTATCTCAAGCTATGCCAACCCAACAAACACGTTCGGAGATACCTGTAGAGCATCTTTATAATCACCCAGTTATGTTGTGACGTTTGATAGCACACAAGGTATTCCTCCGGTATCCGGGAGTTGCACAATCTCATAGTCAAAGGAATATGTATCTGTCATGAACAAAGCAATAGCAATAAAACTTAACGATCATTATGCTAAGCTAACGGATGGGTCTTGTCCATCACATCATTCTCCTAATGATGTGATCTCGTTCATCAAATGACAACACATCTCTATGGTTAGGAAACTTAACCATCTTTGATTAACGAGCTAGTGTAGTAGAGGCTTACTAGGGACATGGTGTTTTGTCTATGTATCCACACATGTATCAAGTTTCTGTTAATACAATTCTAGCATGAATAATAAACATTTATCATGATATAAGGAAATATAATAACAAGTTTATTATTGCCTCTAGGGCATATTTCCTTCAGTCTCCCACTTTCACTAGAGTCAATAATCTAGTTCACATCGCCATGTGATTTAACACCAATAGTTCACATCGCCATGTGACCAATGATGTCTACTACACAACCTTCTTCTTGTAGACGTTGTTGGGCCTCCAAGTGCAGAGGTTTGTAGGATAGTAGCAAATTTCCCTCAAGTGGATGACCTAAGGTTTATCAATCCGTGGGAGGCGTAGGATGAAGATGGTCTCTATCAAGCAACCCTGCAACCAAATAACAAAGAGTCTCTTGTGTCCCCAACACACCCAATATAATGGTAAATTGTATAGGTGCACTAGTTCGGCGAAGAGATGGTGATACAAGTGCAATATGGATGGTAGATACAGGTTTTTGTAATTTGAAAATATAAAAACAGCAAAGTAACTAATTATAAAAGTGAGCATAAACTATATCGCAATGCGTTGAAACAAGGCCTAGGGTTCATACTTTCACTAGTGCAAGTTCTCTCAACAATAATAACATAATTGGATCATATAACTATCCCTCAACATGCAACAAAGAGTCACTCCAAAGTCACTAATAGCGGAGAACAAACGAATATATTATTGTAGGGTACGAAACCACCTCAAAGTTATCCTTTCTGATCGATCTACTCAAGAGTCTGTAGTAAAATAACACGAAGCTATTCTTTCTGTTCGATCTATCCTAGAGTTCATACTAGAATAATAACTTAAGACACAAATCAACCAAAACCCTAATGTTACCTAGATACTCCAATGTCACCTCAAGTATCCGTGGGTATGATTATACTATATGCATCACACAATCTCAGATTCATCTATTCAACCAACACAAAGAACTTCAAAGAGTGCCCCAAAGTTTCTACCAGAGAGTCAAGACGAAAACATGTGCCAACCCCTATGCATAAGTTCACAAGGTCACGAAACTCGCAAGTTGATCACCAAAACATACATGAAGTGGATCACGTGAATATCCCATTGTCACCACAGATAAGCACATGCAAGACATACATCAAGTGTTCTCAAATCCTTAAAGACTCAATCCGATAAGATAACTTCAAAGGAAAACTCAATCAATTACAAGAGATAGAGGGGGAGAAACATCATAAGATCCAACTATAATAGCAAAGCTCGTGGTACATCAAGATCATGCCACATCAAGAACACGAGAGAGAGAGAGAGAGATCAAACACATAGCTACTGGTACATACCCTCTGCCCCGAGGGTGAACTACTCCCTCCTTGTCATGGAGAGCGTCGGGATGATGAAGATGGCCACCGGTGATGGATCCCCCTCCGACAGGGTGCCGAAACAGGGCCCAATTGGTTTTTGGCGGCTAGAGAGGCTTGCGGCGGTGGAACTCCCGATCTAGGTTATGTTTCGGGGGTTTCTGTATTTATAGGAATTTTTGGCGTCGGGAACAAGTCAGGGGGGTCTCCGAGTCATCCACGAGATAGGGGGGCGCCCTCCACCCTCGTGGACGGCTCGGGACTCTTCTGGCCCAACTCTTTTACTCCGGGGGCTTCTTTTGGTCCATAAAAAATCATCAAAAATTGGCACGTCAATTGGACTCCGTTTGGTATTCCTTTTATGTAAAACTCAAAAACAAGGAAAAAACAGAAACTGGCACTGGGCTATAGGTTAATAGGTTAGTGCCAAAAATCATATAAAATAGCATATAAATGCATATAAAACATCCTAGATGGATAATATAATAGCATGGAACAATCAAAAATTATAGATACGTTGGAGACGTGTCAAGCATCCCCATGCTTAATTCCTGCTCGTCCTCGAGTAGGTAAATGATAGAAACATAATTTTTGATGTGGAATACTACCTAACATAATTTCAATGTAATTTTCTTTATTGTGGCATGAATATTCAGACCGGAAAGATTCAAGACAAAAGTTTAATATTGACATAAAAATAATAATATTTCAGGCATACTAACCAAGCAATTATGTCTTCTCAAAATAACATAGACAAAGAAAGCTCATCCCTACAAAATAATATAGTTTGGTCATGCTTCATTTTCATCACACAAAACGCTCCTATCATGCACAACCCCGATGACAAGCCAAACAATTGTTTCATACTTTAGTATTCTCAAACTTTCTCAACTTTCACGCAATACATGAGCACGAGCCATGGACATGGCATTATAGGTGGAACAGAGTATGATGATGGAGGTTATGTGGAGAAGACAAAAAGGGAGATATTCTCACATCGACGCAGCTAATCAACAGGCTATGGAGATGCCCATCAATTGATGTCAATGCAAGGAGTAGGGATTGCCATGCAACGGATGCACTAGAGCTATAAATGTATGAAAGCCCAACAAAAGAAACTAAGTGCGTGTGCACCCAACTTGCTTGCTCATGAAGACCTAGGGCATTTGAGGAAGCCCATTGTTGGAATATACAAGCCAAGTTCTATAACGAAAATTCCTACTAGTATATGGAAGTGATAGAATAAGAGACTCTCTATCATGAAGACCATGGTGCTACTTTGAAGCACAAGTGTGGTAAAAGGATAGTAGCATTGCCCCTTCTCTCTTTTTCTCTCATTTTTTGGGCCTTCTCTTTTTTGGCCTTTCTCTTTTTTTTATTTCCTCACATGGGACAATGCTCTAATAATGATGATCATCACACTTCTATTTATTTACAACTTAAAGATTACAACTCGATACTTAGAACAAAATATGAATCAATATGAATGCCTTTGGTGGTGTACCGAGATGTGCAATGATTCAGGAGTGACATGTATAAAAAATTATGAGCAGTGGCTTTGCCACAAATACAATGTCAACTACATGATCATGCAAGGCAATATGACAATGATGAAGCGTGTCATAATAAACGGAATGGTGGAAAGTTGCATGGCAATATATCTCAGAATGGCTATGGAAATGCCATAATAGGTAGGTATGGTGGCTATTTTGAGGAAAATATAAGGAGGCTTATGTGTGATAGAGCGTATCATATCATGGGGTTTGGATGCACCAGCAAAGTTTGCACCGACTCTTAAGGTGAGAAAGGGCAATGCACGGTACCGAAGAGGTTAGCAATGATGGAAGTGTGAGAGTGTGTATAATCCATGGACTCAACATTAGTCATAAAGAACTCACATACTTATTGCAAAAATCTACAAGTCATCAAAACCAAGCACTACATGCATGCTCCTAGGGGGATATATTGGTAGGAAAAGACCATCGCTCGTCCCTGACCGCCACTCATAAGGAAGGCAATCAAAGAACACCTCATGCTTCAAATTTGTCACACAACGGTTACCATACGTGCATGCTACAGGACTTGCAAACCTCAACACAATTATTTCTCAATTTTACAATTACTCAACTAGCATGACTCTAATATCACCATCTTTATATCTCAAAACAATTATCAAGTATCAAACTTCTCATAGTATTCAATGCACTCTATATGAAATCTTTTATTATACCCATCTTGAATGCCCATCATATTAGGACTAATTTTATAACAAAAGAAAATTACCATGCTGTTCTAAAAGACTCTCAAAATAATATAAGTGAAGCATGATAGTTCATTAATTTCTTCAAAATAAAACCACAATCGTTCTCTAAAAGATATAAGTGAAGCACTAGAGCCAACGACAAACTACTCTGAAAGATATAAGTGAAGATCAATGAGTAGTTGAATAATTATGTAACTATGTGAAGACTCTCTAACATTTAAGAATTTAAGATCTTGGGATATTATTCAAACATCAAGCAAAACAAAATAAAATAAAATAAAATGATGCTCCAAGCAAAACACATATCATGTGGTGAATAAAAATATAGCTCCAAGTAAAGTTACTGATGAACGAAGATGAAAGAGGGCATGCCATCCGGGGCATCCCCAAGCTTAGGCTCTTGGTTGTCCTTGAATATTACCTTGGGGTGCCTTTGGCATCCCCAAGATTAGGCTCTTGCCACTCCTTATTCCATAGTCCATCGAATCTTTACCCAAAACTTGAAAACTTCACAACACAAAACTTAACAGAAAACTCGTAAGCTCCGTTAGTATAAGAAAATAAATCACCACTTAGGTACTATTGTGAACTCATTCTAAATTCATATTGGTGTGATATCTAGTTTATGCCAACTTCTCTATGGTTCATACCCTCCGATGCTACTCATAGATTCATCAAAATAAGCAAACAACACAATGAAAACAGAATCTGTCAAAAAATAGAACATTCTGTAGTAATCTGGAGATTACGAATACTTCTGTAACTCCAAAAATTCTGCAAAATTAGGAAGACCAGGAAAATTTGTATATTGATCTACTGCAGTTGGAATTGGTATTTTATCGCTCTCTGGTAAAAAACGAAAATTATCTTTGTGAGCACATACTTTCTGTTTTTATCAGCAAGATCAAACAACAATCACCCAAGAAGATCCTAAAGGCTCTACTTGGCACAAACACTAATTAAAACATAAAATACTCAATCATAACATAGGCTAGATAAATTATCTATTACTAAACATGAACAAAAAGTAAAGAACAAAATTGGGTTGCCTCCCAACAAGCGCCATCGTTTTAACGCCCCTAGCTAGGCATGATGATTTCAATGATGCTCACCTAAAATATAAGAATTGAAACATAAAGAGAGCATCATGAAGCATATTACAAGCACATTTAAGTCTAACCCACTTCCTATGCATAGGGATTTTGTGAGCAAACAATTCATGGGAACAAGAATCAACTTCCATAGGAAGGTAAAACAAGCATAACTTCAAGATTTTCAACACATAGACAGGAAACTTGATATTATTGCAATTCCTACAAGCACATATTTCTCCCTTATAATAATTTTCAGTAGCATCATGAATGAATTCAACAATATAACCATCAAATAAAGCATTCTTTTCATGATCTACAAGCATAGAATTTTTATTACTCTCCACATAAGCAAATTTCTTCTCATGAATAGTAGTGGGAGCAAACTCAACAAAATAATTATCATGTGAGGCATAATCCAATTGAAAGTTAAAATCATGATGACAACTTTCATGGATATCATTATTCTTTATAGCATACGTGTCATCACAAAAATCATCATAGATAGGAGGGATGCTTTCATCATAACAAATTTGCTCATCAAAACTTGGGGGACAAAAAAATCATCTTCATCAAACATAGCATCCCCAAGCTTGTGGCTTTGCATATCATTAGCATCACGGGTATTCAAAGAATTCATACTAACAACATTGCAATCATGCTCATCATCCAAAGATTTAGTTCCAAACATTTTAATGCATTCTTCTTCTAACACTTTGGCACAATTATCAGAATCCTTATTTTCACGAAAGACATTAAAAAGATGAATCATATGAGGCAACCTCAGTTCCATTTTTTGTAGTTTTCTTTTATAAATTAAATTAGTGAGAAAACAAGAAACTAAACGATTCAATTGCAAGATCTAAAGATATACCTTCAAGTACTCGCCTCCCCCGCAACGGCGCCAGAAAAGAGCTTGATGTCTACTACACAACCTTCTTCTTGTAGACGTTGTTGGGCCTCCAAGTGCAGAGGTTTGTAGGATAGTAGGAAAATTCCCTCAAGTGGATGACCCAAGGTTTATCAATCCATGGGAGGCGTAGGATGCAGATGGTCTCTATCAAGCAACCCTACAACCAAATAACAAAGAGTCTCTTGTGTCCCCAACACACCCAATACAATGGTAAATTGTATAGGTGCACTAGTTCGGCGAAGAGATGGTGATACAAGTGCAATATGGATGGTAGATATAGGTTTTTGTAATTTGAAAATATAAAAACAGCAAGGTAACTAATGATAAAAGTGAGCATAAACGGTATTGCAATGCGTTGAAACAAGGTCTAGGGTTCATACTTTCACTAGTGCAAGTTCTCTCAACAATAATAACATAATTGGATCATATAACTATCCCTCAACATGCAACAAAGAGTCACTCCAAAGTCAATAATAGAGGAGAACAACCGAAGAGATTATTGTAGGGTACGAAACCACCTCAAAGTTATCCTTTCTGATTGATCTATTCAAGAGTCCATAGTAAAATAACACGAAGCTATTCTTTCCGTTCGATCTATCCTAGAGTTTGTACTAGAATGACACCTTAAGACACAAATCAACCAAAACCCTAATGTCACCTAGATACTCCAATGTCACCTCAAGTATCCGTGGGTATGATTATACGATATGCATCATACAATCTCAGATTCATCTATTCAACCAACACAAATAACTTCAAAGAGTGCCTCAAAGTTTCTACCGGAGAGTCGAGACGAAAACGTGTGCCAACCCCTATGCATAAGTTCACAAGGTCACGGAACTCGCAAGTTGATCACCAAAACATACATCAAGTGGATCACATGAATATCCCATTGTCACCACAGATAAGCACATGCAAGACATACATCAAGTGTTCTCAAATCCTTAAAGACTCAACCCGATAAGATAACTTCAAAGGGAAAACTCAATCATTACAAGAGATAGAGGGGGAGAAACATCATAAGATCCAACTATAATAGCAAAGCTCGCGGTACATCAAGATCATGCCACATCAAGAACATGGGAGAGAGAGAGATCAAACACACATCTACTGGTACATACCCTTAGCCCCGAGGGTGAACTACTCCCTCCTCGTCATGGAGAGCCGCGAGATGATGAAGATGGCCATCGGTGATGGATCCCCCTCCGGCATGGTGCCAGAAAAGGGTCACGATTGGTTTTTGGTGGCTACAGAGGCTTGTGGCGGCGGAACTCCCGATCTAGGTTATGTTTCGGGGGTTTCTGTATTTATAGGAATTTTTGGCGCCGGGAACAAGTTAGGGGGGGGGTCTCCTAGTCATCCACGAGATAGGTGGGTCCGCCTAGGGGGTAGAACGCGCCCTCCACCCTCGTGGACGGCTCGGGACTCTTCTGGCCCAACTCTTTTACTCCGGGGGTTTCTTTTGGTCCATAAAAATCATCAAAAATTGGCACGTCAATTGGACTCCGTCTGGTATTCCTTTTCTGTAAAACTCAAAAACAAGGAAAAAACTGGCACTAGGCTCTAGGTTAATAGGTTAGTCCAAAAAATCATATAAAATAGCATATAAATGCATATAAAACATCCTAGATGGATAATATAATAGCATGGAACAATCAAAAATTATAGATACATTGGAGATGTATCAACCAACACCCAAAGGGTTCACTAGAGTTATTAATCTAGTTCACATCACTATGTGATTAACACCCAGAGAGTACTAAGGTGTGATCATGTTTTGCTTGTGAGAGAGGTTTAGTCAATGGGTCTGTCACATTCAGATCCGTATGTATTTTGCAAATTTCTATGTCTACAATGCTCTGCATGGAGCTACTCTAGCTAATTGCTCCCACTTTCAATATGTATCCAGATTGAGACTCAGATTCATCTGGATCGGTGTAAAATCTTGCATTGATGTAACTCTTTATCACCTCCATAACCGAGAAATATTTCCTTAGTCCTCTCAGGATAATTTTGCCCGCTGTCCAGTGATCTACTCCTGGATCACTATTGTACCCCCTTGACAAACTCATGGCAAGGTACACAATAGGTCTGGTACATAGCATGGCTGAGGCATAGGGAATGACTTGCATTCTCTCTCTATCTTCTACCGTGGTCGGGCTTTGAGTCTTACTCAACTTCACACATTGTCATACAGGCAAGAACCCTTTCTTTGACTGATCCATTTTGAACTTCTTTAAATATTTATGAAGGTATGTGCTTTGTGAAAGTCCAATTAAGTGTCTTGATCTATCTCTATATATAGATCTTGATGCCTAATATATAAGCAGCTTCACCGACGTCTTCCATTGAAAAACTTTTGTTCAAGTATCCTTTTAAGCTATCCAGAAATTATATATCATTCCCGATCAATAATATGTCATCCACATATACCATCAAAAATTCTACAGAGCTCCCACTCACTTTCTTGTAAATACAGGCTTCACCATAAGTCTATATAAAACCATATGCTTTGATCACCTTATCAAAGCGTATATTCCAACTCCGAGATGCTTGCACCAGTCCATAGATGGATTGCTGGAGCTTGCACACTTTGTTAGCACTTTTAGGATCGACAAAACCTTCTGGTTGCATCATATATATACAACTCTTCTTTAAGAAATCCATTAAGGAATGCAGTTTTGACATCCATTTGCCAGATTTCATAAAATACGACAATTGCTAACATGATTCGGACATACTTAGGCATCGCTATGAGTGAGAAAATCGCATCGTAGTCAACACCTTGAACTTGTCAAAAACCTTTTACAACAAGTCGAGCTTTGTAGACAGTAACATTACCATCAGCGTCACGCTTCTTATTGAAGATCCATTTATTCTCTATGGCTTGCCGATCATCGGGCAAGTCAACCAAAGTCCACACTTTGTTCTCATACATGGATCCTATCTCGAATTTCATGGCCTCAAGCCATTTATTGGAATCTGGACTCATCATCACTTTCTCATAGTTCGTAGGTTCGTCATGGTCTAGTAACATGACTTCCAGAACAGGATCACCATACCACTCTGGTGTGGAACGTGCTCTGGTTGACCTACGAGGTTCGGTAGTAACTTGATCTGAAGTTTCATGATCATTAATTATCATTAGCTTCCTCTCTAGTTGGTGTAGGCATCAATAGAATTGATTTCTGTGATGAGCTACTTTGCAATTCGAGAGAAGGTACAATTACCGCATCAAGTTCTACCTTCCTCCCACTCACTTATTTTGAGAGAAACTCCTTCTCTAGAAAGGATCCATTCTTAGCAACGGAAAACTTGCCTTCGGATCTGTGATAGAAGGTGTACCCAACAATTTCTTTTGGTATCCTATGAAGACGCACATCTCTGATTTGGGTTTGAGCTTATCAGTTTGAAACTTTTTCACATAAGCATCGCAACCTCAAACTTTAAGAAACAGCAGCTTTGGTTTCTTGCCAAACCATTTTTCATATGGTGTCGTCTCAACAAATTTAGATGGTGCCCTATTTAACGTGAATGTAGTTGTCTCTAATGCATAACACCAAAACTATAGTGGTAAATCGGTAAGAGACATCATAGATCACACCATATCTAATAAAGTACGGTTATGACGTTCGGACACACCATTACGATGTGGTGTTCCAGGTGGCGTGAGTTGTGAAACTATTCCACATTGTTTTAAATGAAGGCCAAAACTCGTAACTCAAATATTCGCCTCTACGATCAGATCGTAGAAACTTTATTTTCTTGTTACGATGAATCTCCACTTCACTCTAAAATTCTTTGAACTTTTCAAATGTTTTAGACTTGTGTTTTCATTAAGTAGATATACCCATATCTGCTGTAATCATCTGTGAAGGTAAAAAATAACGATACCTGCCGCGAGCCTTAACACTCATCGGACCGCATACATCGGTATGTATTATTTCCAATAAGTAAGTGGCTCGCTCCATTGTTCCGGAGAACGGAGTTTTGGTCATCTTGCCCATGAGGCATGGTTCGCAAGCATCAAATGATTCATAATCAAGTGATTCCAAAAGTCCATCCGCATGGAGTTTCTTCATGCGCTTTACACCAATATGACCTAAATGCCAGTGCCACAAATATGTTGCACTATCATTATCAACTTTGCATCTTTTGGCATCAATATTATGAATATGTGTATAACCACGATCGAGATTCAACAAACCATTCACATTGGGTGTATGACCATTGAAGGTTTTATTCATGTAAACAGAACAACAATTATTCTCTGACTTAAATGAATAACCATATTGCAATAAACATGATCCAATCATATTCATGCTCAATGCAATCACCAAATAACATTTATTTAGGTCCAATACTAATCCCAAAGATAGAGTGAGTGTGCCATGGTGATCTTATCAACCATGAAATCATTTCCAACACACATCATCACCTCACCTTTTACTAGTCTCTGTTTAGTTTGCAACTCCTGTTTTGAGTTACTAATCTTAGCAACTGAACCGGTATCATATACCCCGGGGTTACTATGAACACTAGTAAAGTACACATCAATAACATGTATATCAAATATACCTTTGTTTACTTTGCCATCCTTCTTGTCTGCCAAGTATTTGGGGTAGTTCCTGATACGTCTCAAACATATCTACTTTTCCTAACATTTTTCCTCTTATTTTGGACCCTAATTTGCATGATTTGAATGAAACTAACCCCGGACTGATGATGTTTTCAGCAGAACTACCATGGTGTTGTTTTTGTGCAGAAATAAATGTTCTCGGAATGGAACGAAATTTTGCGAGGAAACTTTATACAATAAACAAGAATTTCTGGAGCCAAGACCCACCGTTGGGGGCACCTGGGTGGGCACAACCCACCAGTGCACGCCCCCCTCCTAGCGCGCCCAGGTGGGTTGTCCCCACCTTGTGGCCCCGTAGAACCTAAAACTGATGCTATAAAATCCTATTTTTCCAGGAAAAAACTGAGGGAGAAATAATTATCATGATCCACGAGACGGAGCCGCCGTCACCTCCTGTTATTCATCGGGAGACCAGATCTGGAGTCCGTTTGGGGCTACGAAGAGGGGGATCTTTGTTCTTCGTCATCACCAACCCTTCTCCATCGCCAATTCCATGATGCTCCCCACCGGGAGTGAGTAATTCCTTCATAGGCTCGCTGGTCGGTGAGGCGTTGGATGAGATTCATCATGTAATCAAGTTAGTTTGTTAGGGCCTGATCCCTAGTATCCACTATATTCTAAGATTGATGTTGCTATGACTTTGTCATGCTTAATGCTTGTCACTTTGGGCCCGGGTGCAATGATTTCAGATCTAAACCATTTATGTTATCACCATCATATCCATGTTCTAGGTCCGATCTTGCAAGTTATAGTCACCTACTATGTGTTATGATCCGGCAACCCAGGAGTGACAATAGTCGGGACCACTGCCGGTGATGGCCGTAGTTTGAGGAGTTCATGTATTCACCATGTGTAGGGGATATAACTATTGGGTATGAACCACCCGGGAAGGGCCGGGTCATACCACTTGGAGACTTATCAATGAACATAGTGGCTCATACAAGCCCATTGACGGCCCAAGACCTAGAGGCGACTAGAGGCCCAAGAGGATGAACCACCACACATGTATAACTTGTATTGTAAGGCAAGATTAGTTAGTCAACGAGCCGGAGACGTTGTGTATGAGCCAGCCAGGACTCTGTAAGCCGCCGGGTGTCGACCTATATGTATATAAAGGGATAACCCGGTGGCGAGTTAGGGACAAGTAACAACAATCGAGAGCTAGGTCAAGCATATTCGCTCCCTGGTAATCGAAACCCTATCAATACAACACAAAGAAGGAGTAGGCTTTTACCTTGTTGAGAGGGGCCGAACCTGGGTAAACTCTCTGTGTCCTTTGTCCCGCTTAACCCCTTCAAGCTAACCTAGTTGTGATGGCTCCACGACTAAGTCCTTGCGCTAGGACATCTATCGTGTCAAGTCCACGACAGTTGGTGCCCACCATGGGGCCAGCGCACGGTGGTTTTCGAGTTCTTGAAGGGCAGCTTCCCAGGGATCAAGGGATACACTGTGGGTCAGATGACCAAGAGTTGTCGTGGCAAGCTCTACATCGACGATGCTGGCTGGGACCCCGAGGCCGGCTCAATTAAGTACGAGTACCGGGTCCCCTTTGGTGGAATCCATGTCTTCATCGGCAAGATTGGCGAACTGGGCCCTGAGCCGGACACCTGCATCGGCATCATCGAGACGACTCAGTGTGCATGACCCGCCCGGGTTCAGCTCGCCGTAAAGCAAGCCTTTGTTGGTTTCATCCATGGGGAAGAATTTGAGTAAGGATCAATGTCTGGTGGTGAGACGGCCATCTACTCTGATGGTGAATCGTCCACAGGCGAGACCAATTCAACGTATCAAGTGCAAGACTGCCAGCTTGGGGGCTGTTCCGATGGCGACATTATTTCGGACCCCTATGAGCCGCCGAACAGGGTTGCGATCTTCATGTCTGGTACACAACCAGTGCTCGGCTCATCGATCGTCGCGGCTATGACCTCCAGCTCAACGGCTGCGGCAACGACTGGTGCTAGAGGCTCTGCGTGCCCGCCGGCTCAGGTTCTGACAGAGTTGTTGGAGGCTTTGGCAACTTTGATGGGGGTAGAAGTGACCCTGAAGACTCAGGAACAACATAAGGTGGATGTTGCAAAGTTACGAGATGAGATAACCCAAGCCAAGGAGCAGCTGGCAGCTGAGAACACTAGGATGGCCACGGAGTGAGCTGCTTTGGATGCCCAGGCACAACAGATTCAGGCAAATTCTTTTCGGCTCACCTTGGATCAAAACGCTTCCAATGAGGTCATGAGAAGGAGGCAGCAGAGTCGCTTACCTCTGGAGTATGATGCGAGAAACCTTTTCAACACACCGGGGGCAGGGACCAGTAACCCTCCCGTGGTGAACCAGGTGGTTGAGGCACCCGTCATTGGAGCGCCGGTTCAGCCGAGCGCTATGGATCCGCCTCGTTTGGATATGACTCTGCCTCAGCATGTGCCAACACCACCGGGTCATTATTCTAACCCATTGGATAATATGATCACTGCGGCGTCACGATTGGCGCCTCTTCCAGTTGAAGGCGAGTCTCCGGCTGCGATAGAGATGCAGAGGGCCGGAGAACTTCTTCAGACGGCTGTGGCTCAAGAGGCAGCTTATTCCTATAGCCGTGAACGGATTCATTCAACCCAAGGTTGTCAGAATCGCGATTTTGAATTAGACCGGAGCTATGATGGTAGGATCGCAAATCGTAAAATCTTCACTACCAGAATCGTAAAAAATAGATTCTATGAACTAAAATCGTATAACAGAATCGTGATTCTGACAACCTTGATTCAACCCCTCGTCCAAGACGGAGTTATAGCAGGCATATTGAGTCGCTCGTAGTTTCAAGCAGTGAACGACGCTGTAACCAGCCTCGTGGGCATGACCCGGCGCGCGGTGGTGTTGATGCTCAGACTTTGGTGGATCAGGGCAGGGCGCGTTGGGAGGCGAAGCTGGTGGCTCAGCTAGCGACTCAACAACAACCTCCGATTTATCCATCGACATCTGTGGAGGCAGGAGTGACATCTAGAACTTTGGGTGTGCCATGTTTAGCGTCGGCTTTATGCAACAAGCGCTTGCCTAAGGATTTTAAGGGCCCTCGTAAGGTGCCTAATTACACGGCGGATCAGCCCCCTGAGGCTTGGATTGAAAGCTATGAGATGGCCATGGAGATGCTGGATGTCAGTGATGCTGCATGTGATAAATATTTCACCATGATGTTGGACGGGTCGGCTCGTACTTGGTTGAAAGGGCCACGGGTAACTCCATAAGATCATGGGCAGAGTTGAAAACTTGTTTCATCCAAAATTTTAAAGACACGTGCAAGCAGCCTTTATCAATCTTGTATTTGGATTCTTGTGTTCAAGGTGAGGGCGAGTTAACAACCAATTGGGTGCGTCGGATCTCAGCTGTTATACACTCATCGGATAGTATCAACACCGGTTCAGCAGTCCTGATGTTGGAGAAGAATTGTCGTTTTCTCCCCCTTAAGTAGAAATTGGGGCGGCTTAAGCGCCACTGCAATGACATGGGGGAGCTCATGGCGGCTCTCGTCAAATATGTCGATTCTGATAGTACCAAGGACCCCGACTCTAATGAAGAAAAGGTGGGTAAGGGAAATAAGATTGGCAGTGTGAAGGGACAACAACATAACACGACGAGTCATGATGGCAATGGCAAGCGTAAGGAGGAGAACAGTTTAGACTTTGTGGCTAGCGCCAATATGCAGAATAATAATCAGCGTCGCAAAGGAAAGCCGACCCGATTTGGCGGGCCAAAGTTCAACCTTGAAGCTATGATGAACCAGCCTTGCCCAAAGCATGGTACACATGAAAAGCCAGCCAATCATCTATGGAAGGATTGCTTCATCATGAGGGAGTATAGGAATTCCAATTTTTTCCAGAATAATCATGGCCCGAATGGCGGTTCAGGATCTGGCTCTCACGAGCCTGGCTTTGGTGGTGGCGGTTCAAACTCTGGTTTCAAGGAGAAGGCAATCAGGGTGGTTTTAATTCGCAGTCTGGTTAAGGAAATCAATAGCAGAAATCTAGTTACCAGAGTAATCCGAAGCAGTTGAATAGTGGATAATATCATGTGTTCGCTACAAGTTTGTGTAAACGAGACCAGAAGATTCATAGAAGGCGGTGAACACAGTTGAGCCGGCGATTCCCCATTACTTGCGATGGTCTGAACATCCTATTCTTTGGAGCCGTGAGGATCACCTGCCTCGGGTTGACAATCCGAGTCATTTAGCTTTGGCGGTTGCGCCTCAGGTCAGAGGCTACAAATTCACTAAAGTGCTGATAGATGGATGCGGTAGTATCAATATCCTTTACTACGAAACTTTTCATTGTATGAGTTTGACTGACAAGGAGCTTAAGCCGTCTATAACACTATTTTTCATGGTGTGGTGCCTGGTAAGTCGGCATATCCAGTAGGCAAGATAGCTTTGGAAGTGGCCTTTGGTGATGATCATGATTCCAGAGTTGAGACATTGACCTTTGAGGTGGTCAAGATCAAGAGCCCTTATCACGCTTTATTTGGGCGGCCGGCTTATGCTAAATTCATGGCAAGGCCCTGTTATGTTTATCTGTAGCTCAAAATTACGGGGTACAAGGGTACCACCACAGTGCATGGGAGCAGGAAGATAGCTTTGGAATGTGAAGAGGGCGATGCTGCCTATGCTGAGTCTGTTTGTACAACATAAGAGTTGAAGTTTTACAAAGATAATGTTGAGCCGGCGGATATGACACCTTTGAAGAAGCCAACCACAGAGGATGACCCCCTGTTGAAGTTTAAGTCAGTAGATGACACTAAGCTGGTTAATTTTATTCCTGGCGATTCATCTAAATAGTTTAGTATCAGTACTGATCTGGATCCGAAATAGGAAAGCACGCTCATCAAGTTCATCCGTGAGAACCGGGACATCTTTGCATGGAAACCCTCAGACATGCCAGGTGTACCGAGGGAACTCGCTGAGCACACTCTCAATATCGATCTGAAGTTTAAACCGATCAAGCAATTCCTTCGTCGCTTTAACAAAGAGAGGCGTAAGGCCATTGGTGAAGAAGTGGCCTGGCTCTTGGCAGCTAGGTTCATCGTTGAAGTTTTTCATCTTGAATGGTTGGCTAACCCGGTGCTGGTACTTAAGAAAAATGGTACTTGGCGCATGTGTGTGGACTACACAGACCTTAATAAGGCCTGCCCGACTGATCCTTTTGCTCTCCCTCGTATTGATTAGATAATTGATGCTACAACGGGTTGTGAGCGTTTGAGTTTTTTGGATTCTTATTCTCGGTATCATAATATCAAGATGCTAGTTAAGGACTAGGAGAAGACATCCTTTATCACTCCTTTTGGAGCCTTTTGTTATGTGTCTATGCCTTTTGGTCTCAAGAGTGTCCAGGTGACTTACCAGCGGTGTGTGCAAAATTGCCTTCATGATCAGATTGGACGCAATGTTCATGCTTATGTGGATGATATTGTGGTGAAATCAAGGAAGAGAGAGACCTTGACAGATGATTCAAAAGATACCTTTGGCAATCTCCAAGTCTACAAGATGATGCTTAACCCGAACAAATGTGCCTCTGGCGTACCTGCAGGCAAGCTCTTGGGTTTTTTGGTTTTTGAAAGAGGCATTGAGGCTAACCCGGAAAAGATCAAGGCTATTACTTCCTTGGCCAAAATGGCGTGTATCAATGATGTTCAGCGTCTGGAGGGTCGTATTGCGGCCTTAAGCCGTTCATAAGCCGGTCGGGAGAAAAAGCTATACCTTTATACCAGATGATGACGAAAACAGATCACTTTGTCTGGAGCGATGCTGCTGATCAGTCATTTGAAGCCTTGAAGAAACAGTTAGTTGAGCCCCTGATCCTTGCTGCCCCTATTGATTAAGAGCCCTTACTGTTATATGTGTGCTACCTCTTTTAGCACTGCGTTGGTTTTCCCCAAAGAGGAAGGGATGATGCAGCAAAGTAGTGTAAGTATTTCCCTCGGTTTTTGAGAACCAAGGTATCAATCCAGTAGGAAGCTACGCGTGAGTCCCTCGCACCTGCACAAAACAAATAAATCCTCGCAACCAACGCAAATAGGGGTTGTCAATCCCTATAGGGCCACTTATGAGAGTGAGATCTGATATATATGAAAAGATAATTTTTTTGGTATTTTTATGATAAAGATGCAAAGTAAAATAAAGGCAAAGTAAATAACTAAGTAGTAGGAGATTAATATGATAAAGATAGACCCGGGGGCCATAGGTTTCACTAGTGGCTTCTCTCGAGAGCATAAGTATTCTACGGTGGGTGAACAAATTACTGTTGAGCAATTGACAGAATTGAGCATAGTTATGAGAATATCTAGGTATGATCATGTATATAGGCATCACGTCTGAGACAAGTAGACCGACTCCTGCCTGCATCTACTACTATTACTCAACTCATCGACCGCTATCTAGCATGCATCTAGAGTATTAAGTTAAAAACAGAGTAACGCCTTAAGCAAGATGACATGATGTAGAGGGATAGACTCATGCAATATGAAGAAAACCCCATCTTGTTATCCTTGATGGCAACAATACAATACGTGCCTTGCTGCCCTTACTGTCACCGAGAAAGGACACCGCAAGATTGAACCCAAAGATAAGCACTTCTCCCATTGCAAGAAAGATCAATCTAGTAGGCCAAACCAAACTGATAATTCGAAGAGACTTGCAAAGATAACCAATCATACATAAAAGAATTTAGAGAAGATTCAAATATTATTCATAGATAGACTTGATCATAAACCCACAATTCATCGATCTCAACAAACACACCGCAAAAAGAAGATTACATCAAATAGATCTCCACAAGAGAGGGGAGAACATTGAATTGAGATCCAAAAAGAGAGAATAAGCCATCGAGCTACTAACTATGGACCCGTAGGTCTGAGGTAAACTACTCACACTTCATCGGAGGGGCTATGGTGTTGATGAAGAAGCCCTCCGTGATCGATGCCCCCTCCAGCGGAGCTCCAGAACAGGCCCCAAGATGGGATCTCATGGATACAGAAAGTTACGGCGGTGGAATTAGGGTTTTTGCTCCACATCTGATCATTTGGGGGTACGTGGGTATATATAGGAGAAAGAAGTATGTCGGTGGAGCAACAGGGGCCCACGAGGGTGGAGGGCGCGCCTGGGGGTGGGTGGGTAGGCGCGCCCCCTACCTCGTGGCCTCCTGTTACGTGTCTTCACGTAGGGTCCAAGTCTCCTGAGTTGTATTCGATGAGGAAATCATGTTCCCGAAGGTTTCATTCCGTTTGGACTCCGTTTGATATTCCTTTTCTTCGAAACCCTAAAACAGGCAAAAAACAACAATTCTGGGCTGGGCCTCCGGTTAATAGGTTAGTCCCAAAAATAATGTAAAAGTGGATAATAAAGCCCAATAATGTCCAAAATAGTAGATAATATAGCATGGAGCAATCAAAAATTATAGATACATTGGTGATGTATCAATGTGGCTACCAATAGTCGAGCTGTCAGTGTGGCAATTGTTGTGGAAAGGAAGGAATCGGGTAAGGAATATCTGGTTCAGCGGCCGGTTTATTACATCAGTGAGGTGCTCATTGAATCCAAGGAGAGATATCCGCATTGGCGGAAGCTGGTATATGGGGTGTTCATGGCTAGTCGAAAGCTCAAGCAATATTTCCTTGGTCATCCCATCACTGTGGTTAGTTCTGCTCCTTTAGGAGATATTATTCAGAACAGAGAGGCCACACGACTGGTAGCCAAATGGGCCATTGAGCTCGGACCCCATGGGTTGAAGTATATGCCTCAGACAGCTATTAAGTCTCAAGCACTGGTGGATTTTATCAATGACTAGAATGAGTTGCAGATGCATGAGGAGAAGTCGTATAACACATATTGGACTATTCACTTCGATGGATCCAGGCAATTGGAGGGCTCGGGGCTGGAGTTGTCTTGACTTCCCCACGAGGTGATAAATTTTGTTATGTTTTAAGGTTGATGTTCCCTTGTACTAACAATGCAGCTGAGTATGAAGCCTTACTCCATGGTCTTCAGATGGCTAACGAGATGAATCTAAGCCGAGTGAGGTGTTTTGGCGACTCAGATTTGGTGGCTCAGCAAGTTTCAGGCACTTGGGATTCTAAGGACCCGCTCATGGCGGCTTATCGCGGTGACGTTGATGCTATTACTGGTCATTTCAAAGGTTATCAAGTGGAACATGTTGATCGTAGGAAAAATGAAGCGGCTGATGCTTTGAGACGGTTAGGGTCCCAGTGTAAGCTGGTGCCACCTAACATTTTCCTTGATATTCTGCATAACCCTTCAGTCAAGTTGCCTACGGAGGAAGATCTTGCTATTCCTGACCCGGAGGCACAATTGATGGTGGCTCTTCATGCTATTCCTGATTGGACAGTTCCATATTTGGCTTATATGACCTGGGGCGAGTTACCTGAAGATGAAACTTTATCCAGGCAGATAATCCGACAGTCTAAATCAATGACTATTGTCAATGGAGAGTTGCATCATTGTAGTGTCACAGGAGCATTTCAACGTTGTGTTTCTCCTAAATAAGGTCGTGAGATCCTACGAGAGATTCATGAAGGAGATTGTGGTCATCATGCCGGCTCTAAATCTCTCGTAGCCAAGGCTTTCTGTCATGGGTTTTATTGGCTGACGGCCCATGCTAATGCAAATGATTTGGTCAGTAAATGTGATGGCTGTCAAAAATTTTCAAGACAAGCTCATGTGTCGGCTCAAGAATTATGGATGATTCCAATTACTTGCCCGTTTGCAGTCTAGGGGCTGGATATGGTTGGACCTTTCAAACGGTCCAAAGATAAAAAAGACCCACCTTTTCATGGAGGTTGAAAAATTCACAAAGTGGGTTGAGGCAGAGCCAGTCAGTAAGTGTGATGTGGCAACAACGGTTCAGTTCATCAAAAAGGTGATTTTCCGGTTTGTCTTTCCTCACAGCATTATAACTGATAATGGCACTAATTTGTCCAAGGGTGCGATGAAAGAGTTCTGTCAACGAGAGCATATTCGTCTTGATGTATCATCAGTGGCTCACCCCCAGTCCAATGGCCAAGCTGAAAGAGCCAATCAAGAAATTTTGAGAGGTCTCAAGCCCCGACTTATGGTCCCTTTAGAGAGGACGCCGGGTCGTTGGGTGGAGGAATTACCCTCAGTGTTATGGAGTATCAATACTACCCCCAACAGATCTACGGGTTACATGCCTTTTTTCATGGTTTACAGAGCAGAGGCGGTTCTCCCTAGTGACATTCGTCACGACTCGCCCCATGTGGAGGCTTATGTTGAAGCTGATAATGAAAAAGCACGTCAGGATGCACTTAACCTGTTGGATGAAGAGCGTGACCTTGTGGCGGCTTGTTCAGCGATTTACCAGCAAGATCTGCGTCGTTATCACAGCCGCAGGGTTAAAACCAGAACATTTCAAGAAGGTGATTTGGTGCTCCAGTTTATCCAGGATGAAACTGATATGCACAAGCTATCCCCACCTTGGGAAGGGCCCTTTGTGGTCAGCAAAAATCTGAACAACAGGTCATACTACCTTATCGATGTTCGAGACCACAAGGACTCACGCACGTCGGAGGAGGAGACCCGCCGGCCGTGGAATGTTGCTCATCTTCGGCCTTATTACACTTGAGCCACTGGCTCTTGTGATGTACATATTTCTATCAGTGTATATATTATGATGAATATAATAAAGCTGGCATCCCTGATAATTCAGGGCCTATGTCGTTTCATTTATGAGAATAATGAGTCTTTATTGTTACTTCATATGATCACTTGGGGTCTTCCTGCTCATTGAGCATAGCTATGACTACCCTCTTGATCCGGCTTGTACGCCATGATTACCAAATAATTGGGGGCTTCTTGCTCCTTGAGCATAGCTATGACTATCCTACTGATTCGACTTATATGCCTGGAATCAAATATTACTTGGGGGCTCTTTGTTAATGAATAGAGCTTTGTTGACCCTTGTAATAGGCTTGGACGCCAGGTGTATTCACCAAAAAATCCGGGTTATCCTGCCTTTGTTTGCCTGCCACTCTAACCAGCTAATCCTGGAATGACTCACTGTACTCTTGAACAATCAATCTTCTAAGAAGACCCTGAGTTTGTCAAAGTTAAAACGGTGATTGGTCATGTGAGGCCCGGCTTACGAGTTTGAATTAAGGTTTAACTCAGCAGCTACGTGGCCCTTGAATAATGCTTGTTATGCAGGCTTGGCAGCCTATGAATGCCTTGTTTTCTGTTTGTTCGGGTTTTTATTTGATTTTTTGGGGATTGATCTTTTCTGCCATGTTTTCCTTATGGTTCATACATGAATCTACCCGGAGTTTTTAGTAACCCCACCCGGTTTTGGACTTTAGGTCACCGGTGTATGATGATTATGTGCTTGGAGTACTGGCTCTAAGCTTTGGGATGTTACCCCTTGCTGCATATGGCGTTGTGAGCCAGCGGTATGAATAAATTGAACATGGTGTTGTGCTCTCAATCTTTGGGTTGTAACCCTTACTGCACGACGTATGATAAACCGGCAGTGTGAAAAAATATCACAAGTATGATATTTATTTGTTATGATTATATGAGTAAATTTTGATAAACCGGCCCTGGTTCTGGACTATTTAGTCATCAGTGGCTTTTATATTGGGTATTATGACCCGCCCTGGGGTAAACCGCCAGGGCACTTGTTATCTGTTTGCATGCAGGAAAATCGATAAGCATGGTCTGTATAATTGATGATATCAATCAACATAAGTGGCAGATCTTCACATAATGGATTGGCAGTGTTATGCTAACAAAACGTGCACGATGGCATGACAAATTAGTGTTTAACTAGCTTATTACATGGCTCCGTGAGCCCAAATGACTAAGTGTTTTTTCAAGCAATGCCTGATGATGCAAATTATGAACAATCCAGCAGATCAGTTCTCCTGGTCTTGGCGGCTTGAAGCTTCCGGGTTATCCCGCGCTGGTTCTTCTTCTCCCTCCATCGTATGGAGATTAGGCGATGACCAATTGATGCCAGTCAAGGCTTGAAATTCAGCTTCATCATCAATAAGCTCAGACAGATCGATTTCAGGGGCAAAAGTATGCTTATGAATTGGAGGGATAAGTCAGGAATCTTGTAAGCCGGTGTTGGCATTTTCTGGTTCTCCGCGGTATAAGCTGCCTGATATTTGGACAGATCTGTTTCTTCAACAATCAGGCTCGCCAATGGGCGCATTTCCTTCACACAAGCAGCAAAATCTTTCTTGTCAAAAGGATACCCGTCCTCTTTGAAGCTGGGTCAGCCAGTGTTTAGCTCGGCAGGGTCTTATTCTGCCTGTCATGCCTTCGCCCGGCTTAAAGCCGTAATGGCACCGGCTCTGGGAAATGATCGCTTGTTCTCTTCAATTCTGGCAGGCAAGACAGAAAGTTGGCTTAAGACATTGATGAGAAGAGACTGTGCTTTCTTGCTTGAGGAGATGGTGGCTATTGTGCGCTGAGCTCTAGTGTATAGTTGTTCTACTAATGTGTAAACATCCTTGAGCTTTATCAACACTTCTTTGCCAAGATTGCTACTTCTGGGGCCTGCATGACATATTATGATTAAGTCACTAGACGGCTTATAAAATGGAGTGTGGAAAATCATTACAATATACAAGATCTTACCAAAAATAGCAAAGGTCATCTATGTGATATGATGCTTTAAGCCAGTAAGTTCTGTGGTGATTTCCTCTAATGAGGCCTCAGCTTTTTCAGCCCTCTGGATCAGGGCAGCCTTCTCTTCAGCCCAGGTGGCTTTCTCGGCATTAAACTCATTTTTTAGCTTTTTATTTTCATCCAAGCTAAATTTGAACTTGGATTCAGCCTTCCGGGTCTTAGCTTCTTGTGCTTCAAGCCGGGTTTTTCAATCAGTCAACTGAGATTGAAATTGACTGGATGATTCCTGCAAGAAGTATAAAACAAGTATGCACAGTTATGATAGGGTCTTAAAAATTGATAAGTCCCAAGCCCTTTGCAAGAAATAGCACTTGGCACTTGGGGGCTAATGTGTGCAGAAAGTTTCTTTATGAAGCAGTAAAAATTGATAAGTCCCAAGCCCTTTGCAAGCAATAGCACTTGGCACTTGGGGGCTAATTGCTGCAGAAAGTTTCTTTTAAGAAGTGGCAGACAACTCCGGTTCATCTTTTTCAAAGTTAAACCGGTTGTAAGGGTGGCTAGATGAGATTTACAGTGACAGTGATAAGTCTCGGTTTATTCGTATTGATTAAACCGGCCCTTGGGGGCTATAGCTGCAAAATTGAGTACTATTAACTGAAAACCCGGCTCAACTTGATAGTTTAAACCGGCCCTCGTGGATTACAAGCGCAAAGTTGATTCTTGAAAGTCCCAACCTATCTTTATAAGTTTAAGACCGACCCTTGGGGGCTAGATGTTTTGATTCAGATGCATAGTTAAAAGCTATCTAACAAGTCTATAGTATATTTTATTCTATCATATTCAGTAGACTTGGGGGCTGAAGGAATATATCTTATATAAAAGCAGAAGTTGATACCTCATATTTTTGTTGCATATGCTTGACCATGTCAATCTCCAGATCACGGCTGCTGTGCACTTGTCTAAGATAGCCGGAGAGGATTTCACTAATATCCAGATGAGAATAATTGGCCATGTCAAATTTAACCTTGTGCTTCTCGATCAGTTCTTCTTTGGCAGAATGTTTTGCTAGAGCAATAGGATTCCCCGGTTCTTGAAAACCAGTGCCAGTGATCAGAACTTCCTATAGTTTGGTTCTGAAGGCTTGAACGGGCTTGGCGTTTCAGCACCTAAGGGATTGACAATTGTATGCTTAACAGAGGTACCAGGATTTTCTAGTGGCGGGTCATCAGCAGGTTCCTCCGGCTGTTGCACGGAGGACTCAGATATTGGTGCTTGTTTTTCCGGTTCAGGAACCTTGGGGTCTTCTGTTGGCTTGTTTATTTTAGCCTTTTTGCTAGGCTTTGCTTTTCCACTGTAAGAGGATTCAAAAAGTTAGTATGAATTTAGAGATATGGAAGAACACAGATAAAGTTGGTACCCAAGAGCAGTCTTGAAAGCTGGAAGCTAAGTCTGGGATGAATCGCCAGATGAAGAATGAGAAGTCCCCTGATAATTTGAGTCAGAAGGATTACGTGCCCGCCTTGGAATAAATAGAGTTGGAATTTTGAAGTACCTCATTCCGGCGTTTGCGTGGGGCTGGTGTGTTAGGTAAACCAGAGGAAAGTTCTCCGCCTCCACTGGTCCGAGTTCTGCGCTGGTTCTCATGCTGTTGTTTCTTCAAAATAAAGTTGGGATCCAAGTGAGCTAAAGGGTGAGAAAACCTTACTTTTCGGGTCACTCATCAAATTTTCTATCTTGGCAAAGGCTCTGAGTCGGAGGGAAATAATAGTTACCTCGTCATCACCCGCCTGGCTAGTTTCCGTGTCATCCTGATAGTAATCAGTGTCAATGGATGAAAAGGAGCCAAGGGAATCAAGGTCTACCTCCGACTGATCATCTTCATCCAAGTTCAATGTATCAGAGGTAGTGGATTTCTTTTTATTCTTGTTTATGGCTTTGGTCTTAGCCCTGGCCTTCTTGGCGGCTTTTTCATCATATTTCTTATTCCAAAAGGCAGCTCCAGCCTGCAAAAATTACAATAAAGGTTGGGGATTTGCAAGTTATAGGAACAATAAAGTAAAGTATATAAACCAGACAGACTTATATCCGGTGCCGGATTGAGTGTGCAGAAGGATTCAGCCCCACTTTGGTGCAGCTCTCCAAGCTTTCATTGAGAAGAGTTTTTGTCATATCATTGATGGCTTTATCAGTCAAACGGGTTGAATTGTAGCACAGTGGATCTTTGGTATCACCAGTATATGTGCACATTTAATCGGACCGGCAGCTTAAAGGTATGATCCTCCAAGCTACCCAGCATCGAACCAAGTCAACCCTGGTCAATCCATTGGCCAATAAAGCTCTAACCTTTGGAAAGGTAGGCACAAGTTTGGCCCGTTTAGCAGTGGTAAGCCGATCGGGGAGCGGGTGCTTCGGGTTGAGCCATTGGTCACGGAATCTTGGCAAGGGGTTTTCATCAGCATTAGAAGTACCTTTGCAATAGAACCAAGTTTGATTCCAATCCTTGGGATGGCTTGGAAGTTGAGCATAAGGAAAATGGAATCTCTGCGTCACTGAATTGAGATCCCTCCAAGCTCCTGGCTGGGCCCGTTAGTGAATTCATTTTGGCGGTTCAAATAAAAATACTTTCTAAAGAGTTCAACACTTGGTTCTTCTTGAAGGTATACTTCATAGAAGACTTGGAAATTATAGATATTTGAAATGGAATTGGGCCCGATGTCTTGAGGATGAAGTTGCAGAAAATGCAGAACATCATGGAAGAATTTTGACCCAGGCGGTGAGAAGCCCCGGTTCATGTGATCAGTGAAAACGATAACTTCGTCATCCTGCGGCTGAGGTCTGGTTTCATCCGGTTTTGGAGCACGCTAGTGAATGATGTTTTTTGCGGGTAAGAAGCCAATCTTGACATAATCTTGGAGCATTGCCTCGGTAACGATGGACGGGACCCAGTCACATGATGTGACTATCTTAGTCATGATTGGGTGCTTGGCCTACACAAGGCGATTCAAGATGTTATTAAACAGGCGGATATCTGACAAGTTACAAATTATAGTTTAAACCGCTGTAAAAAGCTAATGGCTATGGAGGTGCAATTCAGAGTATATAGTGGTTAAACCAGAGGACTAAATTATGAGAATGAATGAGCAAGCCTGATTAAACCAGAAGGATATAGCCAGACTATTGACTTTGAGGAGGATGATGGAGGCTTAAACGGGGCCTAATGTTATATGGCGGGTCACGGTTTATGTCATAAGCCGCCATGGCAGTTATGGTGCTTCAAGTCTATTAGAGGAAATTTTGCTAAGTGGTGAATAAACAGATTTCACAAGCTAAAGCTGTAATTTTGGATCTACGGTAATTCAGAAAAGACGGTAAATGCTAAACCTAAGGTGGAGGAAGCAGAAAAGTTTTTGTGCTCCGATGAGGTCTTCTATGGAAAAATGCTATTCTGATGATAAAAATGAAGGATAAACTACTACCGTGCAAGATTCATAACCTATTCAGATTGAAAGCTGCTTGAGTTGAAAGAAACAACGACGAACGACCAAGAACACTGATGAACAGAGTGAACCCTAATGCAGATCTAAGGGTTGGGAAGATAAAACTCACGGATGCCGATGAGCATCGGTCGCGCGCCGGTGTTTTTTGGTCCGGTCAGGGTGATGCAAGGGTCTGAGCTGATGCAGTGGATGGAGGTCGATGGAGGAAGAGCTCGAGCGCAGGTGCGGCTATGCAAAGGAGGAATATAAAGACGAGGAAGCGAGGGGGGAAATGATAAGGACCCCGTCTCTATTTATAAGGGGGTGAATACAAGGCATTCACGGGAATCGAGGAGGCCGAAATCATCATGTGGCTATATGGATGCCTCGGTTTTTGTGATGCTCATTAAGATAAGGATCAATTAAGATGTTCTGGGTCTCGCACAAAATTAATGCGAAATGACATCATGGCGGTTTAAGAAAATTCTGTGAGCTGACGTCATGGCGGTTTACAACAAGGTTTATCAAACAAGCAATGCAAGATTTTTGCAAAGTCAGATATTGAAGATTGATATGAACAAGTTCAGATCAACCTGGGGCCTAATGTTGGGGATATAACTATTGGGTATGAACCGTCCAGGAGGGGCCGGTTCATACCACTGGAGACTTATCGATGAAGATGGCGGCTCATACAAGCCCATTGACGGCCCAAGACCCAGAGGCGACTTAAGGCCCAAGAGGATGAACCACCACACATGTATAGCTTGTATTGTAAGGCAAGATTAGTTAGTAACCAAGCCAGACACATTGTGTATGAGCCGGTCGGGACTCTGTAAGCCACCAGGCGTCGACCTATGTATATAAAGGGACAACCCGGCGACGAGTTAGGGACAAGTAACAACAATCGAGAGCTAGGTCAAGCGTATTCGCTACCTGGTAATCGAAACCCTAGCAATACAACACAAAGCAGGAATGCGCTTTTACCTCATTGAGAGGGGCCGAACCTGGCTAAACTCTCTGTGTCCTTTGTCCCGTTTAACCCCTTCAAGCTAACCTAGTTGCGATGGCTCCACGACTAAGTCCTTGCGCTAGGACATCTGCCGTGTCAAGTCCACGACACCGTGTGTTAATGCTTTGTTATAGTTCTCTATTAAAAGGAGGCCTTAATATCCCTTAGTTTCCAATAGGACCCCACTACCACGGGAGGGTAGGACAAAACATGTCATGCAAGTTCTTTCCATAAGCACGTATGACTATTTACGGAATACATGCCTACATTATATTGATGAACTGGAGCTAGTGTGGTACCGCCCTAGGTTATAACTGTCTCATGATGAATATCATCCAACAAGTCACCGATCCCATGCCTACGAATTTATATTATATTTTTCTTGCTAAGTTACTACTTCTATCATTACTGTTGCACTTGTCAGTAAACTATCGATATAACTATTACTGTTATCATTGCTACCGTCACTATTATCAAAACTATCATATTACTTTGCTACTGATCACTTTGCTGTAGATAATTAATCTCCAGGTGTGGTTGAATTGACAACTCAACTGCTAATACCTTCAAATATTCTTTGGCTCCCCTTGTGTGAATCTATAAATTTGGGTTGAATACTCTACCCTCAAAAACTGCTGTTGTAGCGACCCGACCCGAATGGATCAAGTCTCTGTGCTTAAGTGTCATCCCTGGATCGGTATGCTGACACACATAGTACTTGAGGATTTATAACAGAGGTAAATCACATGTATAAGTAACGTAAGATACTATTACCTCAATCCAAAATAGCGGAAGTAACAAGGTTGTGGATTCCCATCAACACCAACGACAAAGTTGAGTGTAGAAATAGTAACACTAACTTATCACTTACTCATCGTAAGATTCCGGCAACATGAGACGTTGCAGCCACAAAGGGTCAGTACATTGAATGTACTGGCAAATTCACACCATAGAGAATGATGAATAAAGGCTATCACTACATGCATATTTGGCTGGTGGAAAAGCTCTATGGTTATAAGGTTTTTGCGAAAAGCCAATTTTTCCCTACTACAAAGGAATAAATTTTATTTAACTATCATGGTGGTTGTTAATCATTGAGAATGGTTGACAGCATTCTCAATCCCAATTAAGTAACATCATTAAACCCAACAAAATTATTTAAAGTCACATGATGAGATTCACATGATAATCCAAGTACTAGATACTCAAGATGTCCATAACCAGGGACACGGCTAATCATGATTAGTTTATACACTCTGCAGAGGTTTGCGCACTTTTCCCCACAAGACTCGATCGCCTCCGTTTGGTATCTCGCACTACATGGTGTTTGAGAAGACGGATGACCGAGACATAGTCTTTCAGAAGCGCTAGCACCTTACGACCGGGTAGACCGTTACACCTAGTTTCCCCTACATCTGCTAGTCTACCACTATAAGAGTTCGCACAGCTTAATCAACTATGCTAGAGCCCATAATAGCTTGTGGCTGCACACGGAAGTTTCTAGCATGAATAATCTCATGATCCCTTTGAGCCTGGGTGGCGGTCCATAAAAAACAGGCAATCCTGGAATACCCAGGTGCCTAGACAGGCAATCGCTGGAATACCCAGGTGCCTCAATCCACCCAGATGTGTGTTAAAGTTGCCACCTTAAGTAAACCATTAATTAACAATCTCACATCTATCATGACTACTCTCAAACCCAATCCACGTCTACGAGCATAGCATGGCAATATAAGCATAACGTAAAAGTAACTCCCAAGGTTTGAATGCAGGGCAATAGGTTCCTACCTCATCAACTACTTCCCAATACCCACATGTTATCAATCCTACTCATGCAATGTTTGAGGATGAAACTAATGCATAAAAACTGGGTATGAAGGGGGATGATCAAAGTGTGAACTTGCCTGCAATGTTGATGAAGATGATTCTCACTCAAAACTCTTGATAGCTATACTCTTCACACTCCGGTCAATCTATCGTAAGCAAGCAATAATAACCACACATAGGCAATCACTCAAAGATCAGAGAGAACAAAGAAAACAATTCGGAAAACGTCAAAACCAAGCAAATAACTCTTGCATCATAAAACAATTTCTAACAGTACCAAAATTGTGTGAGTTTGGCCTTATCAGAAATTTTAGGTCAAGAGCTTCGATTTGCAAAAAGAATCAACTCAAACAGAGCTACGAAACACAAGTTATGATCAAACGAAGTTTGAATTCAAATCTGATCTATTTCAAATTTTAAACTTTTCGAAAACATGTTTGAGTTATATTACTGGATAGAGGGGATCGTAATGAAGAAGTGAGCGTTGGTTTCGTTGGATTTGGACAAACGAGTGAAAAGTTACGAAGATTTGAAGATCAGGGGCTAAACGGTAAAGAAACTAATTACGGTTAGGTCCCTGACTAAAATAAAAAGAAAAAGAAAAACTCTACCGAGAGAACGCCCGCTACAGAACGCTAATGAACGAACTCGTTCACTACCGAACCCTAACTAATGAACGTCCATTAAATAATTCTAACTAAAAATAAAAACCGATCTAAACCTAACTAACCGAAAACAAAACCGAACTAAAACAATAAACCGGACCAGGCGGTTTGTACCGGTTCGTCTCAACAGCAGCGAGCGACGGCGGTTAACTCCGGCGAGACGGCGCAGCTCCGGCGAGGGCAGCGTGCTCCGGCGTGGCGGCGGCGGCGGCGCGGGAGAGTAAGCGGCGACGCGGGGCGATGCGGCACGGGGTGGCGGGGCGGAGTGCAGCGCGGGCAGCAGCAGCGAGCGGTCGCGGTGGATCTTCGCCGGCGGCGGCGATGAGCGGGATGCGAGGCGAGGCGAGGCAAGAGGAGAGAGGAACTGAGGCGGCTCCTTTTAAGGGGAGGGGCGAGGGGTGGCGTGGGGGAGGGGGCAGGAGGAGGCCGGAGGTGGCACAGCCGTCCTAAGGCGGCGCGACGGCGTGCGGGAGCCGGAGTTCGTCCGGAGGTCGGGGGCGACGCGGAGCGGGCTGGGCTGGCCTGGCGCTGGCTGGGCCGGCCCAGTCGGGGAAAGTTTTTTTTAAAAAAAGTTTTCCAGTCAGACAAAATAAATAACACTAAATAAGCAAAAATAAGATATAAGCATATAATGTATCAAAATTTTCAGAAAAAGATTTTCTACAAGATGAACATTTTCCTAATGCCAAATAAAGTCCACACAAATTCAGATAATTCAAAGAGTGCTACTTCCCTAATAAAATCCAATAAAAACCATTTTAAAAATACCAAAATTAATTCAAATTTATTTCTCTCCAATTTTCTGTTGTAGGGAATCATGTTACCCTAATTTCCATATATTTTATTTTTGGAGAAGAATAATTTGAATAAAACTCAAATAACCCGATTGAAAAATAATGTCAAATGGATTTTAAATTTGAGTTTCTTTGAAACTCCCAACTCATATTTCATATATTTTGAGGAAGCCATATCATCTTCTCTCGTGAAAATCATTGAGTTGCATAAAGTTTCAGAATTTGAAATATTTTCAAATGAAATTCAGATATTTTCAACACCCCTTTTCATGTAAATAAATGGAAGAAGTCATGTCATCTTCTCTCCGGGGTTTTGTGATGAAAAGTATTTGAATTCACGGAGATTAGAAAGCAAGATGAAAGTTTGGGAAAGTCCTTTTATTCCCTCTCATTTAACTTTCAAAAACTTTCGAATTTCACTCAATCAATCACACCACAATCAAATAATCAATCTGAAAGAACATGCGGTGCCCCCGTGTTTGGTTTTGGTAATTGATGACAATCTCTATGGACTAATGGTTTCCTTGAGTTATATTTTAAGGTTTTGTCCATAGGATTTTCTTGGAGTGCATGTGTTGATTTCAAGGAGAGTTTGTGTCGACCAAGGTGTTATTCAAGGAATTATCCAAAGATTGGTCATGTGAGAGTTGAGCTTATTGCAAGCATGTCTTGAAGAAGAAGATTGTGTGATCATTCATGTCTACCTTCAAGACATCATCCAAATGAAGAGAATTGGAAAGGTTCAAGGTTGATCAAGACTAAGTCAAGAGTGAATCAAGTTGATCAACTCACAAAGCGCAGAAGATGTACCGAGAGGGATCAAGTGACCCCATGGTATGGTAAGAATTGTCAATTACGCTTTGTGTACTAACCCATGGTCTTCGTGAGAGTTCTTTATGGGGTTAGGTTGGGGTGTGCAAGTTCAAGTGGAGCATCACGAAGAGATCAAATGCTTGAAGCTTGGCATCCTTTGTGGTGATAATGGACTTGTGAAGATGTGCGGAAGAGTGGCTCACCCATAGTGGAGTATGGGGGAGCAATCAACTAGTCTTCATCGAGTCAACACAATCAAGAAAGGTGGTCCAACTTGAGGGAGTCAAGTTTGTCATCATCTAGCTCAAGTGGACCATGTGCAAGGCAAAGGTTTGCCCTTGATAGGTTTTCTATTTTACCGGTCTCATGATGGTAGTTGGGAGACCGGGTTATAGGATCGATTGCCGTACTATCAAGGGGGGCTCTCGATGAGTAGCTTGATCGTATCGTTCGTAGAGAGCTCAAACCATTGCATCCTTGAATCATCTTTCTTGGTTCTTGTTTGGTTCTCTTTGTGAGTCTTAGAGCTTATGGTCATCCTGATGACAAGCTTGAGTTCATCGCAAATGGAGTTCGCATGCATCTTCTATGATGTTTTCGATGTTGGAGGTTTTGCCAATTCTTCTCAGTTGGAGGTTTCACTCCTCTTTTTGTTAAGCATACCTCCCCTGTTTTGATGCTACTCGTCGTCTTGTTTCCAACAAGCTTGAGTTTGCTCAATTCGGAGCTCATATGCAGAAGTTATGGCAGTTCTGGTTTTCTTGAGTGTGGTTTTGTCAGGGTCCCAGCGGTAGTACCATGGTACCCAGCGGTAGTACCGCTGAGGGGTCACAAGCGGCATTACCGCTCCCCAGCGGTAGTACCGCTGAGGGGTCACAAGCGGCAGTACCGCTCTGCAGTGATAGTACCGGCGGTGACTCTGCAACAGTACTACCGCTGGCTTACCAGGTCCCTACCGCGTCAATTCGAGGGGTATTTTTCTGTTTCGGGTTGTGCGGTACCTCGCTGCGGCAGTAGTGCGGCAGTACCGCTCCTTAGCGGCAGTACCGTCCTTCCTCCGCGGTAGTACCGCCCGGTTCCCTCTTTCCCTTTACCCTTCGCTCTGCGTGGCAGTACCGCCGAAGGGAGCGGTAGTACCACTTAACCCAGCGGTAGTACCGCTGTCTCCTGGTACTACCGCCCCAAGGTTCGTGTTTTGTTGCTCCTTTTGCCTGTTTCTTCCGCCCGAGCGGTAGTACTGCTCATGGAGCGGTAGTACCGCTCGTGTGCGGGCTGAGCACATAACGGTTGGAATTTCCCCCTCCTATAAAAGGGGGTGTTCTTCCCCAATGAACCTTATCCTTTGAGCTCGTGTTCTTCCCCCATTGTTGATCTTCTTCGAGCTTGCTAACTCTCAATCCCTCCATGGTTTCTTGCTAGTTTTTGAGGGAAAAGAGAGAGGAGATCTAGATCCACATTTCCACTAATCTCTTTCTCTTCTATGTGAGGGGAACCCCTTGGATCTAGATCTTGGAGTTCTTTGTGTTCTCTTTCTTGTTCTTCCTCTCATTTTCCTCCCTAGCATTAGTTGCTTCAGTGGGATTTGAGAGAGAAGGACTTGGGCACTCCATGTGCCCTTGCCATTGCATTTGGTGCATCGGTTTGAGTTCTCCACGGTGATACGTGGAAGTTACAAGTTGAGAAGCTTATTACTCTTGGGTGCTTGGTACCCTTGAGCTTGTTCCTCTTAGGTGCATGGGCACCCTAGATAGTTGTTGGTGTTTGGAGCTCATCATTGTGGTGCAAAGCTCCGGGCAAGCGTCGGGGTCTCCAATTAGGTTGTGGAGATCGCCCCGAGCAATTTGACGGGTACCGGTGACCGCCCCCAAGGGTTGCCAAAGTGTACGGGTTCGGTGACCGCCCCCAAGGGTTGCCATTTGTATGGGTTCAGTGACCGCCCTCAAGGGTCCCTTAGTGGAATCATGGCATCTTGCATTATGCGAGGGCGTGAGGAGATTACAGTGGCCCTAGTGGCTTCTTGGGGAGCATTGTGCTTCCACACCGCTCTAAACGGAGATTAGCATCCGCAAGGGTGTGAACTTCGGGATACATCGTCGTCTCCGCGTGCCTCAGTTATCTCTTACCCGAGCCCCTTTACTTATGCTCTTTACTTTGCGATAGCCATATTGTTTCTTGTCATATATCTTGCTATCACATAGTTGCTTATCTTGCTTAGCATAAGTTCTTGGTGCACAGGTGAGCCTAGTTGTTTTAGGTTTTGTGCTTGACAAATTAACTGCTAGGTTTATTCCGCATTTGTTAAAGCCTAAACCGTAATTATTTTAAAACGCCTATTCACCCCCCCCCTCTAGGCGACATCGACGATCTTTCACAATCAATCTATCTATTTATTATAACATTCCAAAATTTAGAATTTTGGGATTTTACAAACCTACCATCCTTAAAATGAATCTCGTCCTCGAGATTCGGAGAGGCTAGCAAGAAAAAGGTTAGGGTTTGGGGGTCTTCTCAAAATCCATCGATCATCACAGGGGTCTGGGGTGCTACCACCCTTAGAATCATGGTTACGGTTCCATCGAAACTCATATACTTCATCCATATTGTTAATAGTGTCAGTCTTCTCAGATCTTCAGGATAATTCCTTATCTGGGCTCTTTCGGTAGTGGCATAACCTTTTCCTCAATTCTTATGTCTTTCATCTTGGTAAGGTTCTTCTATGACTGGGTCTTCTTAGCTGACGGGTCTGGCGCCAATACTAATCAACTATCGATATCTCTCATGGTGGTCAACAATTTAGGGTTTCTCCTGCAGGAAATGGGTCTGGGTTGATCCTCACCGTATAACCTACGGTTAGCAAAGATGCCTTGTACAAGGGAAAAATACCTATACCATTCTAAGGCATAAACAAGGTTTTGATCGTCGGCGCTCTACTATAGGTAAGTCACTCAGATTTACCATCCCATATAGCAAGGCGAATAATAAGAGTAAGTTGGTATGGTGATCAATCCATCCCACACCCAAATCATTACCATGTATACAGTTTAGCGAATCTCGCATTCTAACACTCGGTCATCCTCACAAGCATTGCAGAATTTCTCTTGTCGACAAACCAAGGTTCGGATAAATCCATTGATTCTTCAAACCAAACAAACATCTATCGTTCCTTCACAACTCTCAAGTTTTGCGTTACTCCTATAAAATCGTCTGCCGATAAATGTCGTATCTTCCTCCAGGGTTTTTCCTTTAGCAAGAATGTGCTTGCTTCTTGGCAGGTCCTGGGGCCTGTGGGTTATGGCCCATCTCATCACTTGTAGTCATTGAACTTATCATCGGGCAACTGATCATTATTCCAGCTTCCAAATTCCTAGTATTCTTAAATCCATCCAATTGTATTGTCTTCCTTCCTCTTTTTTGGCACCAAACTAGGACATGATTACTCAGACTCATCATGGAATTTTCTCTTGATCCATATTTCCAACATCATACCTCCTTTATATCCAATAGTATTTTATCTCTTCATCCTCATGGAATATCCCACATACCGAGATAAAAACTTATGAAGTCTATATTCCACTTCGTGGAACATCATTATCCTTTCTAGGGTCAAGCGTCCTTATAGGGGAATATTGGCCATCTCTGCATGGCACTTCTTCAACTGGGAAACGTGAAACACATCATGAACTCCTGACAGTCCTTTGGGTGACTCCAACTTGTTGGCCACTTCTCCCATATGCTCCAAAACTCGGTATGGTCTCACAAATCTCGGGGCTAAGTTTCCATTAACTACAAATCGTCTAACTCCTCACAGAGGGGTCACACGAAGACATGCTCTGTCTCCAATTTCATAGACTACCTCCTTGCGTTTTTTTAGTCTGCATAACTCTTCTGCCTGTGCTGAGCTACCTTCAGTATATCTCGAATCAACTTAACATTCTCTTCTGACTCCTTGATCACATTTGGTCCAACAACTGACGGTCTCCAACTTCATACCACACACTCTTGGGGCATCACACATATCGAGACAAAACTCGTATTCATTTTATTCGAAATCCACTCAGTGGAGTATCCTTATCTTTTCCAGGGGTCAAGGGTTCTTACAGGGTACTACCACCCTTAAAATGCACAAATCTTCCATAGATCATATTTCTCATATCCTCAAAAATGGTCGAAATTCTTCTTCATAGGGTAACAACTCATAAAATCCATGTCAGTACCAACGATGCTAATTTTATTCACTCTCAATTGATTACAATCTCAACTCAACACCTCGATATAAAAGAAAATGTTCTCACTTCTACTACTCCATTTCTTTGGTTGCAAACTCAACTATTTAGCAAAAGTCTCCTTCTCCTTGGGGCATTCTCTGGCAAAGTGCCCTGCTCCATTACAACTAAAACATATTACTTCTGACAAGTATCGGGGTTTCCTTTTTGGGCAACTGTTGAGGTAGTGCCCTGACTCCTTGCACCTATAACATGTGATATGACTCAGATCCTTCCTGGAATCCACTCTGCTTCTCTCTCTAGACTTTTCCATTCCAATTAGGGCTTCTATTTCCTGTGGCTCATACTCTACTTCCTTTGTCGGGAATTCTACTAGATCCCCATTCAAACAATATTGGGAGATGTGTCCTTCTTCCACATGAATAGCAAGACTTAGTGCGGGGTTTACTCGGGTCTTCTTTAGGTGTGTCCTCCATCACAGCTTCTTCTAAAATTTCCATGAGGGCTCCTTTCATTACTTCTTTCTTCTGTTGGATGGTTCGTTGTACCATGGGGTAAATGTGACACTGAGCAGGATAATGGGTAGCCCGTTCACACAAGAAAAAAGTAATCTGCCTAGTTGGGCATTCTTCAACTGGGTGACTTCCTTCACAATTAGGGCACTCATCCTTGTGTTCTTTATGGGTGTGTCCGATTTCTCCACAAATCTTGCATGCACAAGGTTTCTTCATATCCTTTCTATAAGGCTTCAACTTCTGGGACACAAGCCGAGACTTTAGCAAAGTCAACTTAAATTCTTTCCAAGTGGTTACTCCTTGCCATCCATTGATGGTTTGGTACATCCTCCACCAAGTAGCAGCACCTCTTTCAAAGCACTGAAGAGCATGTTCAGTCATATCCTTTCCGACTAGGGTTATTCTCCATGTGATCCTCCATGTTCTGAATCCATCGGTCTGTCTCCAACTGACTCATCGGTCCAGAAAATACAAGCTCATCTCCATTCATCCTCTATTGGGTCCATGTGGGTTTGGGGTAAGATAAGAGAGAGGGAGAGGGATACACACAATACAAACAAAAGTTTTGAAAAGACAGATTTTATTTGTGGCCATCGGGAAAAACATCAAACAAATGACAACTCACAAACGTTGCATCTAACATAGGTATATAATAGGGGTTTGGTCTTCTAAAGGTCAATAAATCTTCAACATCTCCAAACTCTTCAAGCCTTGTTCATGCCTCCAATGGCTTCTTCCGATCCTGCTTGTCTTTCTCAAGTTCTTTTGCCAGATCAACTCTGTTGACGCGAAGTCTCTCATGACATCCTTTAATATTCTGGAGTTGCGTTCCAAACTTCTGGTTTCAACATCCTTTGCATGAACCATGGTCCTACTGTCCTTTAGTTCCTAACAAATCTCTGGTATCTCGAGGTTGTAGCTCCTCCAGCTTGGCTACTTTCAGGTTTTGGTTCCTGAGTTCTTCACGAAATGCTTCCTTGTCTAATACGGCTTCATGGAGCTCCACCTTAAACTTTTTGATGTACTACTCCAGATCTTGGTGATACACCAGCTAAGTTTAAAACTTCATCTTTTGCTGATTAGGTGTTCCATTAGCCCTTTGTCAACCAATCCTTCCAACGGAATGCATGCTTAACTTAGCACGGTGACAATAGCATAAGTGGGCATTAAAATCTTGGATAGCCATGTTTCTGCTCTTGCCATTTACATGAGCTATCATTCCGTAGTTGATATCTCTTACCTTAGGGTTTCTTGACAAAAACTTTGAGTTCTAATGCTCCATGCTCCAGTCTTTCTCTGATACACCTTGATCTCGGGTATTGATAACTTATATAGTCTGTCAAGTTCCATCAGGGGAGTCTTACTAGGTCATACAAATCTGGAAATTCTTCATAGCCTCCAATTCTCCTAGTCTTCGGAGTCTTCAGCTGCTGTAGTCTTCCATTATCATAATGTATGGTAAAATCCTTTTCATTCCAAAGTGGTCTTAGTTTTCCGGTATCTTGTACTTCTTGGAGTGGTCTCATCAGTCAAATCCTCGAGTGGTCAAAAGGGAAAAGGGTATGGTCTCACTAAAATGGAATATTTGAATAAGCTCAGAAGAGAAGAGAGGTAAAATATCTTTTGACAAGTAAAGTTTTAGAGAAAAATCTTTCTTATGGGCTTGCCAGTTTCTAGGGTCACGTCCTACAGTCAACACGAGCTCTGATACCATCTTGTAGCAATCCGACCCGAATGGATCAAGTCTCTGTGCTTAAGTGTCATCCCTGGATCGGTATGCTGACACACATAGTACTCGAGGATTTATAACAAAGGTAAATCACATGTATAAGTAACGTAAGATACTATTACCTCAATCCAAAATAGCGGAAGTAACAAGGTTGTGGATTCCCATCAACACCAACGGCAAAGTTGAGTGTAGAAATAGTAACCCTAACGTATCACTTACTCGTCGTAAGATTCCTGCAGCATGAGACGTTGCAGCCATAAAGGGCTAGTACATTGAATGTACTGGCAAATTCACACCATAGAGAATGGTGAATAAAGGCTATCACTACATGCATATTTGGCTGGTGGAAAAGCTCTATGGTTATAAGGTTTTTGCGAAAGCCAATTTTTCCCTACTACAAAGGAATAAATTTTATTTAACTATCATGGTGGTCGTTAATCATTGAGCATAGTTGACAGCATTCTCAATCCCAATTAAGTAACATCATTAAACCCAACAAAATTATTTAAAGTCACATGATGAGATTCACATGATAATCCAAGTACTAGATACTCAAGATGTCCATAACCGGGGACACGGCTAATCATGATTAGTTTATACACTCTGCAGAGGTTTGCGCACTTTTCCCCACAAGATTCGATCACCACCATTTGGTATCTCGCACTACATGGTGTTTGAGAAGACGGATGACTGAGACATAGTCTTTTAGAAGCGCTAGCACCTTACGATCGGGTAGACCGTTACACCTACTTTCCCCTACATTTGCTAGTCTACCACTATAAGAGTTCGCACAGCTTAATCAACTATGCTAGAGCCCATAATAGCTTGTGGCTGCACACGGAAGTTTCTAGCATGAATAATCTCATGATCCCTTTGAGCCTGGGTGGCGGTCCATAAAAAACAGACAATCCTGGAATACCCAGGTGCCTAGACAGGCAATCGCTGGAATACCCAGGTGCCTCAATCCACCCAGATGTGTGTTAAAGTTGCCACCTTAAGTAAACCATTAATTAACAATCTCACATCTGTCATGACTGCTCTCAAACCCAATCCACGTCTACGAGCATAGCATGGCAATATAAGCATAATGTAAAAGTAACTCCCAAGGTTTGAATGCAGGGCAATAGGTTCCTACCTCATCAACTACTTCCCAATACCCACATGTTATCAATCCTACTCATGCAATGTTTGAGGATGAAACTAATGCATAAAAACTGGGTATGAAGGGGGATGATCAAAGTGTGAACTTGCCTACAATGTTGATGAAGATGATTCGCACTCAAAACTCTTGATAGCTCTACTCTCATCACACTCTGGTCAATCTATCGCAAGCAAGCAATAATAACCACACATAAGCAATCACTCAAAGATCGGAGAGAACAAAGAAAACAATTCGGAAAACGTCAAAACCAAGCAAATAACTCTTGCATCATAAAACAATTTCTAACAGTACCAAAATTTTGTGAGTTTGGCCTTATCAGAAAGTTTAGGTCAAGAGCTTCGATTTGCAAAAAGAATCAACTCAAATGGAGCTACGAAACTCAAGTTATGATCAAGCGAAGTTTGAATTCAAATCTGATCTATTTCAAATTTTGAACTTTTCGAAAACATGTTTGAGTTGGATTACTGGATAGAGGGGATCGTAGCGAAGAAGTGAGCGTTGGTTTCGCTAGATTTGGACAAACGAGTGAAAAGTTATGAAGGTTTGAAGATCAGGGGCTAAACAGTAAAGAAACTAATTACGGATAGGTCCCTGACTAAAATAAAAAGAAAAAGAAAAAATCTACCGAGCGAACGCCCGCTACAGAACGCTAACGAACGAACTCGTTCACTACCAAACCCTAACTAATGAACGTCCATTAGATAATTCTAACTAAAAACAAAAACTGATCTAAACCTAACTAACCGAAAACAAAACCGAACTAAAACAATAAACCGGACCAGGCGGTTTGTATCGGTTCGTCTCAACGGCGGCGAGCAACGGCGGTTAACTCCAGCGAGACGACGCGGCTCCGGCGAGGGCAGGGTGCTCCGGCGGCAGCGGCGCAGGAGAGCAAGCGGCGACGCGGGGCGATGCGGCACGGGGCGGCGGGGCGGAGTGCAGCGCGGGCGGTCGCGGCAGATCTTCGCCGGCGGCGGTGATGAGCGGGATGCGAGGCGAGGCGAGGCGAGAGGAGAGAGGAACCGGGGCGGCGCCTTTTAAGGGGAGGGGCGAGGGGTGGCGTGGGGGAGGGGGCAGGAGGAGGCCGGAGGTGGCACGGCCGTCCCATGGCGGCGCGCGCGGCGTGCGGGAGCCGGAGTTCGTCCGGAGGTCGGGGGCGACGCGGAGCGGGCTGGGCTGGCCTCGCGCTGGCTGGGCCGGCCCAGTCGGGGAAGTTTTTTTTAAAAGTTTTCCAGTCAGACAAAATAAATAAAACTAAATAAGAAAAAAAATAAGATATAGGCATATAATATTTCAAAATTTTCAGAAAAAGATTTTCTACAAGATGAACATTTTCCTAATGCCAAATAAAATCCACACAAATTCAGATAATTCAAAGAGTGCTACTGCCCTAATAAAATCCAATAAAGACCATTTTAAAAATACCAAAATTAATTCAAATTTATTTCTCTCCAATTTTCTGTTGTAGGGAATCATGTTACCGTAATTTCCATACATTTTATTTTTGGAGAAAAATAATTTGAATAAAACTCAAATAACCCGATTGAAAATTAATTTCAAATGGATTTTAAATTTGAGTTTCTTTGAAACTCCCAACTCATATTTCATATATTTTGAGGAAGCCATATTATCTTCTCTCGTGAAAATCATTGAGTTGCATAAAGTTTCAGAATTTGAAATATTTTCAAATGAAATTCAAATATTTTCAACACCCCTTTTTATTTAAATAAATGGAAGAAGTCATGTCATCTTCTCTCCGGGGTTTTGTGATGAAAAGTATTTGTATTCACGGAGATTAGAAAGCAAGATGAAAGTTTGGGAAAGTCCTTTTATTCCCTCTCATTTAACTTTCAAAAAATTTCGAATTTCACTCAATCAATCACACCGCAATCGAACAATCAATCAATCTATCTAGTTATTATAACATTCCAAAATTTAGAATTTTGGGACGTTAAAGTTGTGATCCCCTATACTTGTGGGTTATCAAGACCTTTTTCTGGCGCTGTTGCCGGGGAGCATAGCTATATTTGTTGAGTCACTTGGGATTATTATCAATTTATCACGATGAAGAATCTGAAGGATGTCAAGACTAAGATTTTTCCCTCTAAGACGAGGGGAGGTAAGGAACTACCATCCAGTTCTGCTTTAGATTCACCTTCTGCTATAAGTAAACTTGCAACACCACCACATGCTATCAATTCTGATATGTCACAAGTTATTGGTGATGCTACTTCTGCTATGGATAATGCTTATGATGATGCTAGTACTTAACTTGATAATGATGATGTGCCACTTGGTGAATTTCTTGATAAACAAATTGCTAAAGGAATACAACATGATGTTGTTGAATCTGATGATGAGCTCGAAACTGAACTCCTGAAACACCTGCTATAACTAGCCTTCCTAGATATGAATTGCCTAAGGTACCGGAAGGTTATGTTATGAATGACGAGACAACTAGAGATATTCTTGCTTGTAGGGATAGAGATGGTCTAGGGAAATTATTATGCAAGTATAAGGAAAAATCTTTGAATGCTAGAATGAAATGTGATCCTAAGTTTGCAACTTCACCAATCTTTATTGATGATAAGGATTATGAATTCTCTGTTGACCCAGAGTTAATTACTTTGGTTGAATCTGATCCTTTCCATGGTTACAAAACTGAAACTGTTGTGGCACATCTTACTAAGTTGAATGACATAGCCACCCTTTTTACACATGATGAGAAAACTCGCTACTACTTTATTCTCAAATTATTTCTGTTCTCATTAAAGGGTGATGCTAAAGCTTGGTACAATACTCTTGCTCCTGGTTGTGTGCGTAGTCCCTAGGATATGATCTATTACTTCTCTGAAAAATATTTCCTTGCTCATAAGAAACAAGCTGCCTTGCAGGAAATATTTAACTTTGTGGAAATTAAAGAAGAGAGTCTCCCACAAGCTTGGGGAGGCTTTGCCGGTTACTTAATGCTTTGCCTGATCATCCTCTTAGGAAAAATGAAATACTTGATATCTTCTATAATGGACTAATCGATGCTTCTAGGGATTCCCTAGATAGTTGTGCTGGTTGTGTTTTCAGGGAACGAACTGTTGGGCAAGCTAAAGAATTACTGAATAATATATTGAAAAATTATGATGATTGGACTCTTCCTGAACCACCGGCTAAAACCACTCCGAATAAGAGGGGTATATTATATCTCAATCCTGAAGATATGCAAGAGGCAAAGAAACCTATGAAGGAAAAAGGTATTAAAGTTGAGGATGTCAAAAATTTACCTCCTATTGAAGAAATACATTGGCTTAATACACCACCATCTCCTAAGGTGGTAGAGGTAAATTCTCTTATGAAGTTCAATGATAATGACAATCCTCACGATATGCACCCTAGCCAATGCCTTTATGAGTTTGAAAACTACATTAGAAAACAAGATCACTTGAATGCAAATGTTATGAAACAATTGAAATACAATTCTGATATGATTGCTCGCTTGAGTGACTTGTTATTTAGAATTTCAAATGATGTTAGAGGTGTTGGAAAGCATGCTTTTATAGTTCAAACTCAATTAGAACAAGTTGCTAAATCTCAAAGAGAATTGCTTGATGAAATGAATAATAATATACATGACTTTGCTATTAGAGTTGCAACTAGAGGAGGTAAAACGACTCAGGAAACACTTTATCCCGATGGACACCCAAAAAGAAATTAACAGGATTCACAGAGGAACAACACCACTGCACCTAGTTCTTCTAAAAAGAAAAATGATAGGACTTTGCATGCTCCTAGTGAACCTGAAATAGAAAAACCTCCTGACAATGATAATGAAGTTTCTATCTCTGATGCTGAAACTTAGACTGCTAATGAACATTCACCTAGTGATAATAAAAAGATAATGCTGATGCTCATGAAGTCTCTCAACCAAATAATAAAGAACCAGACAATGATGTTGAGATAGAACCACCTGTTGATCTTGATAACCCACAACCTAAGAATAAAAGGTATGATAAAAGTGACTTTGTGGCTAGAAACATGGTAAAGAAAGAGAACAATGGGTTCAAAAACCTATGCATTTTCCACCTAAGTCAACTAAAAAGAATGATGATGAAGAATTTGAACGCTTTGCTGAAATGCTGAGGCCAGTCTTTTCGCGTACTCGCTTGATTGATATCTTGAAAATGCCTCCTTATGCAAAGTATAGAACGACATCGTCACTAATAAAATAAAAATACCGGAAGATGAAATCTCCACTATGCTTGCTAACTATACTTTTAAAGATGAAGTACCTAAAAAACTTGGAGATCCAGGAATAACAACTATACCTTGCCCCATCAAAAAGAATCATGTGAAAACTGCTTTATGTGATTTAGGAGCTGGTGTTGGTGTTATGCCTTTCTCTTTATATAAAAGAATTGATTTGAATAAATTCACACCTACTGAAATATCTTTGCAAATGGCTGATAAATCAACTGCCATACATATTGGTATTTGTGAGGATGTGCCCGTTCTTGTTGCTAATGTTACTATTTTGACTGACTTTGTTATACTTGAGATTCCCGAGGATGAAAACATGTCGATTATACTTGGTAGACCCTTCTTGAATACTGCAGGGGATGTTATTGATTGCAATAAAAGCAAGGTCACTTTTAATATCAATGGTAATGAGCATAAGGTGCACTTTATGAAGAAATAATTCCAAGTGAATGCTATTAATGTTATTGAAAAATCTTCGACAATCACTATTGGAAGTTTTCAAATACCTCTACCTACGTCCAAAAAGAAATATGAAATGCTTATTTGTTAGGGATATTCATATCCGCGTTGAGGTAACTTAGTGATTTTTGAAAGTTCTTCGGTTTCATGCTAATCAAAAAGGGTTGTTAATAAGGCTTGATCAACCTTATTAATGGATCATTTTCGAGCGGTATGAGGTTGATGAGTTTAGTAAGCACTACCTTTTGTCCCTACCTTTTGTTTTCTGTTTTTATTAGTTAAATAAATTAAAATGCCATGTGTTTGTCTGTTTTCTGAATTTCCCATGCAATAAAAAATGACCCAAAAATAAAAGTTCTCAGAAGGCTCTGAAAATTTGATATGATTTTTTCTGAATATTTCTGAATTCCTGGTGGAAATAATATCAGAGGGAGGTGCACCAGGTGGGCACAACCCACCTGGGTGCGCCAGGACCCCCAGGCGCGCCCTGGTGGGTTGTGGTCCCCACGTGGCCCCCCTCACTTATCTCTTTACACCACATCATCACCTACCTCCAAAAAAATCCCCGTAGCTCTCATTCTCGTGTTCTTGCTCTCAAACCCATGGATTTCGATCTCTTTACTCGAAGCTCCGTTTCCGAAGCTGTTTCGGGGGATTGTTGCTTGGTATGTGACTCCACCATTTTTCCAATTAGTTTTTCTTTTAGTGATTTATATTTTGAATAATTAGCTACTCTTGGTGCTACTGTAGATGAGCTTGCATGTTGAATTCTTAGAGTTCTAAGTAGTTCGAATGCTTGCTATAGCTTCTATGTATCCCTATGAGTAGTTGCTATCAATCTTATAAAGTTTTGTTGATAAATTTTTGCCACCCAAAAAAATTCAGAAAATTGTATGCGAACATGATGAACATATTTGGAAGGAGTTCTTCGAGGAGGAGATCCTCGGGGTCATCTTCTAGTGACAACTCCGCTCATCTGTCTTATGTCGAACCAAGTGAAAGTTCCATTCGAGATGCAGCCACCAAAACATGCTTATGGCCTTGCGATGATTATATGATGCGTGTGGGCATTAATGAGGAATTTTAGCAATATGTTCACAATGCCGGTCTCAGTCCCTACATTTCATATAAGTGCGAGCAATGCTAGACTCTTACCGAATCATTTGTCAAATGATTTAAATTCCATCCCCGTGAGTCTAGGGTGTCATTTAAGCTTTATGAAAATTCATTCACCATCTCACTAGAGAGTTTTTCTCAACACCGCAAACTCCCATTATGGGGTTCGCTTCACGAACCGCCAAGGGATGAGTACCAATCATTCTTGACTAGTATTTGCTACGGCGAGACGAGGGGAGTGACACAAGGTAGAATAAAGTGCATTCATTTTCCCTCAATTCAGTACATTAAATTATTTAACAGGAAACGTATAGTAGGCAAGCAAGACTGTAGCACGCTCTATGCTCCAGACTTGAGCCTCATACGGACCGCTCTCACTGATGAAAGGAGTTATAACCTTGCAGTGATTGTTACACGCAGACTAGATCATAACGCTAATAGTGGTTGTTTCTATGGTGGAATTTATGCCACGCGTTTAGCACGAGGGCTTGGTGTTTCATCTTTGCCATTTGACCCTATCCTACCCATACAGTATTTAGACTTTGATGCTTTAAAAAGTCATAATATCCTCAAAGGAAAAATTGATAACTTCACTTACAATCTGTTGTTTAACTAAACATCTGTTGTGCACACATATTTGCATGCGCCTGCTCTTTTTGACTATCACATCAAAGGAAGATATTTTGTTCTTGAGAGTGAGGCCCAAGCTCACAACGCGGCAGTGGAGGCAGCACGGTAGGCTGCAGCATCCGCACCAAGAGCCTCTGTGAGCTACCACGCCGACTACTATCCAGACTACTGATCGATTATCAAGTTAGACCAAAAGTCTAAGCTTGGGGGAGTACGTGTTTCTCACCAGCATTACATTTGTAACACCCCGAGACCGTTGCGCCAGGTGTCTTCCAGCTATTCATTGTCTTTGCCATGTCTTTTGCTTGAGTGTTGCTTTTTGCCATGTCATCATGTGCATTACATCATGTGATCATGCCATCATATCATTAATTTTATAACTCTTTTAAATAAATCGTATGGATCTTCGTTCCATTTAAATCGAGGAAAGGGTGACTTCTCTTTATAACATATATTCCCAATATATTAGGGAGCTATAATAAATATTCTAACAAAAAAAGGGCAACCTGGTGCATGTAGCTCCCGCTTGCGCAGGGTCCAGGGAAGGGTCCGACCACTTTGGGTCTATAGTACGCAGCCTTTCCCTACATTTCTGTAAGAGGCTGTTTCTAGGACTTGAACCCATGACCTCATGGTCACAAGGCAGCAGCTTTACCACTGCGCCAAGGCTCCCCTTCAATAAATATTCTAACACACTTGCAAAATAATTCCATGTATTTTTCTACTTCAACTTTGGTCCTGAAACTTTGCCCATAATTTATTTCATCATTTTCCCGATCTCCACAAAAACTCCGAACATTTTTGGACTCTCCAAAAATGTTTTCCTAATTCATACTTATTTGAATCACATTCAAATATGTTCAAATGCAATCCTTTCCAAGCGGTGCCAAATGTATTTTCTTGGTTCAATCTCATTTTTGTGAGCCCAGTAAAAATTGGCCTCCTACACAAATTCTTTCTCTATCCCTTTCTTCCTCTCCTTTTCTTTCTTTGTTGTTTTTCTGAAAGAAAATGGCAAAGAGGATGAATTTGAAAGGAGAGAGAAAGAAGGAAGCCCAATCGGCTCCTTGGGCAGCCCAGCGAGGCCAGCCCATTTGCTCCAGGCCGGCCCAACCATCCCCTGGAGGCCATCCAACCTCCTCTAACCCTAGCCCGATCCCCATCTCTCGCTCTTCTCTCGGTCTCCACCCTCTCTCCCTCGTCTACCCCTCCAGCGCCGCCTACGCCCGATCCCCATCCTCGTCGCTTGTCCTCCTCCCACTTCTCCTCCTTACCTCGATCCCGCGAGCCCCGCGCCCCGCCGCCGTCCATCTTCTCGATCCGCTGCCGCCATGAATGCCCGCAAGAGCGCCAACGTTGCCAAACCGCGCGCCCCTGCCTTCCCCTCACCTGTTCGCCTCCTCCTACGCCCCACGCACCCATGTGCTCACGAGAAGGGGACCTCGAGGATGCCAGCCGCCCTCATCTACCAACCTACGCCAGCGACCTCCACCTCCAGTCATTGCCGGTGAGCAAGCCGCAGCCCAAGCCGCCTCCTGCCTAGCTTCGCCTGCGTCCTCTGCTCTGACCGTCTCGCACGCCCCCTTCGCCTGCCTGCTCCCTTCTGCTCCTTCGACCTCGCCTTGCCCCGCGACCGTGACGCCCGGCGAGCCCATGCTCCGGCACCACGCCGCTGCTCCTTCGTTGCTCGCGGCCGCCATGGATGCCCATAGGACGACGCCGCCATCCTCGTGCTGCAACGCTGCCGCGCCCACCTCCTCAAACCTACCATCCATACAGCTCCCCCACGGCTCCTAATTTGTACGCAAGTACCACCAGTTGCTAGCATCACTCCGTTGCATCCTTCCTGAATGGAATCGCCAAGAGCCTCTTTCGGTGAGACCAAGCCCGCAAGTGCCACGGATATGCAAAATACCTCTACACACGGATACGCTAAGACCATCTCGGGAAACGCCAAGTACCCCTTCGAGTTGTCAAGGCCAGCAAGTTCGAAGACCCCAAGCTTCACAACTACAGTCGATGCTCCGAGGACACCGAGTACGACTACACACGGCGATGTGTCATGTTCCACTACCGACGACCCCGAACACCTACGAACATGAACAAATACCGTCGCAAAAACAAGACTGCCAAATACCCTCTCGGATCAGCAAGTTCAACTAACGTTGCCGTAAACTGCTTCCCGATTGTGAACCACTACTTCAGTCTACACCGCATCAGACCCGAACCATCTCAAACGCACGCTTCGAAGGTATAACCGCCGAGAACGAATGCGCTTGGACGAATGTTGTGTGATGTATGAGATGAACCCCGTGTTTGCATCTTGCCTGTTTGTTTCGTGCATGTCCCTCGGTTGGCATGCCACCGACACATGGGACACCCGGTGTCCGGGAGCACCTCACCATCCTTGCATGACACGCTCCCATGACATTTCCTTTTGCACCGGTATCTCCATGAGCTACCAGAACCGATATGTTGCCATGGCATCATTTTCGGATTCGTTGCCGTGGCACCCCTTTCATTTCTGCCATGATGACAAATGCTTCATAACATGCTCTTATCAACATTTTCATAAATTGTCACATCTCTAGTTCTGGTCTGCTCTGGGTTAGTTAGTCTTGTGTTGCATCATGTTTAAATTTCTCTTAAACTTAAAATGGGGATCAACAAACCCCAGTAGCCCCCCTGAAAATACTAGGTTCAATTGAAAAACATTTCAATGAACCCAAAATGCCCTTCACAAAAGTTCATCATTTTTGAATTGGTCTAGAACCTCTCCCAAAAATGGTGCACATTTTCTAGGCCATTTTGGATTTTTGAATTAAATTATATAGTATTTGCATTTGGGCATTTAATTGCTAATAATATTTTAAATGCTCAAATAATCACAAACTGAAATGTTTGTTGTTGGAAATATTCCAAACAGTGACATTGGGCAGTTTCATGATTTTTGGAAATACCCTGGCATTTTTATTAAAGCCAAACACAATTATAGAAAATAGAAAAACAGAAATAAAAGAGAGAGGCTCACCTGGGCACTTACCTGTCACTCTAGTCCACCTAACGGCCCATTTGAGCTGGCCAGCCCAACCCACCTCCTCCTCTCTGTCGTCTTCCTCTTCCTCGCCCCGAAGCAGCTCGATGGCGAGCGCCGACGCCACCCTTGCCACCTCCTGCTTGCCAACTAGGCGCCCCCGATGCGTCTGGACACGCCCCGCGGCCCCCTCTGCCTCTCCCGTCGCTCTTTGCTCTCTCCCGACCCCTTCCCCCTTCTCTGCTTCCTCTCCCGAGCACACCCGAGCGGAGCTCGTCGTCGCCGACGTCGTTTGCCCCCGATGCGTCTGTACACGCCCCGTGCTCCCCTCGCCTCCCCGCGCTATCCACGGCCTCCGCCATCGTCCGCCGCTCCGCCCCACCCTGGCCCCGAGCACTGGGACGGCCTGCATCACCGGCTTCCTCGTCTTCTTCCTCCTCGGTCGCCGGAAGCCACACACGCCGATTCGCCGCCGTCTCCGCCTCCTCGAGCTCGTCGTCTACCTCATCCGACCCACCGTGAGCTCCTTCACGTTTTGCCCCTAACCCCGTGGCTTGCCGCTCGTCGTAGCCATCGTTTCGTAGCTGGCCGTAGCACGCCGCCGCCTGAGCTCGTCGTCGGCATAGCTCCGGTGATCATTAGGTCACCCCGGCGCGCCTAACCTGCTCCCCGCATCGCGTAGCTCCCCGCTAGCCCATCACCTCACTCATTAGCACACCGCAACGCTAATCCGCACCAGCCCCGAACTCCAGCAGCCGCCGCGAGTTCCACTCCGGCGAACTCCGGCCAGCCCCGCACCTCCCGTCACTACAAAAAAAATACACTTCCGTGATGATACGTGTTTGTCACAGTATGTCGCTTTTTTGTCATGCATGTACATCCATGATAAATTTATGACAGAATCAAGATAGTCATACCTGTGCTGTCATAGAAGTGTTCCATGACATTACCAAAATTATCATCACGGAAGTGTCCACTTCCATGACGATAAATTGCGTGTCGCAGAAGTGCTTTCATCAAGGGTGACCGACACGTGGCATCCACCGTAACGGAACACCGTTAAGCTATCGGGTTGGGTTTTGGATCCGATAACCCATTAACAGCACCGACCAATGGGGATTTTCCACGTGTAAAATCATCATTGGCTAGAGGAAACACGTGTCGGCTCATCGTTGGGACAGATGTCATCCACTCATTGGACAGGAGGCGCCTATGATAGGTCGACACGTGGCACAGCCCAACAGTGGCCCATTTTGGTGAAAAAGGTCGGCGCAGTAAAAATTAGCAGGCCGACCCATATAAGGCCTACTTGTGTCAGGTCCATTTAAGCCCACGGCCCATACGAGATGTGCCAATTCGGCCCGTTAAAGATTTGACACCATTGCAGCCCATCGTCAGTTCGAGCCCGTTAACAGCTCGCTATATATTTGGGCTCAATATCGGCCGGATGAGATTTCGTCCTGTTAACGACCCATTTAATGGATGGGCCAATTTTCAGGATGTACATCTTTCGGCCTTTTAGCGACCCATTTAAATGTTGGGCTAATTTCCGGCCCAGTGTGTCTTTCAGCCTTTTGACGACCCATAAATCTGATGGGCCATTTGTAGTCAGACCTGAGTTTCGGCCTTTTAGCGGCCCATTTAAGTGTTGGGCCAATTTCTGGCCCGGTGTCACTTTCAGCCTGTTGACGGCCCATAAATCAGTTGGGCCCATTGTAGTCAGACCTGAGTTTTGGCCTTTTAGCGACCCATTTAAGTGTTGGGCCAATTCCCGACCTTGTGTGCCTTTCGGCCTGTTAACGGACCATAAAAGAGTTGGACCATTTGTAGTCGGACCTTAGTTTTGGCCTCTTAACGGCCATGCCCTTCATGGTCCAATACCAGCCCAGTTTCTCTTTCGGCCTGCTAAAGGCCCACAACACAGTTGGGCCGTTTACAATACGACCTGACTTTCGGCGTCTTAGCGGCCCATGCTCTTCATGGTCCAATACAAGCCCGCTGTCTCTTTCAGCATGCTAAAGGCCTACAGTATAGTTGGGCCATATGTAGCCCAAACTTAGTAACGACCTGTTAACGGCCCATGAAATAAATTGGGGCCACCTGTTGCCCGCTTCGATGTCGGCCTATTAACGACCCGGGAGGTAAGAGGGCCGGCCATTAACTTTCGGCCTACTAACGACCCATTAACTTAATGGGCCTACTAAAGTTCATTCATGTCTTTAGGCCAAATTAGATAATTTGAGCCCATTACGACGAGCAAAGGTACAACATACATGGAATAACGTTGTACATCCAGAATATATTACAGGAAATTACATCCACTGGCCAATCAAAGATTGATGCCAGTGCAAATAAATGAGCAGAACCTAACCATCTACAACATCACAATCTGCAACCTCAGCACAGATGACGCCCATAAGCATGTGGGCAAGTTCTTGCTGCTTTGCCACACTGTCTCTGAAAATGATCAGTTGTTGTGTCGCACGACTCTGCACCTCTGATTCATCCACCATTTCCATCATTGCTTCAGCCATTAATTGGTTCACAAATATACATTTATTCCGTCGCATTCGAGACAAAGGATACTGAACAGATTCAGATGACGATTTTGGCGGGCTTGTATTATTGATAGTGGAGAGTGTCTTGACCACTACATCATAACATAAATTAGGACGGGAACCAAACAGATTAATCATGAGTTATTGCCATATTACCTGGCCTAGATTTACTTGAAAGAAACAATGGGGTTGCCTTGCTGTTTTCAGAGTTTGTCTTCTTATCTTCAGCAGCCTGCACAAAATTAACACACTAGCATTACTATCATTGGCCAGGTCAGATAATAGGAAAGCAACATTGACACAACGAACGTTTGGGCAACTAGCCTACACCAAATTAACACAATATGGAACAACTATCATCAGCCAGGTAAGGTAATACGAAAGCAACATTGACACAATGAATGAATGGGTAACCAGAGAAGCACTACAATTCAGTAATGTGCATGATATGAGATAGCACATTCATGCAGCTCAGTACGCAAAACTAGCAGGCAGTTTTCCTTACAAAAATCAACATTGGCGCCTTTAACATTTCGCTACAACTAATTTTAGATCAGATAAAGGTTACATTCAGGCCGATTAACAAAATACATGTTGATGTAAAAATATAGTGATATACAACAGGTACTTACATCAGCACTAGAGCACAGAGAATTCCCGCAAGATATTTTCCTTGAATATGATCCCAATGGAGGAAGTCTTGTATCATTTAACCTTATTTTCTAAAAGAGAGACGGGTAAGAAACATGTAGAAAATATGATCAGAATGCTATAAAATTTCATGATGCGAGGATACGCACACGCTTCTTAGAATGGAGTTGACATTCTTTTGCTGGATTGGAGCGGACTAGTTCTTTGGCCACTGGAATCTGCTTATTATCAGTGGGAGTTGGGTTTCTCTGTGCTGGAGCAGTATCTATGAAAAATGTAGTTGGTTTATTATCTCATGGCGTTTGGATCTTTTGCAAAGACCTGGTTTGTAACCCTTTAGATTCTAACATAGCCATTTTCCCCTTGCATGCCTTATATAGAAGAATGGTGATTCAATTATAAAACATGAAGGAAATATGCCCTAGAGGAAATAATAAAGTTATTATTTATTTTCTTATTTCATGATAAATGTTTATTATTCATGCTAGAATTGTATTAACCGGAAACATAATACATGTGTGAATACATAGACAAACAGAGTGTCACTAGTATGCCTCTACTTGACTAGCTCGTTGATCGAAGATGGTTATATTTCCTAGCCATAGACATGAGTTGTCATTTGATTAACGGGATCACATCATTAGGAGAATGATGTGATTGACTTGACCCATTCCATTAGCTTAGCACTTGATCATTTAGTTTGTTGCTATTGCTTTCTTCATAACTTATACATGTTCCTATGACTATGAGATTATGCAACTCCAGTTTACCGGAGGAACACTTTGTGTGCTACCAAACGTCACAGTGTAACTGGGTGATTATAAAGGTGCTCTACAGGTGTCTCCAAAGGTACTTGTTGGGTTGGCGTATTTCGAGATTAGGATTTGTCACTCCGATTATCGAAGAGGTATCTCTGGGCCCTCTCAGCAATGCACATCACTTAAGCCTTGCAAGCATTGCAACTAATAAGTTAGTTGCGGGATGATGTATTACGGAATGAGTAAAGAGACTTGCCGGTAACGAGATTGAACTAGGTATTGAGATACCGACGATCGAATCTCGGGCAAGTAACATACCGATGACAAAGGGAACAACGTATGTTGTTATGCGGTCTGACCGATAAAGATCTTCGTTGAATATGTGGAAGCCAATTGTTGGAAATATGCCCTAGAGGCAATAATAAAAGAATTATTATTATATTTCCTTGTTCATGATAATTGTCTTTTATTCATGCTATAATTGTGTTATCCGGAAATCGTAATACATGTGTGAATACTTAGACACCAACATGTCCCTAGTAAGCCTCTAGTTGACTAGCTCGTTGATCAACAGATAGTCATGGTTTCCTGACTATGGACATTGGATGTCATTGATAACGAGATCACATCATTAGGAGAATGATGTGATGGACAAGACCCAATCCTAAACATAGCACAAGATCGTATAGTTCGTTTGCTAGAGTTTTCCAATGTTAAGTATCTTTTCCTTAGACCATGAGATCGTGTAACTCCCGGATACCGTAGGAGTGCTTTGGGTGTACTAAACGTCACAACGTAACTGGGTGACTATAAAGGTATACTACGGGTATCTCCGAAAGTGTCTGTTGGGTTGACACGGATCAAGACTGGGATTTGTCACTCCGTATGATGGAGAGGTATCACTGGGCCCACTCGGTAATGCATCATCATAATGAGCTCAAAGTGACCAAGTGTCTGGTCACGGGATCATGCATTACGGTACGAGTAAAGTGACTTGCCGGTAACGAGATTGAACGAGGTATTGGAATACCGACGATCGAATCTCGGGCAAGTAACATACCGATTGACGAAGGGAATTGTATACGGGGTTGCTTGAATCCTCGACATCATGGTTCATCCGATGAGATCATCGAGGAGCATGTGGGAGCCAACATGGGTATCCAGATCCCGCCGTTGGTTATTGACCGGAGAGCAATCTCGGTCATGTCTACATGTCTCCGGAACCCGTAGGGTCTGCACACTTAAGGTTCGGTGACGCTAGGGTTGTAGGGATATGTATATGCAGTAACCCTAAAGTTGTTAGGAGTCCCGGATGAGATCCCGGATGTCATGAGGAGTTTTGGAATGGTCCGGAGGTAAAGAATTATATATAGGAAGTGCTATTTCGGCCATCGGGACAAGTTTCGGGGTCACCGGTATTGTACCGGGACCACCGGAAGGGTCTCGGGGGTCCACCGGGTGGGGCCACCTATCCTGGAGGGCCCCATGGGCTAAAGTGGGAAGGGATCCAGCCCAAAGTGGGCTGGGGCGCCACTTTCCCCTAGGGCCCATGCGCCTAGGGTAGGGGAAACCCTAAAGGGGGGCGCCCCCTTGCTTGGGGGGCAAGCCTCCCACCCCTTGGCCGCCGCCCCCCCTAGGAGATTGCATCTCCTAGGGCCGGCGCCCCCCCTAGGCTCCCTATATATAGTGGGGGGAAGGAGGGCCTCTCACCCACGCCTTTGGTGCCTCCCTCTCCCTCTCCAACACCTCCTCCTCCTCCATAGAGCTTGGCGAAGCCCTGACGGAGTACTGCAGCTCCACCACCACCACGCCGTCGTGCTGCTGCTGGAGCCATCTTCCTCAAACTCTCCTTCCCCCTTGCTAGATCAATAAGGAGGAGACGTCACGCTGACCGTATGTGTGTTGAACGCGGAGGTGCCGTCCGTTCGGCGCTAGGATCTCCGGTGATTTGGATCACGTCGAGTACGGCTTCCTCATCCCCGTTCTTTGAACGCTTCCACACGTGAACTACAAAGGTATGTAGATGCAATCCGATCACTCGTTGCTAGATGAACTCCTAGATGGATCTTGGTGAAATCGTAGGAAAATTTTGTTTTCTGCAACGTTCCCCAACAGTGGCATCATGAGCTAGGTCTATGCGTAGTTCCTTTTGCACGAGTAGAACACAATTTGTTGTGGGCGTAGATGTTGTCAACTTTCTTGCCGCTACTAGTCTTATTTTGCTTCAACGGTATTGTGGGATGAAGCGGCCCGGACCAACCTTACACGTACGCTTATGTGAGACCGGTTCCACCGACTGACATGCACTAGTTGCATAAGGTGGCTGGCGGGTGTCTGTCTCTCCCACTTTAGTTGGAGCGGATTTGATGAAAAGGGTCCTTATGAAGGGTAAATAGAAGTTGACAAATCACGTTGTGGCTTTCACGTAGGTAAGAAAACGTTCTTGCTAGAACCCTATTTCAGCCACGTAAAACTTGCAACAACAATTAGAGGACGTCTAACTTGTTTTTGCAGCAAGTGCTTTGTGATATGATATGGCCAAAGTTGTGATGAATGATGAATGATATATATGTGATGTATGAGATGTTCATGCTATTGTAATAGGAATCACGACTTGCATGTCGATGAGTATGACAACCGGCAGGAGCCATAGGAGTTGTCTTTATTTTTTGTATGACCTGCGTGTCATTGAGAAACGCCATGTAAATTACTTTACTTTATTGCTAAACGTGTTAGCCATAGTAGTAGAAGTAATAGTTGGTGAGCAACTTCATGGAGACACGATGATGGAGATCATGATGATGGAGATCATGGTGTCATGCTGGTGACAAGATGATCATGGAGCCCCAAGATGGAGATCAAAGGAGCTATGTGATATTGGCCATATCATGTCACTATTATTATTTGATTGCATGTGATGTTTATCATGTTTCTGCATCTTGTTTACTTAGAACGACGGTAGTAAATAAGATGATCCCTCATAATAATTTCAAGAAAGTGTCCCCCCTAACTATGCACCGTTGCGACAGTTCATTGTTTCGAAGCACCACGTGATGATCGGGTGTTAGATTCCAACTTCACATACAACGGGTGTAAGACAGATTTACACATGCAAACACTTAGGTTGACTTGACGAGCCTAGCATGTACAGACATGGCCTCGGAACACAGAATACCGAAAGGTCGAGCATGAGTCGTATAGAAGATACGATCAACATGAAGATGTTCACCGATGTTGACTAGTCCGTCTCACGTGAAGATCGGACACGGCCTAGTTAACTCGGATCATGTTATACTTAGATTACTGGAGGGATGTCTATCTAAGTGGGAGTTTATTGAATAATTTGATTAGATGAACTTAATTATCATGAACTTAGTCTAAATTTTTTACAATATGTCTCGTAGATCAAATGGCCAACATAGTCCTCAACTTCAACGCGTTCCTAGAGAAAACCAAGCTGAAAGACGATGGCAGCAACTACACGGACTGGGTCCGGAACCTGAGGATCATCCTCATAGCTGCCAAGAAAGATTATGTCCTACAAGCACCGCTAGGTGACGCACCTGTTCTCCCTGCAGAACAAGACGTTATGAATGCTTGGCAGGCACGTACCGATGACTACTCCCTCGTTCAGTGTGGCATGCTTTACAGCTTAGAGCCGGGGCTCCAAAAGCGTTTTGAGAGACACGGAGCATATTAGATGTTCGAAGAGCTGAAAATGGTTTTCCAAGCTCATGCCCGGGTTGAGAGATATCAAGTCTCCGACAAGTTCTTCAGCTGTAAGATGGAGGAAAACAGTTCTGTCAGTGAGCACATACTCACTATGTCTGGGTTGCATAACCGCTTGACTCAGCTGGGAGTTAATCTTCCGGATGACGCGGTCATTGACAGAATACTTCAGTCGCTTCCACCGAGCTACAAGAGCTTTGTGATGAACTTCAATATGCAGGGGATGGAAAAGACCATTCCTGAAGTATTTGCAATGCTGAAATCAGCAGAGGTAGAAGTCAAAAAGGAACATCAAGTGTTGATGGTGAATAAAACCACTAAGTTCAAGAAGGGCAAGGGTAAGAAAGCCTTCAAGAAGGACGACAAGGGAGTTGCCGCGCCCGGCAAGCAAGCTGCCGGGAAGAAGCCAAAGAATGGACCCAAGCCCGAGACTGAGTGCTTTTATTGCAAGGGAAGTGGTCACTGGAAGCGGAACTGCCCCAAATACTTAGCGGACAAGAAGGCCGGCATCACGAAAGGTATATGTGATATACATGTAATTGATGTGTACCTTACCAGTACTCGTAGTAGCTCCTGGGTATTTGATAGCGGTGCGGTTGCTCACATTTGTAACTCAAAACAGGAGCTGCGGAATAAGCGGAGACTGGCGAAGGACGAGGTGACGATGCGCGTCGGGAATATTTCCAAGGTCAATGTGATCGCCGTCGGCACGCTACCTCTACATTTACCTTCGGGATTAGTTTTAAACCTTAATAATTGTTATTTAGTGCCAGCTTTGAGCATGAACATTGTATCAGGATCTCGTTTAATTCGGGATGGCTACTCATTTAAATCCGAGAATAATGGTTGTTCTATTTATATGAGAGATATGTTTTATGGTCATGCTCCAATGGTGAATGGTTTATTCTTAATGAATCTCGAGCGTAATGCTACACATGTTCATAGTGTGAGTACCAAAAGATGTAAGATTGATAATGATAGTCCCACATACTTGTGGCACTGCCGCCTTGGTCACATAGGTGTCAAACGCATGAAGAAGCTCCATGTTGATGGACTTTTAGAGTCTCTTGATTACGAATCATTTGACACGTGCGAACCATGCCTCATGGGTAAAATGACCAAGACTCCGTTCTCAGGAAGAATGGAGCGAGCAACCAACTTATTGGAAATCATACATACTGATGTGTGCGGTCCAATGAGTGTTGAGGCTCGCGGTGGCTATCGTTATGTTCTCACCCTCACTAATGACTTGAGTAGATATGGGTATGTCTACTTAATGAAACACAAGTCTGAGACCGTTGAAAAGTTCAAGGAATTTCAGAGTGAGGTTGAGAATCAACGTGACAGGAAAATCAAGTTCCTGCGACCAGATCGTGGAGGAGAATACTTGAGTCACAAGTTTGGCACACACTTAAGAAAATGTGGAATAGTTTCACAACTCACGCCACCTGGAACACCTCAGCGTAATGGTGTGTCTGAACGTCGCAATCGCACTCTATTAGATATGGTGCGATCTATGATGTCTCTTACCAATTTACCGCTATCTTTTTGGGGCTGCTTTAGAGACTGCCGCATTCACTTTTAAATAGGGCTCCGTCAAAATCCTTTGAGACGACACCGTATGAATTATGGTTTGGGAAGAAACCTAAGCTGTCGTTTCTAAAAGTTTGGGGATGCGATGCTTATGTCAAGAAACTTCAACCTGAAAAGCTCGAACCCAAGTCGGAAAAATGCATCTTCATAGGATACCCTAAAGAAACTATTGGGTATATCTTCTACCTCAGATCCGAAGGCAAGATCTTTGTTGCCAAGAATGGATCCTTTCTAGAGAAGGAGTTTCTCTCGAAAGAAGTAAGTGGGAGGAAAGTAGAACTTGATGAAGTATTACATCTTGAACCGGAAAATGGCGCAACTCAAGAAAATGTTCCTGAGGTGCCTGCACCGACTAGAGAGGAAGTTAATGATGATGATCAAGATACTTCTGATCAAGCTCCTACTAAAATTCGAAGGTCCACAAGGACACGTTCCGCACCAGATTGGTACGGCAACCCTGTCTTGGAAATCATGTTGTTAGACAACGGTGAACCTTCGAACTATGAAGAAGCGATGGCGGGCCCGAATTTTGACAAATGGCTGGAAGCCATGAAATCCGAGATAGGATCCATGTATGAAAATGAAGTATGGACTTTGACTGACTTGCCCGTAGAGCGGCGAGCCATAGAAAATAAATGGATCTTTAAGAAGAAGACAGACGCGGATGGTAATGTGACCATCTATAAAGCTCGGCTTGTCGCTAAGGGTTATCGACAAGTTCAAGGGGTTGACTACGATGAGACTTTCTCACCGGTAGCGAAGCTGAAGTCTGTCCGAATCATGTTAGCAATTTCCGCATTCTATGATTATGAAATATGGCAAATGGACGTCAAAACGGCATTCCTTAATGGTTTCCTTAAGGAAGAATTGTATATGATGCAGCCGGAAGGTTTTGTTGATCCTAAGTATGCTGACAAGGTGTGCAAGCTCCAACGCTCGATTTATGGGCTGGTGCAAGCATCTCGGAGTTGGAACATTCGCTTTGATGAGATGATCAAAGCGTTTGGGTTTATGCAGACTTATGGAGAAGCCTGCATTTACAAGAAAGTGAGTGGGAGCTCTGTAGCATTTCTCATATTATATGTAGATGACATACTTTTGATGGGAAATGATATAGAGCTTTTGGACAGCATTAAGGCCTACTTGAATAAGAGTTTTTCAATGAAGGACCTTGGAGAAGCTGCTCATATATTAGGCATCAAGATCTACAGAGATAGATCAAGATGCCTCATAGGTCTTTCACAAAGCACATACCTTGATAAGATATTGAAGAAGTTCAATATGGATCAGTATAAGAAGGGGTTCTTGCCTGTGTTGCAAGGTGTGAAATTGAGCTCAGCTCAATGTCCGACCACGGCAGAAGATATAGAAGAGATGAGTGTCATCCCCTATGCCTCAGCCATAGGTTCTATTATGTATGCCATGTTGTGTACCAGACCTGATGTAAACCTTGCCGTGAGTTTGGTAGGAAGGTACCAAAGTAATCCTGGCAAGGAACACTGGACAACGGTCAAGAATATCCTGAAGTACCTGAAAAGGACTAAGGAAATGTTTCTCGTTTATGGAGGTGACGAAGAGCTCGTCGTAAAAGGTTACGTCGACGCTAGCTTCGACACAGATCTGGATGACTCTAAGTCACAAACCGGATACGTGTATATTTTGAATGGTGGGGCAGTAAGCTGGTGCAGTTGCAAGCAGAGCATCATGGCGGGATCTACATGTGAAGCGGAGTACATGGCAGCCTCGGAGGCAGCACATGAAGCAATTTGGGTGAAGGAGTTCATCACCGACCTAGGAGTCATACCCAATGCGTTGGGGCCGATCAAGCTCTTCTGTGACAACACTGGAGCTATTGCTCTTGCCAAGGAGCCCAGGTTTCACAAGAAGACAAGGCACATCAAGCATCGCTTCAACTCCATTCGTGAAAATGTTCAAGATGGAGACATAGATATTTGTAAAGTACATACGGACCTGAATGTAGCAGATCCGTTGACTAAACCTCTCCCTAGAGCAAAACATGATCAACACCAGAATTCCATGGGTGTTCGATTCATCACAATGTAACTAGATTATTGACTCTAGTGCAAGTGGGAGACTGTTGAAAATATGCCCTAGAGGCAATAATAAAAGGATTATTATTATATTTCCTTGTTCATGATAATTGTCTTTTATTCATGCTATAATTGTGTTATCCGGAAATCGCAATACATGTGTGAATACTTAGACACCAACATGTCCCTAGTAAGCCTCTAGTTGACTACCTCGTTGATCAACAGATAGTCATGGTTTGCTGACTATGGACATTGGATGTCATTGATAACACGATCACATCATTAGGAGAATGATGTGATGGACAAGACCCAATCCTAAACATAGCACAAGATCGTATAGTTCGTTTGCTAGAGTTTTCCAATGTCAAGTATCTTTTCCTTAGACCATGAGATCGTGTAACTCCCGGATACCGCAGGAGTGCTTTGGGTGTACCAAATGTCACAACGTAACTGGGTGACTATAAAGGTATACTATGGGTATCTCCGAAAGTGTCTGTTGGGTTGACACGGATCAAGACTGGGATTTGTCACTCCGTATGACGGAGAGGTATCACTGGGCCCACTCGGTAATGCATCATCATAATGAGCTCAAAGTGACCAAGTGTCTGGTCACGGGATCATGCATTACCGTACGAGTAAAGTGACTTGCCGGTAACGAGATTGAACAAGGTATTGGGATACCGACGATCGAATCTCGGGCAAGTAACATACCGATTGACAAAGGGAATTGTATACGGGGTTGCTTGAATCCTCGACATCATGGTTCATCCGATGAGATCATCGAGGAGCATGTGGGAGCCAACATGGGTATCCATATCCCACCGTTGGTTATTGACCGGAGATCAATCTTGGTCATGTCTACATGTCTCCCGAACCCGTAGGGTCTGCACACTTAAGGTTCGGTGACGCTAGGGATGTAGGGATATGTATATGCAGTACCCCGAAAGTTGTTCGGAGTCCCGGATGAGATCCCGGACGTCACGAGGAGTTTCGGAATGGTTCGGAGTCCCGGATGAGATCCCCTCTCCCTCTCCAACACCTCCTCCTCCTCCATAGAGCTTGGCGAAGCCCTGACGGAGTACTGCAGCTCCACCACCACCACGCCGTCGTGCTGCTGCCGGAGCCATCTTCCTCAACCTCTCCTTCCCCCTTGCTGGATCAAGAAGGAGGAGACGTCACGCTGACCGTACGTGTGTTGAACGCGGAGGTGCCGTCCGTTCGGTGCTAGGATCTCTGGTGATTTGGATCATGTCGAGTACGGCTTCCTCATCCCCATTCTTTGAACGCTTCCGCGCGTGAACTACAAAGGTATGTAGATGCAATCCGATCACTCATTGCTAGATGAACTCCTAGATGGATCTTGGTGAAACCGTAGGAAAATTTTGTTTTCTGCAACGTTCCCCAACACCAATATAAGCATCCAGGTTCCGCTATTGGTTATTGACCGGAGACGTGTCTCGGTCATGTCTACATAGTTCTCGAACACGTAGGGTCCGCACGCTTAAGGTTTCGATGACAGTTATATTATGAGTTTATGAGTTTTGATGTACCGAAGGAGTTCGGAGTCCCGTATGAGATCGGGGACATGACGAGGAGTCTCGAAATGGTCGAGACGTAAAGATCGATATATTGGACGACTATATTCGGACATCGGAAAGGTTCCGAGTGATTTGAGTATTTTTCGTAGTACCGGAGAGTTACGGGAATTCGTCGGGGAGTATATGGGCCTTATTGGGCCATACGAGAATAGAGGAGAGAGGCCAAAAGGAAGGAGCCGCGCGCCCCCCCTCTGGTCCGAATTAGACAAGGGGTGCAGCCCACTTTTCCTTGTTCCTCTCCCCCTCTTTCCTTCTCTCATACTCCAACAAGGGAAGGAGGAGTCCTACTCCCGGTGGGAGTAGGACCCCCCCTTGGCGCGCCCTCCTCCTAGGCCAGCTGTCGGAGAAATGAGCCACGGGTAGGCCAACCCGAGGCCCAGAACCTTTCAAGACATCGGGGCAAGCCGCGCTCCTCAAGACCCCAGGACGAAGAGCCACCTTCTGAGAAGTCGGCGGCAAGGCGGCCGACTGCCCACACACGGTCGAATCCATGGACGACTTCAGGATAAGCCGACTCCTAACTGGCGACTCGTTGGGAGCCGGCCCCCGGGAGTCGGCCAAGCCCTCCCCCGGGGTCCACGAGCCATTAATCTGATGCGACGGAGAGTGGCAATAGTGATCGCCCGCCAGGCGGCGGGGCTGTTGCCACGACCTCATGATCGAGCCCGCGTCATTCGAAGCACGGCTACAGTGACCAACCGCCGTCAAGACCCGCCCGCGGCGGACGTGGCCTGACAGCTCCGTACCAGACCAGTCAGCGGGCCCCAGCAGTCGGCGGAGAAGACGGAGGCCAGAGACACTGACGGCTGGGCCCACGCCCATACCATTGTACCCCTGGGGGGTAGGCCTATATAAACCCCCAGGGCACCCATGCAAAGGGTTGGAACCTGTTAGCTCTAGACCAGATCATACAGGAAGGAGAGAGCTAGCCTTGCCCTCCCCTATCTGCAGGAAACAGCTCAAGGAGCAATCGTGTAAACACCTTGCTATAGTGATCATGCGGAGACCCCGCAGAGCAGCAGTAGGGGTGTTATCTCCCCGGAGAGCCCTGAAGTTGGGTAAGATTTGCCGGCGTGCATGCCTTCGCCTTATCCCGTTTCCAGGCACCGGCGACGTTCTACTCGCCCCCACCATGATAAGCCATCCATTGGCATATGTCGCACCCAACCCCCGACATTTGGCGCCCATCGTGGGGCCTGGTGCACCGCCGTCCGGAGACCTGTTCTCGAGGGAACCCTTTTCCTCCCTGGCGAGCGCAGCCATCCAGGCAGGCCAGACGGAGTTTGCGCCGATGCGCTGCGTGGCGTTGAGATCTCCTGCACAGCCAGTGGCCTCGCCAAACTTGTCGGAGAAGTTCACCTCTCCGATGAACCTGCATCCAACGCAGGCGCGGGCGGCTCCGAGAGCCTCCTCGCGGGCCTCCTCAATCAACTCCACGTCTCTGGCGAGCCTGCCGTGGACTTGGAGTCTGTGGGCTCCACCGACCCGATGCTGGTCGACTCCGACACCGCGTCGCTCGACGCGTTCCCCACTAACATGGTGGTCTACGACGAACCTCTCCCTCGCGTGGAGAGCGACGGAAGCACCGTCACCGAGGTGCTCGTCATCAGCCATGGCGAGCCTCTCGGCGGAGGAGCGCATGACCCACTTGGCGCAGCGCTGCAAGACCTGACTGCGCCCATTTCGGAAGACGCCGACGCAGAGACGTTGGAGGCACGACGCCTTCAGCTCGTCGAAGGCGCGAGGAAGCTGGCTAGCATGAGACGCTTGTCAGAAGCCTACCAGCGAGAGATAGATCGCGCTGTTGGCGGCTCGCCGGCCCCGGCGAGGCCCAGCCGCCTAGGTGCGGTCCAGCAGCACGGCGTAGCCATCGCCGACCTGTTCGGGGCAAGCCGCCCCGTGTACGCTACACCAGCGGAGAACATCCGAGCCGCCCAGGCAGTGGCGGACGAGCTAGACAATTTCGAGGGCGAAGAACGCCGCCTGATGATGGAGCGAGTCCAGCGGCTCCTCGACGCGGCTGCCGCGCAGAACGAGGCCGGCTGCCGCACGGAGGCGCCGTAGTGGCAAAACGACGACCTTTGCCGAGATCAAGGCACGACGTCTCAGACACCGACTGGCCGCGCCCGAGGAAGAAGAGACAAGGATCCGGCTGTCATTCACAGTCGGACTCGCATTACCATAGAGCGCGATCGAGACGGCCGCCCAAGAGCAGTGGAACGACTGTCTGCCTCCCCCTCCTCGCAAGGAGAGGCGAGTCTCCCTGCCGCCTGTTGACCATCCGACTCTCGGTGACCGCCTTGGCCACCGCAAGGGAGTTGGAGAGAATGACGCCCGCCACCGGATCGACCGACTTCACCGATCCCTAGCACTGGAAGAAGAAGACGAGCTGGGTCCGCCTTGTTTCAGGCCCCGCATTCGGGACGAGCCCTTTCCCAAAGGGTTCACGCTCCCAAGAGACATGCCCAAGTATACCAGCTCCGTGAAGCCGGAAGACTGGCTAGTCAACTACTTCACGGCTATCAGCATAGCAAACGGCAACAAGCGTGTCGCCGTAAAGTACGTTCCGCTCATGCTCCAGGGCATGACCCGGACATGGCTGAACAGCCTAAAGCCCCGCAGCATTAACAGCTGGGTCGACTCCACCGAAGCGTTCGTCCGCAACTTCACTAGCACGTACAAGCGCCCTCCCAAGCCTTGTTAGCTCTCCTTGTGCATACAAGGCCCCGACGAGTCAACTCGCGACTAGCTCACGCGTTGGGCCGAGCTTCGGAACTCCTGCGAGGGCGTGCACGAGGTGAGGCCATCGAGTACTTCACAGCCGGGTGCAGAGAAGGCACCCTCCTCAAGCACAAGCTCCTCTGCGACGAGCCAGAGACCCTCAACGAGTTGCTGATCATAGCGGACAAGTACGCCATGGCCGACTCCTCCATGAAGGCGGAGATTCGAGTCAACACGACTGGCAAAGTGGCCCCTCAAGCTCCAAGAACTCCGGTGGGAGACGCCAACTGGCGGCAACAGCAGGGCGATCACAAGCGCAAGGCCCCGCAGCCGGCTTCCAGCAGCCGGCAGGTCGCGATCGTTGAAGCCCAGCAGCCGGATGGGCAGCCTCCGCCCATGCGACAGAAAGGTGGCAAGACAAACTGGTTGCCGGCCTTCTCCTACGAGCAGACCCTGGATGGACCTTGCAAGTTCCATAGCGGCGCGAAGCCGTCGAACCACACCACCCGGAAGTGCCACTGGCTCACCAGGATTGCCAAGGGAGACGGCCTCCTGCCTCCCCCGCCTGCTGGGCAGCCGCCTCCGCCTCCGCCCCAACAACCGGCTGCCAGGCCGGTCGGCGCAGTACAAGACAAATACCCTGAAGAACATGGAGCCTACGTGGTGTTTACCAGTATGGCTGATGATCGACGCAGCAAGCAGCTGCAGCGACAAGAGGTGAATGCAGTAGCATCAGAGATGCCAGAGTTCATGCACTGGTCCGAGAAACCTATCAGCTGGAGCAGGGCTGACTACCCAGAGGTGATGCCGAGTCCGGGCTCCTATGCCTTGGTCTTGGATGCCACCTTTGCTATGGATAGGCGAGCCGTGTGTTTCTCGCGAGTTCTGATAGACGGAGGCAGCAGCATCAATATCCTGTACAAGGACACCATGGAGAAGTTAGGAATCAAGCAAATACAGCTTCAGAACAGCCGGACTGTGTTCCACGGCATTGTTCCTGGGCTTTCCTGCTCACCAATCGGCAAGATCCTGATAGACGTCCTCTTTGGAGACAAAGATCACTTCCGCCGAGAGTCTGTTTGGTTTGAGGTGGTGGACCTCGAGAGCCCATACCATGCGCTACTTGGCCGACCCGCCTTGGCCAAGTTCATGGCAGTCCCCCACTACGCCTACCTCAAGATGAAGATGCCCAGTTCCAGGGGAATTCTGACTGTGGCCGGCGACTACCGAAAGTCGTCTGCCTGTGCGGCTGAGAGCAGTCGGCTGGCCGAGTCCCTGGTAATCGCAGCCAAGAAGCGGCTCCTTGAGCGAGTTGTGGCGATGGCCGGCAAGCAGCCTGAGGTATTGCCCAACACAAAGGAGTCGGATGCTGAGGGTTCGTTCAAGCCGGCCAAAGAGACAAAGAAGATACCCTTGGATCCGGAGCACCCAGAGAGGTACACTATCGTAGGTGCAAACCTCGACAGCAAATAGGAAGGCGAGCTCGTCGATTTCCTCCATGAGAATCGGGACATCTTCGCATGGTCCCCCAAAGACATGCCAGGTGTACCGACGGAATTCGCCGAGCACAAGTTACATGTCCGATCTGATGCAAAGCCGGTCCGGCAGCGCCTGCGCCGCCTATCAGAAGAGAAGAGAAGAGTTGTCGGAGAAGAGATAGCCCGACTCCTCGCAGCCGGCTTCATTATGGAAGTGTTCTTTCTAGAATGGCTAGCAAATCCGGTCCTAGTACTGAAAAAGAACAAGCAGTGGCGAATGTGTATTGACTACACGAGCCTCAACAAAGCCTGCCCCAAGGACCCGTTTGCTCTACCAAGAATCGATCAGGTGATAGACTCCATAGCCGGATGCGAGCTGTTGAGTTTTTTGGATGCATACTCAGGATATCACCAGATCAAGATGAACCCGGCTAACAGACTAAAGACCGCCTTCATCACGCCATTTGGAGCCTTCTGCTACCTCACCATGACGTTCGGCTTGAGGAATGCCGATGCCACCTTTCAGCGTTGCATGCAGAAGTGCCTCCTCAAGCAGCTCGGCAGGAACGTCCACGTCTACATGGAGAACGTGGTGGTGAAGATGGAAAAGTGTGGAACACTGCTGGAAGACCTCAAGGAGACCTTTGAGAACCTGCACCGATTCCAGATCAAGCTCAATCCCGAGAAGTGTGTCTTCGGGGTACCAGCCGGCCAGCTCCTTGGTTTCCTGGTCTCCGAATGCGGCATAGAATGCAACCCTGTAAAGATCAAGGCCATTGAGAGAATGGAGGTACCCAGCCTACTGTTGGATGTGCAAAAGTTCACCGGCTGCTTGGCATCCATCAGCCGATTCATCAGTCGGCTGGGCGAGAAAGCTCTCCCCTTATACCAACTCATGAAGAAGACCACTTTTTTCGAGTGGAACCATAAGGCAGACAAAGCTTTTCTCCAGTTGAAGAAGATGCTGACTACCCCACCCGTCCTGGAGGCTCCGACTCCCAAGGAACCGATGCTCCTGTACATCGCCGCCACCAGCCGGGTAGTCAGCATGGTTATTGTAGTGGAACGCAAGGAGGAAGGCAAGGCGCTACCTGTCCAGAGACCGGTATATTACCTGAGCGAGGTACTGTCGACCTCCAAGCAGAACTACCCCCACTACCAGAAAATGTGCTATGGCGTGCACTTTACCGCCAGGAAATTGAAGCCTTACTTTCAAGAGCATCCAGTCACTGTGGTTTGCACGGCCCCACTTGCCGAGATCATCGGAAGCCGAGATGCTTCTGGCCGAGTGACCAAGTGGGCCATAGAGCTGGCTCCCTACACCATCCACTACCAGCCCCGCACCGCCATCAAGTCACAAGCACTGGCCGACTTCCTCGTCGACTGGGTCGAGACCCAGTACCTGCCTCCAGCGCCTGACTCCACCCATTGGCGGATGCATTTCGATGGCTCCAAGATGCGCACCGGCTTGGGAGCCGGCGTCATCCTCACCTCTCCTAAAGGCGACAAGCTCAAATACGCACTACAAATCCATTTTGCCGCCTCCAACAACGTCGTCGAGTATGAGGCGCTCATTCACGGGCTCCGGCTTGCCAAATAACTTGGCATTCGCCGGATCTTGTGTTATGGCGACTCGAACTTAGTGGTCCAACAGTCATCTGGCAATTGGGACGCTGAAGATGCAAACATGGCGAGTTACCGTTTCCTCGTGCAGCAACTCAGTGGGTATTTCGAGGGGTGCGAGTTCCTCCATGTGCCAAGAAACGACAACGACCAAGCAGACGCCTTGGCACGAATCGGCTCTACCCGCCAAGCAATACCATTCGGCGTTGCCCTTCAATGCCTCCTCAAGCCGTCTGTCAAGCCTTCACCAGAATCAGACTCCATCTTTGTGCCGGCTCCTCCCGAGGAGGTCGGATCCGACTCCAGAGCCCCGACAGATGGTACGGGAATTTTGGCAGATGGCCCCAAAGCCGGCACAGTCGAGGTCGGCCTAGGGACCATAGTACCCGGCCCGGGGACTGCGGCTGCGGACTCGAAGACTCCAGAACTTGGCCCAAGAGCCGCGCCAGTCGGCCTGGGGACTTCATTAACCCAGCAAATGGTCGTCGACTCCAACCCACTGCCTCCCAGCCCAACCGCCCTCGTCCAAGTCGCAGTTCTGGCAGTCGAAGAAATAGAAGCACCCTCATGGGCCCAGCCCATCCTCAAATTCCTGGTGAGCAAAGAGCTGCCGACTGATGAGACCTCAGCTCGGCAAGTACAACGCCGAGCTGGTCAGGCGCAGTGTCACTGGTGTCTACCAGTGCAGCGTAGAGCTAGAGCAAGGCCAAGCAATTCTCAAAGACACCCATCAAGGCGAGTGTGGCCACCATGTGGCTTCAAGAGCACTCATCGCAAAAGCCTTTCGACACGGTTTCTTCTGGCCGACTGCCTTAGAAGAGGCCAAAGAATTGGTCCAAAAATGCAATGGGTGCCAGAAGTTCAGCTCCAAGCCACACCAGCCGGCTTCTGCACTCAAGACTATTCCCATTGCCTGGCCTTTCGTAGTTTGGGGTCTAGACATGGTGGGACCATTCAAGACAGCACGAGGTGGCTTAACTCACTTACTTGTCGCAGTGGACAAGTTCACCAAGTGGATAGAAGCAAAGCCAATCAAGAAGCTGAACGGTCCAACTGCCGTGAATTTCATCTCCGATATCACAATTCGGTACGGCATACCACACATCATCATCACCGACAACGGCACAAATTTTGCCAAAGGCGCCTTGGCCCGTTTTTGCGCAACACAAGGCATCCGACTGGACCTAGAGTCCGTTGCCCATCCACAGTCAAACGGCCAGGTGGAGTGAGAAAACGGCCTCATCCTGTCCGGCATCAAACCTCGGCTGATCGAGCCTCTGGAGCGCTTGGCTGGCTGCTGGCTCGACGAGCTACCAGCCATCCTCTGGAGTCTGCGCACGACTCCAAACAAGTCAACCGACTTCACGCCTTTCTTCCTCGTCTACGGTGCCGAAGCCGTCATCCCAACGGACATAGAGTTCGACTCCCCGCGAGTCACCATGTACATCGAGGAGGAAGCAGAAGAAGCACGTTAAGACGGCGTCGATCTGCTGGAAGAGGGCCGGCTGTTGGCACTCATCCGGTCCAGCATCTACCAGCAGAGCCTGCACCGATACCATAACAGGAAGGTCAAGCCAAGATCTCTCCAAGAGGGCGACCTTGTGCTCCGGCTGATCCAATGAACAGCCGGCCAGCACAAGCTGTCGGTGCCTTGGGAAGGCCCTTTCATCATCAACAAAGTACTGGGAAATGACTCCTACTACCTGATTGACGCTCAGAAGCCCCGAGCACGCAAGAGGGACGACTCCGGCAAGGAGACAGAGCGGCCATGGAATGCAAATCTCCTCCGAAGATTTTACAGTTAATGCAGTATGTACCACGCTACCCTTTGTATTAAAGTACCAAGGCTCTGGGCCCCCCGAGACGAGTTCGGGGACTGCCCTCTTTTGTCTGTATGATAAAAATTATGCCTACAAGTATGTTACTCTTTGTTATGCCGTTTGGCACCAGGCTCGACAAGTCGGCCCGGGGACTTGCCGCCTTGCACTATGAAATGCTTCCTGCAGTCGGACAAGTAGTGTGTAAATGCCTAAACCGTTTCCTGTCAGAAGCCGCAGCTCGCAGAGCGACTGTACGGTGGGCAGAAGTAAGGTAGAATGGGCATTCGCATGAAAAATGGCTAAGGACTCGAAGCATAAAACATAGCTCAGGACGGCTTCCAGCCTTTTTTCACAAACCGACTCTCGAATAGTCGGATTACCGCTTTCTATTCAATTTGCTCAAAAAACTCTTAAAAACGGCTAAGTACTTGCCTTCCCAAAGTAGCCAAGCATTTGATCCAGCAGCAGTCCGCAGAACGGCTGTCCGATTGGCAAGGCAGGCAACTAAGAGAAAGCGTCAAAGGAAAAAACCCAAAAGAGCAATGAGCAAGAAAAGATAGAACTCGGATAAATATATTTACATAACATAGGCCCTTGGCCGAATCTTCGAAGCAGAAGTTAAAAATACACCCCGCGGGTGGAATTGTGAAATTAACAAGTTCTTCAGAGACTACTAAAACAGACAAAATAAAGATAAGGCAGTTGCTTAAGAAGCGGCGGACGAATTTGGAGGGTCGGAGGAGGCGGCAGCGTCAGACGTTGGGGCGGCCCGCCGGGTAGTCTCAGCTTGATCGCCTCCGGCAGCAGTCGGCTCGGTCGCACGCGGCTCGTTGCTTGAGGTGCGGTCGGGCTGGGGCTGGCCGTCTGCTCCGTCTTCTGGCGCCTTCGTCTCGCCTCCGTCCTCCGCCTCGCCTTCCACCTCGACGCTTGAGCCGATCACCTTCGCCGAGTCCTCGCCGTAGTCTGGGTTGATCCCAAACCACTCCGGCGGTACCTCCTCGCCGTCTTCAGACCGCTCGAGGACGAAGATGCTGGTGTCGGTGTACTCAGCGATCGCCGCGGCACGCTTGACGAGGGCTCTTCTGCGGCTGCCAGCTCCGGCTGGGCCTCTGACCGGAGGGTGGCCAGCCGGTCTAGATCTAGCCCCGGATACCATGCGTTGACAAACTCCAAGGCCCGGCGCGCTCCAGCTCGGGCCGAGGAACCCTTCCAGGCTTCAAGACGACCAGCCCCGACTTCCAGCCAGTTGGCCGTCAGGCTAGGGGTGCACGGAGCCTGCATGTCCGGCCACAGGGCGGCAACCGCCTGGGCCCGACACGCTGAAGCCGGCGCAGCATCCGGTGAGTTGGCCGAAGGCGGGCCTCGATCCTCAGGATGTGCTCGTCAAGAGTTCGGGGGGCGTCGGTGGCAAACTCTGCACCTTCCGCCCTCCGACCTTCACGGTCAGCCTCGATGGTTTGGATGGCAGCCTGAGAGTGCCCAGGAAAGAAGTCTGCCAAAACGGAAGAAACGGAGAAGCTAGTCAAAAACCAGGAGTCGGCACGACTTATAATCGGCAGCTCAAAGAAAGAAAGTAAAGAAACTCACCATCAACGATGTCTTCAATTTCATGGAAGCCGGAGGCCAGCATCGCCTCCTTGTCAGACCAGGAGGAGCGCTCGCTAGCGAACTCGGCTAGGAGAGCGGTTTCCGTCTCTTCCGCCTCCTTCTGCGTCTTCGCAAGCAGCTCCCTCTGCTCTGCCAACTGAGTGGCCAGCAGATCGTGCTCTGTAGAGAGCTTGCTGTACTCCTCCCGCTTAGCGCGCAATGCAAAGTTGGCCTTGCTCAGCTGCTATTGAAGAGCAGCATTGGCTCCTGAAGAGATGGAAGAATGAAGGCGTTAAGTCAATAGTAAAGAAGGTCACCGGGAAGATCCGGCCCAACTGCTCAGCAGTCGGCCCGAACCTCGGGGACTACAGCCCGCGGGTGCGCTAGCGCGCCCCCGCAAAGAAGAAGAAAGGACTTACTCCGGCTCTCCGACAAGTCGGCAGTCCGCTTGCCCAGCTCTTCAACGTTACGGTTGAAGGCAGTGACGCGGAGGTTGTGGTAGTCCTATGACGAGCGTTTCAGACAAAAGTTAGTACCCAGAGTTCATCAATTGGAGTTCCGGGCTGCCTGCTCAGCAGCCGGCCCGAAACCTGAGGACTACACCCAGTGGGTGCGCTGGCGCGCCCCCACGGAGAGGAACAAAAAAACAAGGACTAAAGGAAAAAACATACCCGGACGGCTGCCCGCGATGCCAGGAACGCCTTGGTGCAATTCTGGAGAGCGTCGCCCTCAGCACGAAGCTTCGCCTGGACGTCCAGAAGCGCCTGGTTCAGCGGCCTTGTGCCGCCTCCTCGCACCCACCCAATGGGCGCGGCGCTTGTCGCTTTGGCATCTGGGATCACTGAGCTGGCGGTGCCGGCCTCCAGGGGGCGGGGTGCCGAAGTCGCCTTCTCCAGACGAACGGTGCGTTGGCGAGCCGACTTGGAGGAGTAACCTCGCCACGGCCTCGTCTTCGGTCGGCGGCGCTAGAGGGTCCGCTGGCTGTTTGCCTTGCGCACTTTCAGACGACGGCGGAGGTGGCGGCGGAACGATCACGTCCGGCCGGGAGGAGCCGCCGCCTTCCCTCTCCGCGACGGGGTTCTCGCCGCCGGCTTCCCCAGTCTGTCCCGCGACCTCCGGAGGCACCGACGCAGAATTCAGCGGGGTGACAAACACCGCCGATTGGCGGCGTGCGGCCTCCTCAGCCTGCCGCTTCGTCGCGGTGGCGGCTTCGGCCTCCGCCAATCTTTTCTTGGCGTTGGCCTCCACCCTATCGGCCTCCGCCTTCTCAAGGTGGGCGCCCTCTTCTTCATTGCGCCTCTCTTGCGCATTCCGCTCTGTCGCCTCCCGGAGGTCAGTAGCGGGGTCAATCCGCCGAGTGGTGGCGGATGTCTCCGCTGACCCCATGACGGAGGCGGCAGTGACCCTCTCAAGAGTAAGGGGAGCCCTGAAGCAAGGAAAGCAAGCAAAGACTCAGTCAAAGCCACAAAGAAAGAATAAAGCGATTAAGACAGAATACTCACGCGGAGACCAATGGAGGCTTCTTCACTTCCTTACGGAAGCGGATGGCCTTCGCAGCCGCCTCGTCCCGGCAGGTCAACGCAGCCGAGCCCTTGGGCTTCTTCGGCCGACTGCCGAACAAATTCGGCGCAGCCCTGCGCTTCTTCCCACCGCCTGGAGCACCCGGCGTGGCAGAAGAGCCCGCGCCAGGCTGGCCGGCTCCTGGCCGATGGCGGGGGGCGACTTCTCCCTCGGCATCATCGTCAGGCCAGTCGGGGAAAGTGGCCGAAGGCCTAAAGTCGCCTGCTGCTCCTCCTCCTCCCTCGGCGTCGTCCTCCAGAGCCGCCGCCCCCCAGATCGGGGTCGTCGACGTCGCTCTCCGCCCGGTCGGCAAGGAACTCGCGGGCCGGCCCCGAGGTGCCGGATGGCGGATGGAGGAGAGGATTCTGACCAAAGCCAACTGGTCAAAACAAACTCGGCGAGAAAAGAAGACAATCCAAAGAAAGAAAGAAAAGGCAACTCACCACGGGCGGGGGGTTGGCGCGGGACTACGGCTCCTTGCCGAACCGCCAATCCTCCAGGAGCTTGCTGTCCGAGAGGTAGTTCACCATGAAGGCCACCTCCTCGTGAGGCATGTCCTTGGTTCACATCCGACTCGGGTCACGGTGCCCGCTCATTTGGCATATCATATGGGGGCGGCCTTGGAGCAAGAGAACTCGGCGCGCCACGAAGGCGGCCAGCAGGTCTGGACCAGTCAAGCCCTCCGACTGCGTCAGCACTCGGAGTCGCGCAATGGCGCCGGCTCCCGCAGGCGTCAGCGACTTGGCCCGGTACGACCAGTTGGGCAGTCTCCCAGCTGGCGGGCCGGCTTCGAAAGCCGGCAGGTTGACCCAGTCGCCCCTCGCGGCGACGCTCCTAATGTAGAAATACGACCTTTGCCACATCTTCATCGACTTTATCAGCAAGATGGAGGGGAAGGGGTTGTCGGCCCCCGACCTTCGCATGGCGATGAAAGCGCCGCATTGAGCCGGCACGCCTACAGCCTGGGTGCCGAGCTTGGAGAAGAAGAACCCCCAGAGCTCGAGGGTGGGGAGGACTCCGAGGAAGCCTTCACACAAGGCCACGAAGGCGGACAGCAGCTCCACCATGTTGGGTGTGAGGTGGTGCGGCTGGAGGCCGTAGAACTCTAGGAAGGAGCGGAAGAAGCTGCTCGCCGGCAGCCCCAACCCGCGCAGGCAGTGCGAGCGGAAGATGACCCGCTCGCCCTCCTGCGGTGCGGGGGAAATCTCCCCCTCGACGCAAGACGCACCCGTACATGATCCTCGCCGGGGAGCCGACGAGTTTTGCGGAGGAACTCGATGTGGTCGCCATGAACTTCGAAGCCGTCCCAGGTGCCTGAGCGCACCGGGGGAGGCGCGGCGGCAGAGGAAGAGCTCATCGTGAGCCGATCGCCGCGGCGTTCGTCGAAGCTGGGGCGCGCGGCGGAGCAAAGAAGAAGGAGGAGGAGAGCGAGGAGCAGTGAGAAGGAGGAAGAAAGCGAGGAGCAGTGGGAAGAAGGGGCGCGCGTGCTCCGCCGTGCCCCCTCTTTCCCCTACTTATAGCCTCGTGGGCCGCAAAGCCGAGGGGGCGGCCATGGGATTTACTGCGCCCACGACCCCATGACCCCCACGTTCCACGACAAAGTTACTGTGCGTAGTAACTCCACGGGAAACCCAACCATCCGCCGGGGCCACAGCGGATCCGCTCGAGCGCCGAGGCGCGGTAGTGGCGGGCACTGCCTACGGGCCTGTCTCGTCGCGCGCGTGGGCTGGCAGGATGGCCCAGCCACATGTCATTGCCTAGCAAGCCTAGAGCGGGCGGCAGCCTGGAGGCTTAGCCAACACGCTACTTGAATCCCGCTGCGACGTTCGAAATGTTGTGCGAGACAGAATTGGGCGAGTCCGATTCCCTCTAGCCGGCCCGGCGGGAGTCAACCCAGAACCACGTATCGAGTACCCGAAAAGAGAAACTGCTGAGGCTTCTCGGCCAATCACCCGCGGCGCCTCACCAGCTTCGGGGACTACTGTCGGAGAAATGAGCCACAGGTAGGCCAACCCGAGGCCTAGAACCTTTCAAGACATCGGGGCAAGCTGCGCTCCTCAAGACCCCAGGACGAAGAGCCGCCTTCTGAGAAGTCGGCGGCAAGGCGGCCGACTGCCCACACACGGCCGAATCCATGGACGACTTCAGGATAAGCCGACTCCTAAATGGCGACTTCCAGAGAAGCCGGCTTTGGGGAGTCGGCCCGCGACTCCAACAAACCCCATGACCTCATCAAGGGGGACGGGGCTGAGGAGTGGCCACAGTGAAGCCCATTCACGCCCCTTACCGAGGGCAGGCATGGCCACAGCACGCCGTACCCCGGAAGATCTCCGTGCGGCGTGGCACTGTTGCCATGTCGGCCCTAACGTCGGCACCGCAGGACCGAATCTTGCACCCACGACGGTTTGTCTGTATGGCCTTGGGGCATCGGGTCCCACCAGCAAACGGGACCCCAGAAGACGGCAAGTGTACCACCAGTCGGACACGTTGGGAGCCGGCCCCCGGGAGTCGGCCAAGCCCTCCCCCGGGGTCCACGAGCCCTTAATCTGATGCGATGGAGAGTGGCAATAGTGATCGCCCGCCAGGCGGCGGGGCTGTTGCCACGACCCCATGATCGAGCCCGCGTCATCCGAAGCACGGCTACAGTGACCAGCCGCCGGCAAGACCCGCCCGCGGCGGACGCGGCCTGATAGCTCCGTACCAGACCAGTCGGCAGGGCCCACCAGTCGGCGGAGAAGACGGAAGCCAGAGGCACTGACGGCTGGGCCCATGCCCAGCCAGATTACCATTGTACCCCCAGGGGGGTAGGCCTATATAAACCCCCCAGGGCACCCATGCAAAGGGTTGGAACCTGTTAGCTCTAGACCAGATCATACAGGAGGGAGAGAGCTAGCCTTGCCCTCCCCTACCTCCAGGAAACAGCTCAAGGAGCAATCGTGTAAACACCTTGCTATAGTTATCATGCGGAGACCCCGCAAAGCAGCAGTAGGGGTGTTATCTCCCCGGAGAGCCCTGAAGCTAGGTAAGATTCGCCGGCGTGCATGCCTTCGCCTTATCCCGTTTCCAGGCACCGGCGACGTTCTACTCGCCCCCACCATGATAAGCCATCCATTGGCATATGTTGCACCCAACCCCGGACACCAGCCGCCTCCCTCCCTTGCTCCTTTATATACGGTGGCAAGGGGCACCCCATAGACACAATAGTTGATCATTGATCTCTTAGCCGTGTGCGGTGCCCCCCTCCACCATAGTCCTCGATAATATTATAGCGGTGCTTAGGCGAAGCCCTGCGACAGTAGAACATCAAGATCGTCACCACGCCGTCGTGCTGACGGAACTCTTCCCCGACATTCTGCTGGATCGGAGTCCGGGGATCGTCATCAAGCTGAACGTGTGCTAGAACTCGGAGGTGCCGTAGTTTCGGTGCTTGATCGGTCGGGCCGTGAAGATGTATGACTACATCAACCGCGTTGTGCTAACGCTTCCGCTTTCGGTCTACGAGGGTATGTGGACAACACTCTCCCCTCTCGTTGCTATGCATCACCATGATCTTGCATGTGCGTAGGAAATTTTTTGAAATTACTACGTTCCCCAACAGTGACATCCGAGCCTAGGTTTTATGCGTTTATTTAATATGCACGAGTAGAACACAAGTGAGTTGTGGGCGATATAAGTCATACTGCTTACCAACATGTCACACTTTGGTTCGGCGGTATTGTTGGATGAAGCGGCCCGGACCGACATTACGCGTACGCTTACGCGAGACTGGTTTTACCGCCGTGCTATGCACACAGGTGACTAGCGGGTGTCAGTTTCTCCAACTTTAGTTGAACCGAGTGTGGCTACGCCCGGTCCTTGAGAAGGTTAAAACAGCACTAACTTGAAAAACTATCATTGTGGTTTTTGATGCGTAGGTAAGAACGGTTCTTGCTCAGCCCGTAGCAGCCACGTAAAACTTGCAACAACAAAGTAGAGGACGTCTAACTTGTTTTTGCAGGGCATGTTGTGATGTGATATGGTCAATACATGATGCTAAATTTTATTGTATGAGATGATCATGTTTTCTAACCGAGTTATCGGCAACTGGCAGGAGCCATATGGTTGTCGCTTTATTGTACGCAATACAATTGCACTGTAATGCTTTACTTTATCACTAAGCGGTAGCGGAAGTCGTGGAAGCATAAGATTGGCGAGACGACAATGATGCTACGATGGAGATCAAGGTGTCACGCCGGTGATGATGGTGATCATGATGGTGCTTGGGAGATGGAGATCACAAGCACAAGATGATGATTGCCATATCATATCACTTATATTGATTGCATGTGATGTTTATCTTTTATGCATCTTATCTTGCTTTGATTGACGGTAGCATTATAAGATGATCTCACTAAATTTGAAGATAAAAGTGTTCTCCCTGAGTATGCACCGTTGCCAAAGTTCGTCGTGCCCAAACACCACGTGATGATCGGGTGTGATAAGCTCTACATCCATCTACAACGGGTGCAAGCCAGTTTTGCACACGTAGAATACCCAGGTTAAACTTGACGAGCCTAGCATATGCAGATATGGCCTCAGAACACTGAGACCGAAAGGTCGAGCGTGAATCATATAGTAGATATGATCAACATAGTGATGTTCACCATTGGAAACTACTCCATTTCACGTGATGATCGGTTATGGTTTAGTTGATTTGGATCACGTGATCACTCAGAAGATTAGAGGGATGTCTTTCTAAGTGGGAGTTCTTAAGTAATATGATTAATTGAACTTTAATTTATCATGAACTTAGTCCTGATAGTATTTGCATATCTATGTTGTAGATCAATAGCTCGCGTTATTGCTTCCCTATGTTTTATATGTGTTCCTAGTGAAAACTAAGTTGAAAGATGATAGTAGCAATGATGCGGACTGGGTCCGTGATCTAAGGTTTATCCTCATTGCTGCACAGAAGAATTATGTCTTTGATGCACCACTAGGTGACTGACCTCTTGCAGGAGCAGATGCAGACGTTATGAATGTTTGGCTAGCTCAATATGATGACTACTTGATAGTTTAGTGCACCATGCTTAACAGCTTAGAATCGGGATTTCAAAGACGTTTTGAATGTCATGGACCATATGAGATGTTCCAGGAGTTGAAGTTAATATTTCAAGTAAATACCCGAGTTGAGAGATATGAAGTCTCCAACAAGTTCTATAGCTAAAAATGGAGGAGAATAGCTCAAGCAGTGAGCATGTGCTCAGATTGTCTGGGTACTACAATCGCTTGAATCAAGTGGGAGTTAATCTTCCAGATAAAATAGTGATTGACAGAATTCTCTAGTCACCATCACCAAGTTAGTAGAACTTCGTGATGAACTATAATATGCAAGGGATAACGGAAACGATTCCCAAGCTCTTCGTGATGCTGAAATCGACGAAGGTAGAAATCAAGAAAAGCACCAAGTGTTGATGGTAAACAAAATCACTAGTTTCAAGTAAAGGGACAAAGGGAAGGGGAACTTCAAGAAGAACAACAAGCAAGTTGCTGCTCAAGTGAAAAAACCCAAGTCTGAACCTAAGCCTGAAACTGAGTGCTTCTACTGCAAAGGGACTGGTCACTGGAAGCGGAACTACCCCAAGTAATTGGCAGATAAGAAGGATGGCAAAGTGAACAAAGGTGTATTTGATATATAGATTATTGATGTGTATATTACTAGTGTTTGTAGCAACCCCTCGGTATTTGATACTGGTTCAGTTGCTAAGAGTAGTAACTCGAAACGGGAGTTGCAGAATGAACAGAGACTAGTTAAGGGTGAAGTGATGATGTGTGTTGGAAGTAGTTCCAAGATTGATATGATCATCATCGCACACTCCCTATACTTTCGGGATTAGTGTTGAACCTAAATAAGTGTTATTTGGTGTTTGCGTTGAGCATGAATATGATTTGATCATGTTTATTGCAATACGGTTATTCATGTAAGTTAGAGAATAATTGTTGTTCTGTTTACATGAATAAAACCTTCTATGGTCATACACCCAATGAAAATGGTTTGTTGGATCTCGATCGTGGTAATACACATTTTTATAATATTGAAGCCAAAAGATGCAAAGTTAATAATGATAGTGCAACTTATTTGTGGCACTGTCGGTTAGGTTATATTGGTGTAAAGCGCATGAAGAAAATCCATGCTGATGGGCTTTTGGAATCACTTGATTATGAATCAGTTGATGCTTGCGAACCATGCCTCATGGGCAAGATGACTAAGACTCCGTTCTCCGGAACAATGGAGCGAGCAACAGATTTGCTGGAAATCATACATACTGATGTATGTGGTCCAATGAATATTGAGGCTCGTGGAAGGTATCATTATTTTCTGATCTTCACAGATGATTTGAGCAGATATGAGTATATCTACTTGATGAAACACAAGTCTGAAACATTTGAAAAGTTCAAAGAATTTCAGAGTGAAGTGGAGAATCATCGTAAGAAAAATAAAAGTATCTACGATATGATCGCAGAAGTAAAATATTTGAGTTACGAGTTTGGCCTTCAGTTAAAACAATGTGAAATAGTTTCACTACTCATGCCACCTGGAACACCATTACAGTGTAATGGTGTGTCCGAACATCATAACCGTACTTTATTAGATATGGTGCGATCTATGAAGTCTCTTACCGATTTACCACTATCGTTTTGGGGTTATGCATTAGAGACAACTACATTCACATTAAATAGGGCACCATCTAAATCTGTTGAGACGACACCGTATGAACTATGGTTTGGCAAGAAACCTAAGCTGTCGTTTCTTAAAGTTTGAGGTTGCAATGCTTATGTGAAAAAGTTTCAACCTGATAAGCTCAAACCCAAATCGGAGTAGTACATCTTCATAGGATACCCAATAGAAAATGTTGGGTACACCTTCTATCACATATCCGAAGGCAAGATATTCATTGCTGAGAATGGATCCTTTCTAGAGAAGGAGTTTCTCTCGAAAGAAGTGAGTGGGAGGAAAGTAGAACTTGATGAGGTAACTATACCTGCTCCATTATTGGAAAGTAGTTCATCACAAAAATCTGTTCCTGTGACTACTACACCAATTAGTGAGGAAGCTAATGATGATGATCATGTAACTTCAGATCAAGTTACTACCGAACCTTGTAGGTAAACCAGAGTGAGATCCGCACCAGAGTGGTACGGTAATCCTGTTCTGGAGGTCATGTTACTTGACCATGACGAGCCTATGAACTATGAGGAAGCGATGATGAGCCCAGATTCCCCGAAATGGCTTGAGGCCATAAAAATCTAAGATGGGATCCATGTATGAGAACAAAGTGTGTACTTTGGTTGACTTGCCCGATGATCAGCAAGCCATAAAAAAATGGATCTTCAAGAGGAAGACGGACGGTGATAGTAGTGTTACTATCTACAAAGCTAGAATTGTCGCAAAAGGTTTTCGACAAGTTCAAGGTGTTAACTATGATGAGAGTTTCTCACTCGTATCTATGCTTAAGTCTGTCCGAATCATGTTAGCAATTGCCGCATTTTATGAAATCTGGCAAATGGATAAACAAAACTGCATTCCTTAATGGATTTATTAAAGAAGAGTTGTATATGACGTAGACAAAAGGTTTTGTCAATCCTAAAGGTGCTAACAAAATATGCAAGCTCCAGCGATCCATCTATGGACTGGTGCAAGCATCTCAGAGTTGGAATATACGCTTTGATAAGTTGATCAAATCATATAGGTTTATATAGACTTGCGGTGAAGCCTATATTTACAAGAAAGTGAGTGGGAGCACTACAACATTTCTGATAAGTATATGTGAATGACATATTGTTGATCGGAGATAATGTAGAATTATTCTACAAAGCATAAAGGAATGTTTGAAAGGAGTTTTCAAAGAAAGACCTCGGTGAAGCTGCTTACATATTGAGCATCAAGATCTATAGAGATAGATCAAGACGCTTGATAAGTTTTTCAATGAGTACATACCTTGACAAGATTTTGAAGTAGCTCAAAATGGAACAGTCAAAAAAGGAGTTCTTGCCTGTGTTACAAGGTGTGAAGTTGAGCAAGACTCAAAACCCGACCACGGCAGAAGATAGAGAGAGAATGAAAGTCATTCCCTATGCCTCAGCCATAGGTTCTATAAAGTATGCCATGCTGTGTACCGGACCTATTGTATACCCTGCCCTGAGTTTGGCAAGGGAGTAAAATAGTGATCTAGGAGTAGATCACTGGACATTGGTCAAAATTATCCTTAGTGGAATAAGGATATGTTTCTCGATTATGGAGGTGACAAAAGATTCGTCGTAAAGGGTTACGTCGATGCAAGTTTTGACACTGATCCAGATGACTCAAAGTCTCAATCTGGATACATATTGAAAGTGGGAGCAATTAGCTAGAGTAGCTTAGTGCATAGCATTGTTGACATAGAAATTTGCAAAATACTTACGGATCTGAATGTGGCAAGACCCGTTGACTAAACTTCTCTCACAAGCAAAACATGATCACACCCTAGTACTCTTTGGGCGTTAATCACATAGCGATGAGAACTAGCTAGATTATTGAATCTAGTAAACCCTTTGGGTGTTGGTCAGATGATGATGTGAACTATGGGTGTTAATCACATGGTGATGTGAACTATTGATGTTAAATCACATGGCAATGTCAACTAGATTATTGACTCTAGTGCAAGTGGGAGACTGAAGGAAATATGCCCTAGAGGCAATAATAAAGTTATTATTTATTTCCTTATTTCATGATAAATGTTTATTATTCATGCTAGAATTGTATTAACCGGAAACATAATACATGTGTGCATACATAGACAAACAGAGTGTCACTAGTATGCCTCTACTTGACTAGCTCGTTGATCGAAGATGGTTATGTTTCCTAGCCATAGACATGAGTTGTCATTTGATTAACGGGATCACATCATTAGGAGAATGATGTGATTGAATTGACCCATTCCATTAGCTTAGCACTTGATCGTTTAGTTTGTTGCTATTGCTTTCTTCATAACTTATACATGTTCCTATGACTATGAGATTATGCAACTCCAGTTTACCGGAGGAACACTTTGTGTGCTACCAAACGTCACAACGTAACTGGGTGATTATAAAGGTGCTCTATAGGTGTCTCTGAAGGAACTTGTTGGGTTGGCGTATTTCGAGATTAGGATTTGTCACTCCGATTATCGGAGAGGTATCTCTAGGCCCTCTCAGTAATGCACACCATTTAAGCCTTGCAAGCATTGCAACTAATAAGTTAGTTGTGGGATGATGTATTACGGAACGAGTAAAGAGACTTGCCGGTAACGAGATTGAACTAGGTATTGAGATACCGACGATCGAATCTCGGGCAAGTAACATACCGATGACAAAGGGAACAACGTATGTTGTTATGCGGTCTGACCGATAAAGATCTTCGTAGAATATGTGGGAGCCAACATGAGCATCCAGGTTCCGCTATTGGTTATTGACCGGAGACGTGTCTCGGTCATGTCTACATAGTTCTCGAACCCGTAGGGTCCGCACGCTTAAGGTTTCGATGATAGTTATATTATGAGTTTATGATTTTTGATGTACCGAAGGAGTTCGGAGTCCCGGATGAGATCGTGGACATGACGAGGAGTCTCGAAATGGTCGCGACGTAAAGATCTATATATTGGATGACTATATTCGGACATCAGAAAGGTTTCGAGTGATTCAGGTATTTTTTCGGAGTACCAGAGAGTTACGGGAATTCGCCGGGGAGTATATGGGCCTTATTGGGCCATACGGGAATAGAGGAGAGATGCCAAAAGGAAGGAGGCGCGCGCCCCCCCTCTTGTCCGAATTGGACAAGGGGTGCAACCCACTTTTCCTTGTTCCTCTCCCCCTCTTTCCTTCTCTCCTACACCAACAAGGGAAGGAGGAGTCCTACTCCCGGTGGGAGTAGGACTCCCCCCTTGGCATGCCCTCCTCCTAGGCCGGCCGCCTCCCTCCCTTGCTCCTTTATATACGGGGGCAGGGGGCACCCCATAGACACAACAGTTGATCATTGATCTCTTAGCTGTGTGCGGTGCCCCCCTCCACCATAGTCCTCGGTAATATTTTAGCGGTGCTTAGGCGAAGCCCTGCGACAGTAGAACATCAAGATCGTCACCACGCCGTCGTGCTGATGGAACTCTTCCCCGACATTCTGCTGAATCGGAGTCCGGGGATCGTCATCAAGCTGAACGTGTGCTAGAACTCGGAGGTGCCGTAGTTTCAGTGCTTGATCGGTCGGGCCGTGAAGACATACGAATACATCAACCACGTTGTGCTAATGCTTCCGCTTTCGGTCTACGAGGGTACATGGACAACACTCTTCCCTCTCATTGCTATGCATCACCATGATCTTGCGTGTGCGTAGGAATTTTTTGAAATTACTACGTTCCCCAACAAAACATGCTACAACAGAGATGGAATAGGTACTAAAGAATAGAAAGGCATGACATATTGACATGTATTCACTCCATCCGGAAATAAATGGATGGGTCTAGTCGTATTTCAGTTCTAGATACATCTAGTTTTATCCATTTCTGCGACATTTAATCCGGACGGAGGGAGTATGATGTAAGAGCTAGGGATACGACAGGACAACACAGTAAAAAAACACTAAAAAACCCACTGCAGAACCAAAGTATTCAAACCCACTGATATGAGATAGTACACTCATGCAGCTCAAGATGCAAAACTACCAGGCAGTTTTCCTTGCAAAAATCAACATTGTGGCCTTTAATCATACATTTTGCTACAACTAAATTTAGATCAGATAAAGGTTGGATTCACGCCGATTAACAAAATACATGCCGATGTAAAAATATAGTGATATACAACAGGTACTTACATCTACATTGGAGCACAGAGAATTCCTGCAAGAATCTTTCCTCATAAACGATACCATCACAGAAAATCTTCCATCTGTTAAGCTTATTTTCTAAAAGAGAGATGAGTAAGAAACATGTAGAAAATATGATCAACATGCTATAAAATTTCATGATGCAAGGATATGCACACGCTTCTTAGAATTGACTTGACATATTTTTGCTGGACTGGAGCGGACTAGTTCTATGGCCACTGGAATCTACTTATTATCAGTAGGAGTTGGGTTTCTCTGTGCTGGAGCAGTATCTTTAAAAACTGGAGTTGGTTTATTATCTCTTGGCGTTTGGATCTTTTGCAAAGGCCTTATTTGTAACCCTTCAGCTTCTAACATAGTCGTCTTCCCCTTGCATGCCTTGTATAGAAGAATGGTGCTTTAATTATAAAACATGCGGCAACAGAGAGATGGAATAGGTACTGAAGAATAGAAAGGCATGACATATTGACATGTATTCCCTCCATCCGGAAAAAATGGATGGGTCTAGGCGTATTTCAGTTCTAGATGCATCCTTTTTTATCCATTTTGGCAACATGTAATCCGGACGGAGGGAGTATGGTGTAAGAGCTTGGGATACGACAGGACAACACAGCAAAAAAAACACCAGTTGAATGTAAAACTGTATGCTAGCGGAATACATACAGAAATAACTAAGGCAACATACACATGTATGATTGGGAAAATAACATGGCATTGCAACAGAGCACTAGAACAGCACTTCAATGTAAAAAACATGGTATGGTAGACAGATGAAGTACATACTGATGAATAACAATGCATAAGATATTAAGAAGCATGATGTCCAAATTAAGCAGATGGCATTGTGATAGAGTAGAATGACAGTACTTAAATTTGAAAACATGTTATCATGAATGGAATAGGTACTGAAAAACAGGAAGGCATGACATATTTACATGCATGATCAGCATGGTAAGCACATGGCATTGCAACAGAGTAGATACACTCCAGGACATTATATGCATGTTGTACCCATATCACAGGCCAAGTTAGAGCAAGGACCTTGTGGGGTGAAGAGGATTCATCATCTTTCTGCAAGTCTTCTGAAGAACTGCCTTTACATGTTCCATCATATTCGGTATCATTGACATCAAGTTTATTGGCCTTTACATTGCTCCGTGAGGTTCTTGTGGATATATCAGTGTGTGCAATTATATCTGACATGCATGGAAGACAACTAGTAGTTAGATTTATGTAATGAGTGCCTGTAGGAGACGACATAAATAGTAGGACTGGGGCTAACTAGCAGCAACAGGTCTCATAAACTAAAGGGAGAACACAGATGGAAGCTACAGAATATGTATCGTTTGTACTCGAGATTAACTAGATGGCACACAAAAGTATTAAAGAACAACATAGGAAATACTAGAAGTGGTATAATACTATAATCACTAGCCTGTGGGATAGCATTGGCTGATGGATGATAACTATGGAACTATGTTACCTAAAGAACAAGTATCTTAGTTGAACTATGGAACAATGTTAACTCCTGAACAAGACCCGTAAGAGATCAGCATGAATATACAATGAAATGTGATGATCTATTTTCCATGCTTAGATGAATAACAAAGCCATAAATGTTGCACACAAGTAAGATGAGGGTACAACCTATCTGGCTGCCATCCATAGGAGTGAGCATCATGTGTTGACTTGTGGATGGCCCTGCAGTTGTTGTGGCTGTGCATGTCGGGCACGCGCATTCAATGCAGGGAACTGTTGAGTGGAGACTATAGCTCCCTTCTGGTGTATGCTTCCCTTGTTGGAGCAGTTGCAGTGAGTCGGAAGACGGTGTGTCTGAAGATGCAGATAACACATAATGTTAAGAACGACATATCTCTTTGATATGAAGAAATACACTAAGAGATCAACAGCAAGGTACGAGAGTGGTCACACGTCTATTGACTGAAGACTAAATTGGGGTCACACGGTTTTATTTTATTTTGGTACTGTCCGATCTATGCCAGATGGCTGGCCGTCTTGTGCCTCCCGGCTGACACTGTTCGGAATCTTCCCTGAAGAGCCAGCGACCAACAACAGAGCAGCCTGCCTCCGCCCTCTGTGGCCCCGGCCAAAACCCCGCTCCCCGCCCCACTGCATTGTCATGGTTGCGCCGCCCCCGGTCCAATCCACAAAGACTCCCCGTCATCCAGATCCGGCGGCGGCAGTACCTTCAACCCACGCAACTCTAAAAGATAGTCATCTAAGCGCTGCTTCCGCGGCGAACTTTGCGGCCCCACACCCTTACGTTAGACACCAGCCAACCGGCAGCCTAGGAGCTCCGCCGCCTCGAGGGGTGCTGCTTCCCATTGCAAATCGATTGGCCCAGAATAAAAATTCAGACAACTGACGCCTAAATAAAGTGATTTGAGATGAGGGTGCGACCTATCTGGCGGCATGGTGAAGTAGGCAGGTCCAGCTGCCGAGTCGGTGAGGCCGGCGCGGTTGCGGTAGCGACCGGCGGCAGGGAAAGAGCGATGCCGCGACGGTCGACGGCTACGCCGAATCAGCGCCAGGACTCTGGACGGATCCGAAGTTGGAGCCGCTCCGGCGCCGTGAACAACTGCGGGGGTGAATCAGCTCCAGTACGGTTCACGCGGCCGTCGTCGAGGTAGCACCTGCAGCACGGAGTAAGAGGCACACGACCCAGTGCACGACGGCAAATGGACAGCGTCTCCGGCATTAGGGAGGAGGGCGGCTGTGAAATTGGTGCAGTGGGGGGCTCCATGGAGGTGGGGATGATGTTTTGCGGCTCGGGGGAAGGGAGCTTCCCGGGGAGAAGATGATTTGGCGCCCACGAGGTATGAATGGGGGCGGGCGGGGAAATGGGAGGGGAGTGGAACCATGTCTTACGGACGCATTTGTCTGAAATGTGAGGGGGAGTTACAGTTCTACCCTTGCCTATAGGCTTCTCGGCTTGGGTCTGTGTACTGAGGGTCAGGATAGTAGAGTAACTTTGCTTCTCTAGGCGGGAGCGATTTCGAGCGAGGAGGGCGTGTTTTGAACAATAGTGGGCGCGAGCGATTTTGGGCGAGGAGAGCGTGTTTTGAAATAGTGGGCGCGAGCTATTTCAGGTGAGGAGAGCGTGTTTTTCCGACCATGGTTTATGAATTATTTGGCACATGTCATTTCGGCCAAGGAGAAGGCGTGCTTGGATGAAGTTACGAACCTACCCTCGATGTACAACGGGCCAATTGATGCTTGTCCCACATAGGACGGTAATTTTGCGTCTCCCATTTATTTGCTCGAGCGAATTCCACCGAGCAGAGAGGATGTTTAATGGTTCATTCAAATTTTGGGAGAATGAGCATCCACGTCTACCTTACCAAGTCTATTTGGATCAAATTTTGAAATATTAGCTTGCCACTTCTTTTTTAGATGGAGAGATGATGCTCGGGAGTAATGTGTTTTTACATGCTCGTTGCTAGCGATTTACTATATGACAAATAGTTGGCCTACTCAAAAACGCGAATCAAACCCAAAATGAAATATCTCGATTCAGTGAAATAGCTTGTTCAGTAGGTCAAAATAGTGAACTAAATCCAAAATTGAACACCTCAATCGAGTAGCATGTTGTACAGTATTATAGTACTCCATGAACATGTTGAAAGTCAAATTAATGAATTTGTTTGATATATGCATATATCCGTTCATGTGTGGATTGCAGACAACCTGTTCTCCAATTTAAATATTTGAATGCAAGTTCATATCGAAACATGGTTTATATCAGTCTTTGATGCATAAAACGTGACCTCCCCCTCTCCCGGACTCATGTTCTCTCTCTCTCTCTCTCTCTCTCTCTCTCTCTCTCTCTCGCCGACAATCTTCAATTCTGTCGCACGCATCCGACACAAAAACCTTGTTCGTCCCTCTCCCTTTCTCTCCATCTCTCTCTCTCTCTCTCTTTGTGTGTGTGTGGGGGGGTCTTTCTAGTTCGCATGCATATACACACCATCTATAGGTCTCTCTCGCACACTATGTATGATACTCTAGCTAGTCCAAGCTAGATATCTTGGGTGCACTCATCGTACGCACACAGATTCCTTGGCTCTTTGCCTGTAACTCTCTCACGCACCACTATGTCGTCTCGGAGCTCTTCCCCCCTCTCTCAAACTCTCCATCCACCTGGGTCACACATACACATGCATATCTCACTCGCACTCGATAGGCCCATCTAAAACTCTATCTCCCCCTCGTTCTCTCTCCATCTCACACGCGCACACACACAATCTCATGCCCAGCTAGCCAAGTATGATGGTCTCTCACTCAATTGTAGGCACACGCAGTCCCCCTATATGTATATGACTAGCTAATCTTAGTCTCCATCACAAACATGTGCATGGTCTATCTCGATTTCTCTCGAGGCATCTTTCTATCGTGCATGCACTCCCTCGATCTCCCACCCATATAGTCCCCTCACGATCTTGATGGGATCTCTCTATCACAAACACACCCTCTCTCCCTCCTCATGCGTCCATGCCATCCATGTGTCCCTCTCGACCTTTGTTCCTTGTTGGCCACACCTCTATTGGGCATGTGCTACAGGGGTGTCTCTCCCCGTTGCAAACAATCACACACTAGCTATCTTCGTGTATCTCCTCGCCTCGCTTTTCCATCTCGGAGATGCATGCGTGATATGTTTGCATAAGAAACGAAAAAACACACACTCTCTCTAATTTATCGTTTGTTGTCACTTTCTCTTTCACACACATACTCTTTTTGCACACTTACTCATTCTCCTTCACACACACTTGATCTGTCTCGACTGAGGCACTCTCCTCGGTCCATAGCATATAGATTTATTGAAAAGTCAAACATCACAAAGTTTGACCATGTACGTGGAGAAAAAGAATTACATCTAGTACGGCAAACATATGCCATTAGATTCACCATGAGATGTAGTTTTGTATGATGTATCTTTGGTATTGTAGATGTAAATAACATTTGCGTAAACCTGATCAAAGTTTCCAAAGTTTGACTTCTAAAATTTTTACATGCACTGCATTATCGAGCGGATGGAATATCTCTTTCCCCCTCTCAACTATCTGACGCACCAGTCAGCCTTATCAGGGCTCCTCAATCTCTCTCTAACTTTATTGGTCAGTTTGGTTCGAGACCTGACCCTCATGCCTTGATGGCCGGTACTGCCTAGTGTGGACGTGAGATGTAAAATATTTCTGCCTGGCCAGGCTTGTGTGGTGTTGAAGCGTTTGGTTCATGCTTGGGCCAGGCAAAGCATCAACGTCCCATCAATCAATCCATGCATCAATTATTTAATGCTAATATCCATCCATGTTGTTGTTAGCCTCGTGGCCACACGACCAGGCATTCGAAATCGGTCGCCTGGGCCAGGCTACTTGCAGTGTCTGGAGTTCAGCCAGGCTAATTAAAGTGCAAGGGAACCCAGGCCAGGCGGGCTTTCTTTTTCACAGGGTAGCAACCAAACAAGCGTGCATGAAATCCTGCCACAACCCCAGGGCAGGCAAAAGATGCTCAGGACGCAAGCCAAACTGGCCTTATATCTCCCTGGTTCACACATACACATGTCTCGCTCGCGCTATACATATAGACCCATCCAACACTCTCCGCCCTTGTTCTCTCTCCATGTGACACGCACCCCCCTAAGTACCATAATCCCTCAATCCATCATAGGCGCAAGCACTCTCCCCCTCCTAAGAATGATTATCTCTTACTAGCCAACATGAACACACGTATTGTCTCCTTCCATCCATACGTCTATCTCGACATCTCTCGGGGCATCTTCTATCGCGCACACACCTTGTCACTCGATTTCCCACCCATGTAGTCCCATCACGATCTCCAGGGGATCTCTCTATGACAAACATACACTCTCTCTTCCCCATGTCTGCATTTTCTCCGTACGTCTCTCTCGACCTTTCTCCCTTGTTTGTCAGACCCCTCTTGGCCACGTGCTAGGGGTCTTGCTCTCTCAGTTCCAAACAACCACACACTATCTCCTCACCTTGCCTCCGTTGTCAAAGATGCATGTGTGATATGTTTGCATAAGACACGCACGGTTTTTCTCTACTTTTATCATGTGTTGTCCATGTCTCTTTCACACATGCACACACACTTTTTTCACTCACTCTCTCTCTCTCTCTCTTGTTAGGGACTCTGTCACATCCATAAGCATATGGATGTTTTGAAAAGTCAAACCTCAGAAACGTTTGACTAGGTATATGTGGAGAAAAACATTTACATCTGGAACGATCATTAGATTCATCACAACATGTACTTACTTCAAACTATCATTTATCTTTGGTATTGTAGATATAAATAATTTCTTTATAAACTTGGTCAAAGTTTCAAAAGTTTGACTTAAAAAAATGTTGGAACTACATTATCGAATGGAGGGAGTAGCTCTTTCTCTCTCTCTCTCTCTGCTATCTCTCACGGGCCTCCCCTCTCACTCGAACTCTCTATACCGACGGATTATACGCTCACTGTGTCAGCGTATAGCTCCGTATATTGTTTAGTTGGCCGGTCAACCAATCCACATGCTGCCTTGTCAGCTCGTGTTCTGTATCTTCGTGTGCTGGCTCATGTGGTAGTGGGTGAAAATAAGTAAACTAGAGGCCCATCTAACACGCGGTGAAGTAAACAAAGTTGAACCACTCGGGGTAGCACCCCGCACACTAGTAAATTGAGGGCGCATTGAGGACAAACTTCTTGCGCGCGAAGGACGCACTCGCGCACAATTCACCACTGCGCGCGGCATGCACAGAAGGACGCACTCGCGCACACCCAGCACACAACACACACCAGCACACGTGTACACATCTAGGAGTAGAAGGTCGTGGAAAAATCTGGTGCGATGGCTGCTGCTGGAGCCGTCCACCCCCAATCTTGGTGTTCCGTGCCATGCACGGGCATCTACGCACGGGAAATTATGTCAAACAGGGCTAGTTGTAAGCAGGCTATCTCTACAGCCATGATGATAGTGACTGCAGATGGTGAGGCTGACTATGGTATGCCGAACACGGCGCCTATACTCAGGTGTCATCTCCGGCGCAGGGTCTTGTCACTTCACTGTGAGGAGCAGCACGTAATAATTTGACCAACGGGTAGTACAGTGCTAGTACTCCTACTACTACATTGGTAGTACTACTACTAGTACTAGTAGCACCACCGTCTGGATTTAGGAGTACTACCACGTCCACCGGCACCGAGGAACGTCTCCAGGTAGTATTGCTTGAGGCCGCCAGGGCGAGGGGCCGCTTGGACGACAACTTCATCTCCTTGTTCGATGAGGTCCTCGTCGGTTTCCTCGACAAGTTCATCGTCGTCAAGAAGCTTGTGGACGACTTTGACGTAAGCCTCCAGCCGACGCGCCCAGGCTCTGCGATGCCCGCCACCCTCAATGGCCACTATGGTAACAACCTCTTCGACGCACTGGTGGCCCTGCGACTGCCCGCTGTCGCGCCGGAGAATGTCCACCTCGAGGTCGCGCTCGCCGCGCAGCGCCTGGTGCAGCAAGACACCATCGACATAATCACCCATGTCTACGCGCAAATCGTCCACAAGGACTATTACATGCAAGAGGAGGATGATAGGACACTGTCCTTCTTGGAGCGCAGGGTAACCTTGGACGGCACTGTTCAGAAGCACGTTGAGCTCGCCGCCAACGCCGCTGCTCCTCACACATCGGTTGGTGACCCGACGCACTAGGGCGTGAGGATGTCGTTGAACGTTGATGGATCCGTATGTATTTTTATCTTTCCATCAAATCCATGTAGTAGTATATGATACTACAGTGATTATCTTACCTTTCGGATCAACTTCATAATTTTCGTACGTACTCCATGCATGAACGGCGCCAGAACCAAACTTCTCATTACTCCAGGAAAAATCGTTATTTTCTATCTATCGGTCACGCCATGGAGCAGAACCAAATTTTACAAGTTACGAGTTCAAAAGGAAAAGCCTGCCGTGTTTGCGTCGCACCCCCACACGGTTGGTCTGGCATGCCGCTCAAGCGGGAATGCGTGCGGTGTTGCATTTTCACTTACAAGTGGGACCGCAGTTGAGCAAACCGACTATCGGCAAACCCCCACCCCGCCAATCGCGCAATGGCTGAGAAAACAGGAGGGAGAAGAGATGGCTGTAGCATAGACTCCAAGAAAATTGGTGTCAGATGGGACTCGTGTGGGTGGCGTGTGCCGTACTGCTAGACGTGAATGCTACTGAGTTATGGCCCATGCCACCCCACTATATCGAGCCTATATCGAGGTACGTAGAACAATTTTCCCGCAGTCCGTGCTCAGCCCTCCTCTATCTCTCTTCTCAGCCAGCCAGCGGACGCACGGAGCCCATCGTCTGTTTGCTCACATGCGGCCCCACATGTCAGTGAAAACGCAAGAGGACCCACTGAACCTGCACATCTTTCACCTCGACGTGTTGGTGATGAAAAATAAAACCAATAAAGATCTTCGGTGGCCGCTTTAGGAGTTACTCAAGAGTAGTAAGATTCTATTTACAGTTTAACCCAAGATGCACATATCGTGGCTTCAACTACGACTCTATTTTCTTTCATGACACGACCTGGATGCTGGATGTCCCACGTGTCGGCAAAAGGAGGAAGAACCCGACCAAATCTTCGGTTCTGCCCTCGGATTAGACTAGTTGTGCTAACTTAAAATTTTTATTGTGTACTCCCTCCGTTCCAAAATACTTGACTTCCATTTGTCCAAAAATGGATGTACCTATATACTAAGACATGTCTAGATACATATATATTTTGACAAATAGAAGGCATGTATTGTGCAACGGAGGGAGTAGAATGGATGCAAGTTTTTGTATTGGGAAGAAGAGTACATCCATATATTGATAGAGCGCAATTTAGTAGATGTTCTATCACTTTTAGCTAGCACAGACACAAGATCGAGCCTTCATAGATCAACAATGAATGCATTGAGAAGGCACTAATCCAACTTACAGGAGTAGTAAAATGTATTCTTGTGGTTCTTGTTTTCTTTGGTCTTGCTTTTCTAGTCAAAATTATCGTTGGAGTCCATGCAAAACGGAGGTGCGCTTGGGGTCGTGCGTTGGAGTTGGCCTTACAAGTGGGACCGCAGTTAAGGAAACCGACTATCGACAAACCCCCACCTCGCCCGCCGCGCGATGGCTGAAGTTAGAGAAACGACGAGGTTGAAGAGATTGCTCTAGCACGGACTCCAAGAAATAATATGGTGTCAGATGGATGTCGTGGTGGCGGCGTGTGCCGTACTCCTGGACGTGAATGCTTGTTCTGGCCCATGCCACCCTAGTACTCCATACTACTTACTCCTACTATATAGTACTAGTATCGAGGATTCGAGGTGCTGGTTACGTACAGTGAACACATTAACATATGGCTATAGTAAAAACACCCGCCCGACGCGCGAAGCATCTGAAGCTAGTACAGATAGTGTACTACTATTGTTGATTGGCCTTATCCGATAACCTGTTGCAATGCATGTACAATTATGTATTCGGAAAATATTTTTTTGCCTCATCGCACCACTCACTCAGAGAAGCGACTCGAAAGCCATTCATAATTTTAGTAAGTTTATCACACGCATATCATTTTATTACATACAACAGGTCATCAACCCACATCGACAATGAGGATACATTATAAATACTAAAGTTTTCACCACACAACAAATAACAAGCAATGAAATGAACTTCAATTCAACCATTCCTCGGTGTTGGAAACACTTGCTTTGAACCACAAGTGATTCTCTGGGACGGGCCATCGATTGTCGATCTGGAAACCAATGCAGGACTGATCATCTAGGCTGAAGCAGCCTACTATATCCCTACCAGGGTAGGGAACCACACAAATGTCCGAGGTATAGACACAGTTGCTTCTCATAAATGTGTCAACAGCAGTTGGATCGCCTTTCACCATCATCAGATAGTTTTGTCCAAGGAAGAGCGAGTTTTCTCCAAGACTATCAATTCTGCACCAGGGAGAAGGAGTTGGCGCTAGCACACTAGTATCCATCCTGAATACCATGCAATGGGTGTTGGAATAGGTCCGAAGAGTGCGACCATGGGAGACACCTGCTTCCTTAGTAGTAACATCATCAGTGGGCTGTATACACACAAGAAGAGGTGATCCATCGGAATTAGTTGCCAGGCGCCACAGAGTATATGGGCGCTGCTCGTCCTCATGCTCGTGATCATCACCATCGTCATCTCCCCCTTGTTTATAAAAATTTTCAAGTATAGGTGGTGGGATGTTCACAGGACCTTGGAAACACAAGAAGGTTAATTAGTAAAGGGAAACTTGCTAACCAGCATGCATGTGGATGAAACAATTATAATTACTGTGGAAGACAAACGTACCGAAACTATGAGGATGCCATGCAAAAACAGTGCCACGAGTGGTGGCAGCAAACACAAGGCGCTCGTATTGAATTGCATCACAATACTCATCCGTGTACAGAAACTGATTTTTGAGCAATATCCATCGAGTGAAACCATCAAGGATGGCAACAAGCTTGTCGAAGATAGCAACAACATCATAGTTGCTGTAATTCCAAGAGCGGTTGGGAACTCGACAAATTGCTATCTTCCGTAGAATACAGTCACCATGATCGTATTTGAACGTGCGTACATTACCGATGTGGTCAACCTCTGGCCAGTGTGCTGAGATTTTTGGAAGTGGAACCCGGTGACGAGTGTACACATTCACAAGTTCCCACTCGCAGTTGGACCCAATGTAAACAACCCAATATCCATTTGCGCCTGCCCAAGCCTTTCCCTCAAGCGATGGCATCTTAACATCATATATATCATTATCAAGCGGCATCAACTTGCACAGGGTGAGGCCTCCGTCATGCTGGCGCCAGTCATCATCAGGGTCATGGCGAAGAAGATAGGGGAGATCAAACCACTCCTTGACTCTTGGGTTCTTTGTAATGATGTTATTAGTTGAGTCGAGAATGGGCTTGAACGAACCTGCCATGCTAGCCGAGGTGATGACATCGCACCGATCAATGAGTTCCTCCACCACGTCATCTTTCAGATCGGGGCAAGAATAGTGGGGTCGTTTTCCGGCCTGTTCCCTCCATGGAGAAGACGATCGAACAATGGCAGAAGAAAGGGTGAAGGGCTGAAGGAAAATGGAGGAGGGAGAGGAAGAGCGTGCGACAACAGTTCCAAATCGAGAGGGGAAGGCAAAGAGTCGGTGGACGGTTGCAAGTTTTCCACGGTTCACAAAGAGGTGCCCCGGCCTACACGTCCGTTCGAAAATACTCCTACTACTCGCCGCCGTCTCACTGATATGTTGGAACAGGACCACATGTCAACAACACATGTTGTGTAATTTCTCATGCAAAATGCGATCTGGCCGCGTTGGCCTGAGGTGCCGCATTAGTTATCGACCTTTATTTTTTTAATGGCGTGCCGATCAGTTTTGAAGCACGACTAACTGGTACTGTACGAAGAGAAAATATAAACTACTCTACCACTACTCCACCTCCAGTACTAGTAGTATAAAAAAGATATATAGGCTGGAGCTTGAGCGCTTTCTTGCTAAGGGCTGCCCACTTGCTTCTCACACTACCACCCTCTCTCCAGATCTAAAAAAGACGGCCCCTCTCTCCCTCCTCACCGGTGGTCACAGATCCGCCGGGGAAGAAAATGACGTGCAACGTTGACGCACTCGTCGTCGGCGAGCGAGGTCACGCACTAACGACAAGGCCGTCCTCTCAGACCTAGCGCCCGCGCGGGATGGCCTCCGTCCCCAAGCTCGTTGTCGTAGTGTGTGCGGAGGACGACGACCACGAGTGAAGCTACTTCCCGCCGACCCTCAGGTATGCTACCTCTTTTCGAACCATAACCTTGTTTCTATTGCCCCATCTGCCACGTCGTTGCATGTGGATCTTTTTCCACTCCACCATCTTCCCAATTTGCTATCCTCTGCTCTGCTGGCCACGCAGACGAAAACCATAATTTTCACTATTAAAGGAAACCCTACTTCATGCAGACTAATCCATGTCTGGGTTGAATAAGGAAAGGAAGGGAGACTATACTGTCCAAGAGAGTAGGCATCGAACCCGCATCTAGGTTGAAAAGGGGAAATCCGTAGCTAAGGAATGAGTCTCGTGTCTCTTTGTTGAAGAAGGGTAGAAAGGCATGACAACGCAATAGAGAATGACCAGGTCGATCGGTTTGTTGTCCTCACATTGGAAAAAGGTGGCTAAAGAGAGCAAAAATGGGACGTAATCCACATATGCTACCTGGATATTTGTTGCTCTGGGCAACCATACCTCCCTCACCACTCTGCGTTCGTGGAGGTACATCGTACTGGTGCACCCACTGTCTGAATGGGCCTCCCATGCTCTTATTGCCACTTTTTTTGCTGTTAGTATAACGCCAGCAGTCAAGTCAAGCAATGCTACTGCTAAAGTGATGCCACATTTAACTAATGCCGCTCTTAGTCTAATGCCACCGATAAATTTATGCAATACCATTTAATGTCACTGGATTATTTCAGGGTTAGCTGTTGATTGTGGATGTATTAAAGATTTTTCAGCTAAGGCATTCTAATGTTGTTGCACAGCCAGTATACCAACGATGAAACTTGTTACTACCTTCAGATTTTTGCACTGTTAATGCCTATAGATTACATACCTCACTTTCATGAGATAAGTTAATTTTTTTTGTACAGTGTCACCAAAATGCCAAGGTGCTGATGTCATTTTATTTTGGTTAAACTGCACAGACAATTATGAAGACAAGAGGAAAGGTCAAGAGTGGGCACCTCCTCCTCCGGCTATTCTCTTGATTCGTTCGATCAAGTTTTTATGTTTGATCGATTATCAAGATTGGGATAGCAATTTTTAAGGTCCCCCCGAGTTCGAAATGATATTTACCTTGGAGGTACATGGTTTACAATTTTTATACTATCATTAGTTAATAATGCTAGTTACCTTCAGACTTTTGTATTTGGTTTAATGCTCATGTAGAGATAGTATACCAATGCTGAAACTTGTTACCTTTACATTTTGTATTGTTAATTCTTATAGAAACCTTCTAGTGCTAGAGTTTATTGAAATCTGTTCAGTAAAACCATTGTAATGTACCCTGTAATAAAGTAACTACTCTACTGTTGCACTAGCCACTGGATTAGTGTATATTTATAGTATTCGAATGGTGTTGCATTAGCATATGGACATAAATAAAGTGTGGCAAGCTTTCCCAGATATGTGCTCAAGAAAACTACTACCCGTTTTTCTAAATACTAGATGTTTGGGTACTTTAAATTGAACCGCGAAAACGTCTTATATTAAGGAACAAAGGGTGTAGAGTTCACTCAAATTATCCCGGTAAAGCTAGTCACACCTTTGTTAAAATTAATGTTCATTATGTTATCGGAGGAGGTCTGTATGTTTGTCTCTAATGCATGTCGACTACATACCTGACATCATGATGTAATGTTAAGTCATTTCCTTTTATACAGTGTCACTGAATTGTCAAGGCCGTGATGGCATTTTATTTTAGTAGAACTGCACAAAATTTGCTTAAAAGAAGAGGAAAGGTCGGGAATGGCTCAGTTTTTCAGAAAAAACTATGTATGCCTTCCTGACATCAGCCGTTGTTGCTTTATTTATTCCTTCAAACAGGTGGTTAGAAACAGTCTTGCTACCTTTTCCCATTATGAAATTGGAATACTTATCTTTGTGAGTCTATGCTTCAACTAGTGCCACTTTTAGAGTAATCACACTTTCAATATCTATGCAAACAGGGATGCTCGATTTTAGTGGAACTACACAAAAAGTCCAACTGGTTCAACATTAGGAGCATGTTTTTTTCCAAACCTTTATATCCAATTGGTGGCACTATGAGCTATTCATTACGAAGGTACATGGTTTGCTACTATCTTGATACTCTTTTTGTACTGTCATTAGATAGTAATACTAGTGGTTTGCATGTGAATTTATTGGCAGGGTGGACCTACATTGGAGGTGCAGGACAGGATTCAATGATTGGATGCTCAATTTCGGTTGTATTGATTTCACCTCTTCCATCACTACGAACATGGATATCATTGGTCTGATGAAGAATAGGCGCTATATTTCTGCTCTGAACCAGCAAATCAATTCAGTATGAAATTGTCCAGGGCAAAACATAACTGTATCAGATTGTCCACTGCAGAACATGACAGATGCTAAGCAGAAGAGACATGTTTAAACCGAAAATACAAGGTGTGGTATATGTTTACTAGCTGCTTGATATTTGTGTAGACAGAGATGTCTGCCCTTTGCTATTTGGCAAACAAACAAAGTGTCCGCAATTTTGGTTGAACTACACAAGAGAATAGTATAGTCACTGCATGCAGTGCCATTTGAAAATAGACACAGAAAGATTGGATAGTCACTTCATGGACTGCAGAAAAGTAGTACTGTACTATTTATTGGCCAACACTAGGTGCTTCATTGCTTTGGTCTGATTATACAATGGGAATCATTTTGCCTAAGTTAAAGTTTGTATTCCAATAATAGTCTCGCGGTGTGATCGAGAGAAGACCAAATCATATTGCAGTGGATGTTCCTCCATCATGTGTGGTTCATTCTCATGGTTCCAGCTGTTGGTGAAACCACTTACGTTTGAAAGAGGAATTGTAGACTTCACAAAAAAATTGTCTTTCAGTCTGTACTGAATGTTGGCCAAGAGAAGCATCCATGTTAGTAGGAAGAACAGATGTTTTTTCTAGATCTCTGCTTTTGGAGCTACATATTTGTATATGATCTGTTATTGTATATCTTAATATTTTTGTTGTTGATTTGTTATTGTATATCTTAATATTTTTGTATAGAAACTTGGTCAAAGTTTGTAAAGCTTGACTTTGACCAAAGCTAATATGCGAACTAAATAAAAACGGAGGGAGTACCTCCTTTCCGGTTTGCAGGGCTTAATTCAAACCTCTCACCAACCAAGGTACTCCCTCCGTCCGGGATTTATTAGTCCCGTGAGCAAAGCAGCAAGACCAAGGCATGGCAATAATTAACGGCATGCAGAAGTTTAAGCCTAATTAATTCCAGCGATTTAAGTGGCTGCATGCGTGCCCTCAGCTGCGACTCGTTGCATGCTGCTTCGCGTACTGCTTGTGAGCGATTCTGAGTGCCTGCATGCAGCCGGCCGTAATTAAGGCAGCTAACTGATGCGAAAAAAGATACGCTTTAAATCCGTTGAATCATTATTGACAAGGAGGGAGATGATTCGAGTGCACTCGTTTGACCGCCATGCCGGCGCGCGACCCAGACGGGACGGGACGGCACAGTCATAATTTCAGTTTCTCTAGTTTTACACGGCAAGCTGGCACGCTAAGCCATTATGCATTGAATTCCGATGACCGTCGAGCTACCTTCCGCATATAAGTACTATTTCCCGGCCTTCTCAGGTGCCACCGTGACCCAACTCGCCATATCCTCATAATCCCCCACCGGCCCGACGTCGCTCGCCACGTCCGTCATGCCCCCTCCCGTCCGCGGTAGGCAACGCCGGAGGCGGTCATCGCCGGAACTAGTGTTCGGGTTTTCACCGGAAGGCAGACGGAGGGAGGTGGCATTCTATCTGTCTTTAGATGGCAATGCGGAGATCGAGGCGTTGTTGGAGCACGACCGCATGACGGAGGGGCAAGAGTTGTTGGAGCGCGACCGCCTGGCGGAGGAGCAGTGTATCGCCAATTTGCGCCACCAGCGGGACATGGAGCAGCAGCGCACAGACACTCTGAGTCGCGAGCAGAGCGCCCGCAACTGGGCTGACTACGTGGAGGCCGGCGCCCGGCAAATAGCCCTGGAGGCTGTCGGGCACGCACGCGTTCACGACGCCAATTTTTACTACCAGCTCGTCAAGTGGGTTTTCCGCTTGGAAGCCGAAGCTTCGGTGGACCATGCCGGCATGGAAAGGGCCAACGCGCGCGAGCAACGCGCCCTATCGCACCTTTGGCAAGTCCGAGGCGAGGCGGAGGACGCCGATGCCTGCATTTAGCATGGACAGCAGATGGCGGCCGACATCGTCTAGTTAGCTAAGAGTAAGTTAGTACTTGTACGCTACTAGAGTGTTATAGGGAGTAGATAGTTAACTTGGCTATGATGGTTGTCAACGTGGAAGTTCAGTACTCTATATGTGGATCAGACCTGTTACTTTGGTCTGAATGTTGAACTTTGCATTTGAACATATGGAATGGGCTATTATTTTTTTAAATGGGTTGTATTTGTCCTCCACGGTTTAGAGGCTGACTTGTGGGCCTAGCAAGTTGACACGTACATAATCAGGAGATGATTGTACGTGGAGAGGATGACAGCAGGGACCCGCCAAGGTCATGGTAGTACGCAAGCAAGTGCCTACTTATTTCAAGCCAATAAAAAATGGCTCCTCCTAGTGGATATCTGACATCTGGGTCCCATGCCATTGTCAATGTAGTCAATAAACGAGAGAATTGCACAACGAGCGGCTGACACCAGGGACCCAACAGCTCGCCCAGTTACTTTTGTTTTGGGTTAATTTTATAAATGCCACTCCAAATCTGGTGTATTCGAGCAATGCCACTGCAATTTCCAAACTTTGAAAAATACCATTTCATGCCATCTCTAGTGGCATTTTTCGATGTTTGGAGTGGCGTTTTTCAAAGTTTGCAAACTGTAGTGGCGTTTTTCAAAGTTTGCAAAAATTGTAGTGGCATTTTTCAAAGTTTGGAAATTGCAGTGGCAATTTTATGAATCGCCATAATTGGAGTGGCACTTATCTAATTTGTTTTTGAGACGGAAGCAGGGTGTCAACTAGGCTGTGCGGGACACTCTGGCCTGTCTAGACAGCCTTTTCTTTTATGTTTACCACATACCAGCCTAGTAGTTTTTTTTTCTTTCTGAAAATGGCTAGCCCAGTTCTTTTGTGATTTGTCAAGTAAGTCACTTTATCAGGCCTGTTGGGCTACAAATCTTTCAAGACGAGGAGAGCTTCATTCGGCTGGCCCAGAAAATGGCCTATCAGTAATGAGAAATGGGCTGTACATTTTTAAAACACATCAAACCGGCAATTATTTTCAAATATCTTTTTTTCATTTTGGGATTTTAAATTGCATTGATTTTTATGTGTGGACAATTTAGTGGATTTTATATTGATATACATTTATTTTTAAAATCAGTCTGAATGTGACTCGAAATTTCGAAATTAAAAACAGTTCAGACCGCACCGACATATGCAAAATTTCGTATAATTTTTTAACCGTGGACACACTATGGGCTGTAATGCTAACATAAAGAATATGGGCTCCAAAAAACCCGTAAGAATTAGCAAATGGGCTGTAAATTATTTGAAATAATGGCAGATGGGTTGTATGCTGTTTTCCACAGATTTGAGGCTTTCCACAGATGGCCTATATACTGTTGGATGTCCATCCGACGATCATTGTGCTTCTTCAATCTCTGCTCTTCCTGCTCCAGCTGCTCAAACAAGCGCCGGCGGGACTGCCTGCTCCCTCCTCCCCGCGGTCGGCTGTGCTGCCGCGCAGGCCTCACCGCCCCATCGTACTCCCATCGCTGGCCTAGCCATCCCTCTACTCACCCACACCTGCTGTTATTCTCTAGCGACGGCAGACGAACTAGTAAACCCTCGTACAGTCGTACTCCCCTCCGTGTGGGAAACAGAAACAACGGCCCAGTCTTCCCTACCTCCGTGTCATTCCCTTCCTAGGCCTCGCCGTCGTCCACCGCCCTGGTGCTCTCGGCGTGGCGTGGTCAGCGTGGTCAACGACCGACATGCATCTGAAGTGGACTGTACGTGGAGAGGCTGACAGCTGGGTCCATGGCTGCACGCAAGGAAATGCCTCCTTATTACGCGCAAAATAATGATTTCCTCCACCTGACATCTGGGACCCACCGAAACGGCCTCTGTATTTCGCGAAAAAAACATTACCGCCGCTGACAGCTCGGACCCACCAGCTATATCTTCGCACGCAAGGAAGTGCCTCCTTATTACGCACAAAAAAATGAATACTCCCCCTGCTAGCTGGGACCCAGTATAGTGGGCCTACTAAGTTGACGGGGACGAAGGGCTTTGTCAACTTAGTCAATATGCCCGATTCTAGCTCGACTGACCGTACGATGTCCATCCAACGGTCGTAGTGCTTCTTCAACCTCTGGTCTTCTTGCTCCAGCTGCCCAAAGCAGCGCCGGTCGTGCCGCCTGCTCCTGCCTCCCGTGGCCGGCTGTGCTGCCACGGAGGCCTCACCGCCCCCATACTACTCCCACCGCTGGCCAGGCCATCCCTCCACTCCACTCACCCACACCCCCTGTTATTCTGCGGCCACGGCAGCGCAGCCGAACTAGTGAACCCTCGTACTCCTCTCCGCGTGTGCATCCACTGCCGCGTCTTCCTCGGCTCCGCGTCGTCCCCTTCCTAGGCCTCGCCTTCGTCCACCGCCGTGGTGCTGTCGGCGCGGCGTGGTCAATGTGGTCAACGACCGAATTCCTCGGAAGAATACTGTACGTGGAGAGGCTGACAGCTGGGTCCATGACAGCCGCAAGGAAGTGCCTCCTTATTACGCGGAAAATAATTATTCCTCCACCTGACAGCAGGGACCCACCGGACGCCCACCAGTATATCGCGAAAAAAGGTTTGCCTCTGACTGCTGGGACCCACCCGACGGGCCACCGTATTTCACGAAAAAAACGTTTCCCCTGCTGTCAGCTCGGACCCACCGGAAGTGCCTCCTTATTACGCACAAAAAAAAGAATACCCCTGCTAGCTGGGACCCACCTTGGTGGGAGGCTGACTTGTGGGCCTACTAAGTTGACGGGGACGGAGGGCTTTATCAACTTAGTCAATATGCACGATTCTAGCTCCAGTGACCGTACGATGTCCATCCAACGGCCGTAGTGCTTCTTCAACCTCTGGTCTTCTTGCTCCAGCCTCCCGAACCAGCGTCGGTCGTGCCTCGTGCTCCTGCCTCCCGTGGCCGGCTGCGATGTGGCGGAGGCCTCACCGCCCCTACTACTCCCACCGCTGGCCAGGCCATCCCTCTACTCACCCACACCCCCTGTTATTCTGCAGCGACGGCAGCCTCACACCGTAGCGAACCAGTGAACCCTCGTACTCCTCTACGCGTGGGCATCCACTGCCGTGTCTTCCCTGGCTCCGCATCGTCCCCTTCCTAGGCCTCGTCGTCGTCCACCGCCCTGGTGCTCTCGGGGCGGCGTGGTCAACGTGGTCAAGGAACGGCTTCCATCAGACGTAGACTGTACGTGGAGAGCTGGGTCCACGGCCGCAACAAGGAAGTGCCTCCTTATTACATGCAAAATAATTATTCCTCCACCTGACAGTGGGGAACCACTGGACAGGCCACCGTATTTCACCCCCCTGACTGCTGGGACCCACCAGCTACATCTTCGCACACAAGGAAGTGCGTGACAGTCGGGACCCACCTGGTCGAAGCGTACGTAGCGTTGTCATTCTGGTCGTGAATGTGTACGTACATATATACTGGTCGATGTAGAGGCGCGCACGTGTCGTAGTAGAGGTGCACACGTAGCATGTACACGTACGTACAGCGGCCAGGGTGCAAGAAAGAAAATATGGCCACGTATGTGTCCATACGGGCGGGGTCTCGAACGCCTACTCGTGCATACGTACGGCCATGGCTCGTGTACATGGATGGGTCGGAACGGAGAAACAACGTCGTCATCGTGTTCATGGGGAGGAAACGGAATGCGTCGTGTTCATGGGGAGGCAACGGAATGCGTCGTGTTCATGGGGAGGCAACAGAATGCGTCATGTTCATCGGGAGGGCTTGGACGGAACAAGCGATGGAAACGAGGCCTGGCGTATCGCAGAACGGAGGAAACGACCTTGTGTTCGACCGACCACGTTCGAAACAGGATCCTGTTCATCGGGAGGGGTCTGGTGTACCGCAAAACGGAGGAAACGGACCTCCTACGGTCGACACGGGGGTCCTGTTGATCGGGAGGGGTGTGGCGTACCGCAAAACGGACGAAACGGACTTGTGTTGGAGCGCTACGGTCGAAACGGGGGTCCTGTTCATCGGGAGGGGTGTGGCGTACCGCAAAACAGGACTCCACGGGATACTGTTCATCTCCACCATCGACCCCCTCCAGCCTCCCCGAGCTACTGTTCATCCACCGTCGACCTCCTCTAGCCTCCACCTGCGACTGTTCATCCACGGGCTCCTATTCATCCAGCCTCCACTGCGCGCTACTCCACCGGTTACTGTTCAACCAGCACTCTCCATGGGCTCATGTTCAACCACCCCTCCACGGGCTACTGTTCATCCTACCCTCCACCGTCTACTGTTCATCCTGCCCTCCACGGGGTGGTCCTGTTCATCCAGCCCTCCATGGGGTCCTGTTCATCCAGCCCCAACCGGCTCGATCGATCGGGGTCCTGTTCATCCAGAGGCAACACCACGGGGTCCTGTTCATCCACCCC